>NC_047040.1:30448016-30753266 GCF_011762595.2 Tursiops truncatus
CCTCCAAACCTGCTTTCTCTTCTGTAAAGTGGAGATAACTATAGAAAATACATCAGAGGATTAGAAAAAGTTAAATGAGATAATATATGTGTAAGGGTTTGGAACAGCATCCGGTACATAGAAAACAGTCAAGAAGCCTCTGTTATAATCTCTGGGTTTTACCTCAGTGAACTTTCTTAGACTCCCCTTGCTAAGGTCACAGAGGACTCCTGTGGTACCTTTACAGACCTTACTCCGTAAATCGGCTGCAGCCCAGCACCCTATACTTCATCAAACTCTCTCATTGCGGGGCTTCCCTGGTGGCGCAGTGGTTGAGCGTCTGCCTGCTGATGCAGGGAACACGGGTTCGTGCCCCGGTCCGGGAAGATCCCACATGTCGCGGAGCGGCTGGGCCCGTGAGCCATGGCCGCTGAGCCTGCGCGTCCGGAGGCTGTGCTCCGCAATGAGAGAGGCCACAACAGTGAGAGGCCCTTGTACCGCAAAAACACCCCACAAAAAAAACCTCTCTCATTGCTGACAGGGCAAGCTCTCTTGGCATGCTTACGTTTCTGCCTTTTCTGCCTTCATGTCGAGAAGGTCTTCTTTCTCCCCGCCTCCCTTTCAATCAAGTACCTAAAACAAGACCTCTCCACCAGTGCGTCCACATGCTCCTCAAATTCTAGTGAAAGAATTTACTAGCTTTCTCTCTGAGCCTCTCCTCTTCCTCTGTAGCCTACCACAGCGTATCACCAATCTCCTAAATTACAGACTCAGGAATTCTTTCTTTCTCCTTCCCTCCCTCTGCCAGTGCCTTCTGTTGGGCCCTTATCTCCTTGCCTCCAGACTTTCCCATCAGTCTCCTACTAACTGGGTGTCTTGCCACAAATCTCTCCTGTTCTAGTCCGTTCTTCACACAGTCCTCAGCGAGTCTGTACTAAGAACATTTACAAACGCGAATGAGCACGGAAGCCTTTGCTCCAAGAGCTGTGCTGGCTCCCTACGGCCTCTGAAATCAAGTTCAAACCCTCAACCCTGCATGGAAGGCTCTTTTCAATCTTTCCCCAACTCACTTCTTTAGCCTTATTTTGTATCACTCTCTCAAATAAATGAACGAATGAGTAAATGAGCTTTTCATCTTGAAGCTCACTTGAAATCAGGAATATATCTCAATTATCTGTGTCTCTTACATTGTATTTCACAGTACATTGCCCACTGTGAGTGTTAAATAGTAGTTTCTAAGAAATACATGCAAGAGGTTTCATTCTGAGGAAAATATGATCCAGTACAGCTGGATAAGACCAGCACTAGGCTGATACTTGACATTGAAACTGATTATAAGTATGAGAAAACTGAGAGAGGAGGAAATCTGAAAATTCTGTTTGGCCATGTAAAGGAATCCCTAATTATATTACGGGATTGCCTATGTCAACATTTACTATTTATGTCTAATTACCATAAAGGGCCATTACACTTTTGCGTATAATTAAATGTATCACATTAATTTAAATTTTACTTGATTATAAAATAACCTATTTATCATCTATGCTCAGTCTTCTTTGTGTTTTGTGCTCATGCCTGGTGATCTGCCCAACCTTTGAAGAATTAGAAGAAATTCTTCTCTAAAACTATTCTTGGTCTGGTTCTTTCTACTTTTACACTTTTAATCTACTTTCTTTGCACACACTAAACACTCATACTAAAGGATACTAATTAAATTCTGGTGCCACACTTGATGGAGTATTACACAGCCATTTAAAATGATGGATGTGAGGACTGTAGCAGTGTGTAAAACTGGCTATGATATCATACTGAATAAAAGCAGGAAATAAGATTCTGTGCAAAATAAGGCAACAGATAGGATGAAAGCCTAAAGAAAAATAATTAAGGTGGTTTTGTTATAGGAGTGGGATTATGGGGAAGAGGGTATCTTTTCTCTTTTTTATTTTCCCCAAATTTTCTGTAACGTGGTTATGTTAATTTTAAATGGAAAAACAAACAAACAAAACCCCAGAAGCTGTCTCCTTTCTCTTTTGCCACTAAACCTCTCTTTAGCTTCCTGGCCTTCTCATTTCACTTTTTCCCCATCATCAAGACTCTCATAGTACACATTATTTGTACCAACAATGACCACTGAAGTAAGCCACTAGTCACATATGGTTACTGGGTACTTGAAATGTGGCTAGTCCAAACTGAGATGGGATGTAAGTGTCAAATATACCATATATTTCAAGGACTTGGTATAGAAAATGCAAACTATCTCATTAATAATTTTTATATTAATTATACATTATATTCATTTGCTAGGGCTGTCATAACAAAGCACCATATACTAGGGGGCTTAAACAACAGAAATTAATTTTCTCACAATTCTGGAAGCTAAAAGTCTGAGATTAACATGTCAGCAAAGTCGGTTTCTTCTGGGGCCTCTCTTATTGGCCTGTAGATGACTATTTTCTTCCTTTGTCATCATGGGGTATTCCTGCTGTGTGTATCTGTGGTCAAATTTCCTCTCTCTCTCAACATACCAGTCATATTGGATGAAGATCCCCCTCAAGTGGCTTCATTTTTAACTTAATGACCTCTTTCAAGAGCCTATATGCAAATACAGTCACATTCTGAGGTTCTGAGAGTTAGGACTCCAACAAACATATTGCGAGCAACCACATGTAAGCCCATAACACATCAAAGTGATAATATTTTGGATATATTGGGTTAAAAATAACATTATTAAGATAATAAAAGGCTCTCATAAAGGTCACTATTAATGGTTATCCTGCCCTCTTACCTGGACATGCTCAGTAAATATTAATTAAGAGAAAAGTTTATAGAAGACAGAATAAGAAAATAGGGCCTTGAAAACAGACCCCAACATAGACCTGAAAATGCAATTTAATGGTAGAAAAATTTGAAATGGTGAAACATTATATCTTTTTAGCATGCAGAAGTGATAATCTCATTACACGATTCTGTATGGACGGAGCAAAGGGGAAGGCATCGCAGCTAACACACTGATAGAGGGCAACCTTTACTGGATAGTCATTGGGTTTAAACAGGATCACAGTGATCAATCCAGAATGATCATCAATGTACTCAAGGCCTAGATAGTAACTCTTCTTGTAGCATAAAGGTATCAAGTATAACTGAGGGTGAGAAATATTGCCATGGAGTTAAGACTTGCTGCTTTATTCCTTTTTGATATTCCTTTACTTTTTTGTAATAAATCTTTAACAGGAATTTTGACTGGTTAATTTGTTTTGATTTTTTTCCTTCCATTTGAAATGGTTTGGAAGATTGTGCTGAACCTGGTTGAATTCTAAGGGTTCCTCTCTTGCTTCTGGTGGAAGGCACTAGTAGAAACACAGCAAAAAAAGTACATGATAGTCCACTGCTGTGGAGAAAAGTTCTAAGAGATGTGTCTCCTCCGTAAAATATTTCACAATTTGAGGAAGCATCCTTCTGTTCCACAATTAACTGGTGTCTACTGAGTATACCTAGGATCAGAGCAATAAAGAGAGCTGGTGTTCTGATCAGATCTTTCCTTGCTTCTGAAATGGTGTGAGACTGAGATTTTGTTTTCATCTTCTGATTCCCCCTAGAGAATCAGAGAAACATCTAGCATCTTGAACTCTATCCTAGTATCTAGAAATGACCACCCTTCCCTGCCTATCACATAGGAACTGGGCCCTTCTAACAAAGGATTTCACTCAGAAAGAAAAACAAATAAAAAAAATTTAAAGTGGAGAAAATCATGTTTTTATAAAGATCTTTAAACTTTATCCAGTATGAGTAAGAAATAAATTTTAACAGTCATTTAATAGATAAGACTGTAAGAAAAGGGAAGAAACTTTATAGGAACCCATTCTGTCCCTCTTTTATCCTCACAGTTCTCATTTTCCAATTCCTTACCTCCTAGATTCATTTATATTTGAAAATAGGTCTTAAAATTAAATGACTGGCATGTGAATAGACGTTTATTCAAGTAGCATATACAAATTCCCGATAAGTGTAAGGAAAAAAATATTCAAGAATATTAGTCATTAGGGAAATGCAAATCAAACCATAAGGAGATACCACTTCAAACCTACTACTAAAATGGCTATGGTAAAAAAAGACCGCTAATAACAAATGTTGGCGAGGATGTGGAGAAATTAGAACCTTAATATACTGATGGTAGGAATGTGCACAGGTGAAATTACTTTAAAAAACAGTTTTGGAGTTGTTCAAAACGTTAAACATAGAGCTACCATATGACCTAGCGATTCCACTCCTAGGTATATATCCAAAAGAAGGAAAACATATTCATACAAAAATTTGTACATGAATATTCATAGCAGCATTATTTGTAATAGCCAAAAGTGGAAACACCCCAAATGCCAATCAATTGATGAATAGGTAAATGATATGTGGTATTTATCCATACAATGAAATATTATTCAGCAATAAAAAGGAATAAAGTACTGATACATGTTACAACGTGGATGAACCTTGAAAACACCATGCTCGGTAAAGGAAGCCAGTCACAAAAGACCATGTAGTGGATGATTCCATTTCTATGAAATATGCAGAACAGGCAGATATATAGAGACAGGAAACATATTAGTAGTTTTCTAGTGTTTGGGAGGGGGCTGGGAGATAGGAGGATGGGGGTGATTGCTAACAGGTACAGGGGTTTCTTTTAGGGGTGATACAATATTCTAAAATGGATTATGGTGATGTTTGCACAATTCTGTGAAGATATTAAAAACCACTGAGTTGTACACTTTACATGGGTGAACTGAGTGGCCTGAGAATTATATTTTAATGAAACTGTTCTTCCCAAAATTAAATGACTAGGTTACAGTGAAGTTTATGCTTTTTAGACGATGCCTAAGATCTTCACAGGAAAAAGCTCCAAATGCTAATGCTTTGAATATGGGTTATTTCCTCCAGAGGACAATCCTAGAATATGTGACTACATATACAAGTCAGAAAACTCCCCAGGACCTGACCCTAATTTTCTAATCTCATGCCAGCCCAGTAGACAATCAATAAACATAAACACCAAGGACTGTATCACAATCCCAAGCTGCTTTTGGATTCTCCAGACCATAGCTCAACACTGAGAAGAATCTGTCCATCTACCATATTTAATAAATTCAACCACCATAGTAAGTTTCATTGTGTGTGGCTATTAATACTTTATTACGTTGACATGTTAAATTTACAATGCCAAGGTGAAGGCTGAATTATTTGTAGCTTTGCTCCATGTTAGAGATATTAAAACTGAATATTCCTTTCTCTCTCGACACAACAATGCTTAGCTAATAGAGTGACGGAAGAGATTCCCACTTCTGAGATGATTTTCAGTTATGAGAATGAAAATCACTAAAACATCCATCTATGATTAAGGATGTCAAGCACTTGACCTTGGTGGCATAAGGTGCCAACAGAAAAGCTAGGCAACACCATAAAAGTTAGGTGGGGGGACTTCAGCAATACCAAGGTGCCCACAGCTGCTCCTCTAGGGGTACTTGTGGTTGAAATGACATGTGTAAGATATATGGACTGCAGACCACACACAAGCTAGAAGCAACACATGACAACCCATACATGGACATAAGTATTTTTAAGTTGACGGTTGCCATGCCAATGCAAACATTACCTTACCACCCACTTCACCGTTGATAAATTTCAGTAAGTAACCAAGATGAAAGAATGCACTTAAAGTGCTCTTTTCCTTAAAGTTAAAAGTACTACTGTCATCTGTTGATACTTTCAGAAATTCTTAAGTAACAGCTTGAATTCAGCTTTCAAGACATAGGTTCCGCCTACTCAACCCAAGAGCAATCCTTAGCAGTGGAAGCATCAGGAGAAGGACAGGATGAACTGTGTCTCCCTCTGGGCAATTGGTGGTGCTATAAGGCCAGTTGTGAGCAGCAGGGAGGAACTCCTTGCTCCTCCTCCTGTCCTTTGACTGTCCTGCTGTTTGCAGGCCATCCCTCCCTTCCTCAAAAATAGTACTTATTGCCTATTATCCCATGCCGGTCCAGGATAAGTTTTCACCAAGTAGCAACACAATGAGAAAAATAAGTACAACTCCACTTCAGGGAAGTCTCACTCCATTTGTTTAATTTGAAGACTTCTCCCACATTCTATGATTATATCTTTCTTATTTTGTTAATATTTAAATGTGCTTTTCTTTATGAAACACTGATTATAGCAGATGGGGAGTTTTGTCTATGTTTTTACTTGACAAAATAAAAACTTGGTTGCCTTATGGTGACCTCCATTTTTACAAAATTGATTAGCCCATGGAAAGTCTGGGAGCTACTTTTCTAGAAAACAACATATAACTTTAATTTCACCACATCATTAAGACCACTAGAGAGCAAGGTGAAAAATGACTAAGTGCCTTCCGCCTTTTTCTCCCTACAGATCTCTTCCTTGTTTGCAAGGGTCTCTATGTCACTCTGAAGGCACATCCTCAGGGTATTGAAGAAAAGATGTTCTCGGAGCAATCCAGCAGGGAGGACTCAGGGGACAAAGTCTCCAGGAGTTCCCATGAGCCAAGAGAAGTTAAGTCTATGGTATGACTTGCTGCTAATGACTAAAGCTCATTTATTGCCTGTTTATTTTAAGAGCGTCTAATTTCTACAGGCCTACCTCCGAGATATTGTGGGTTTGGTTCTAGACCACCATAATAAAGCAAATATCGCAATAATGTAAGTCATACCAATTTCTGTTTGTACTATACTGCAATCTATTAAGTATGCAATAGCATTATGCCTAAAATAACAATGTACATACCTTATTTAAAAAATATTACTAAAATATGCTAACCATCATCTGACAACTCAGCGTTGCCATAAACCTTAATTTTGTAAAAAATAAAAACAAACAAATGAAACCCCCCCCCAATTATCTGTGAATTGCAATAAAGGAAAGCACAATAAAAATGTGGTATGCCTGTAATTTATTCTAGGCCATTTTATTAATGTATTAGTGCCGCAAAGAATTTTTACTTCTCAGCTAGTATGTTCCATCCTCTGTCCAAAGTGCTAAGGACGTAGAAGTTAAGCCCTTAAACTGTACAGTGTCCCCACAAGGAGAAAGTTATACAAACAAATAATTACACTGTGATTGTCTGTGATACAATCACAGAAGGGTAGGAGTAATTAGGTGTCACTAAGTAGGCTGAAGAAGCTTTTATAGGGTGGAGTTGCGGGTTTGATGTGGGTCTTAAAAATGAGAATGATTTTTACTTCAACTCTATTTTCAAGAGACAGTTTCAGATTGAAGAAATAGAATTTACAACTGGAGAATAAATTGAAGATGTGGCGAGACAAGAAGACAGGATCAGACCGTGAAGAAGGTCATAGCCTGTCTAAAGAATCTACCTATCGTCCTATATGCGAAGGCAAGCTACTGAAGGATGGTGACATGACTACTGGAATTGAGAAAGATCTTCCCTGCTTTCAGCTGGAAGGTGGAGCACAGGGGAAAGATGCTGGGTGCTGGTAGACCAGTTAGGTGCCTAGATGTTGGTAGACCTAGTCCAGGTGAGAGATAATAAGGATCTGAATTAGGAGAGTAATGGTGGTTGGCAGCGGTGGCTGGGTAGCCAGCATATGTAATATAGTAAGAACTGGATACTGAGTAAAATCCAAACTCACGATCTGTCCATGCTAAATTTCATCATAGGCAGCGCATGTTAATACTAACGTATTTCACACAGTCCTGTCAATCGATAGCTGCACACTCTCTAAACCACCTGTTTTTTCCTGCAGCCACAGAAGAGAGGGCAAGCGCTTAAGCAGGTAAAGCTATATCTACACTTGAAATATGCAACAGAGTCCCATCAAACTTAACAACACAAGAACTTACGTTGTAGAGTGTTCTGCCAGGAGAAGGAACGGAAGCATAGGCTATGAAGCACACTAACTTCTGATTCATTCCCTGAGTCCAGGGGAAGACAAGTGATAAAGGGGAGTTACGAGAGCTCTTCAACATTATGGGGTGTTTTTGCTGTTGTTGTTTTGTTTTGTTTCTTTCATCCAAGCCTCCCGAATTGAGAACAGATCCACACTTTGCATTACAAATAGACACAGTGCCTCTCTGAGACTATGCCAAACCTAACAGTCAAATGTTCTATAACAACTTTAGAAATCTTAGAGAGGTAATTAAAGGGAAGACCACATGATGATGTTAGTTATGTATCTGAAGTATGCGATTATTTTTTAGATTTGAATTTATTTTATAAATTTTTAACCTGATAGTAAGAGATAGCCATATATGCTACAGAGAATTTAAAAGACTTAAAAAAAAAAAAGTTTCCAGTGAAAACACAAAAGCCCTTGTTGTTCTATCACCAATAGCCCACCAATACTGGTGTATTTTATTCCCAGAATTTTATTTTCTCGTATAAAGACATTTGAAATCATGCCATGGATACGTGATTATTAATGCTATTTTTTTCCACATAAAGCATTTCTTCAGGTAAGTAAATATTCCTGAATTTTAAAAATTTTAACAGCTGCACAATATTCCGTCACTTGGACATACCAAATTATTGTGATGAATCCCCTCATGTTGGATTTTTACGTTGTTTCCAGTTTTTTACTAATATAAATAAATACCACAGTGACAGTCCTTATTTATAAATCATTTTACAAAGCTATAATAATTTAACTGTGAAAGCTTTAACATTAACACAACAAAAGGAATAAAACAGTAAAGGATCAACTGACTTAACTATGTAAACTCAAACACTCTGCACATTAAAAACTCCCTGTAAAACCAAATAGCAACAAACTGGGAGAAATGCTGAGTTTCTTATGAAACTTTTAAGTAGGTCTCAGGACAAACCCACTCAAATTGGTAATTGTAAAGTTGGTTATTTGGAGGGGCAAGATGGTTTTTGCCACTGCAATCTTTACTGATTGGCCAATTACTAATACTCCAAGTCCCCTTGTTTATCGTAGAGCTAGAAAGAACCTTAAAAAGATAATCTAATCCGTTGAGAGGCTTTTAGGGCTGTCTGCTCTAAACCATCTCAGACAGATGGAATCTACATTGTTTTTAAAGGTCTCTAGACAAGAAGATTCCATAACCTCTCTTGATAACCATTCCAGGCTTTAAGAATCTTATTGTCAGGAAATTCTTTCTTTTACCTAACTTAAATCCCCTATGCTTTAGTTTAAATCTATTGCCTTCCACTCCCCTCTCTTTATTTAGAGGGGAATGGAAGCCATCTGATCACCCCTGTTTAAAGAGTAACTCATCATATAAACACCACTAGCAGAGGATTATTAAATTTTTTTTCTTAGCTTTCTCTTCTCTCCACCACGTAACCCTGGTGCCTTCAACTTTGAAGACTATAGGTCCTAACCGATTTACAAATCAATGAATCATCCTCACTGCACTCTTTTTAAAGTCTCCAAATTTTACAAGTTTTACACAGCTCAAATCATTCATGAAGATAAAAGGCACTAAAAATAGATATCAGTGAAGGTTTTAGAGGCAGACATCATTTTTCTAAAAGCCACTGCTTTCACGGAGAAGGAGTTTTAGGAGAGCTCAGACTTCCTGGTAGACAAAGATATTGGGGGATGCTCAAAATAAACAAGAGGATGGCTATGTGGAACCAAAGGTTCTATCTTTACAGCTTCTCAGACCAAGTGTGATGGTTCGGCTTCCATGCCCTTAGGGATCTGTGACAGCAACTAAAAGCTAGACCCAGTTATTGCTGGTTGATTGCAGTACAGAATCAACCAGTTATTAGCCGGAAACCACATGGCCCTAGGGCCACCTCAAATGCCCCCAGGGGCACAGACAAAGCTTCAAAGGCTGTGGAATCCAGATGGTTAGTGACTCAGTGCTAGATCTCCTGGTTGCCTCTGTCCACTGAGGATCAGTCACAGTTAAAAAAAAAGAAAATCTGTGAATATAGCATTGAAGGGAAACAGATTTGAGTGTCATCTGTATGCTGACAGGCAACACGATAAGATAAAGCAATGACCTGGAAGTTAAGAGAGCTGTGTTCTGGCATTAGCTCTGTCCCTCGGTCATGATGTGACATTTCTATTCCTCTGGGTCCCCACGTATAAAATGCAACAAATTACAGAATCTTTTAAACTCTTCAGAAAAAGACACTTCATAAATATAAGCTGCTGTAATAACCACTGATAGAACAAAACATTCAGTTGTCATCATATATAAGTAGGGAATTCTTCACCTCTGCCTGTTTAAGCACTGCACAGCACATTTGAGCTGAGTCAACACCCGATGATTAGCCTATGGGGTTTATTCAGGAAAAATTTTAAATTCTAATTCCTCCAACTCAAAAACATGAGCTATTTCTCCTTTCCATCACTATATGGGTGCTTGTGGAATTTAAAAGTAAATTCAGTGTTTCCTAAGTTGAATATGCGGAAAGAAAAACAAGAATTTAAAGGAATTCCACAGAGTTCCAGCCAAATAAAGATGGAATCTTACTCAGCCATAAAAAGAAACGAAATTGAGCTATTTGTAATGAGGTGGATAGATCTAGAGTCTGTCATACAGAGTGAAGTAAGTCAGAAAGAGAAAGACAAATATCGTATGCTAACACATATATATGGAATTTAAGGGGAAAAAATGTCATGAAGAACCTAGGGGTAAGACAGGAATAAAGACACAGACCTACTGGAGAACAGACTTGAGGATATGGGGAGGGGGAAGGGTGAGCTGTGACAAAGCGAGCGAGACATGGACGTATATACACTACCAAACGTAAGGTAGATAGCTAGTGGGAAGCGGCCGCATGGCACGGGGAGATCAGCTCTGTGCTTTGTGACCACCTGGAGGGGTGGGATAGGGAGTGTGGGAGGGAGGGAGACTCAAGAGGGAAGAGATATGGGAACATATGTATATGTATAACTGATTCACTTTGTTATAAGGCAGAAACTAACACACCATTGTAAAGCAATTATACCCCAATAAAGATGTTAAAAAAAAAACAATTATACTTTACATTAATACAATTGTCAGCTCAAAAGCAAAAAATAAAAAGATCAATAGACAGACAGACAGAGACAGATGCATAGATAATCTCTTGCTTTACTTGCTTGGCTGATTTTGTCACTGACTTCCTCCCACTGAGTACGGACCACAAGACCTGACCACTCTGTGTGCTCATTTTCCTTCTACCTCTTTCCAAAACGACTGCAAAAATCCTATTTTCAAACACTACTGAATTAGCACCCTGTGATTCACATGTGTGGCAGTATAGCCAAGCGTCACTTTTCTTCAACAGGGTTTATGAATTTATTCCCCCAAAGCCTATCTTAAATACTTCAGTGTGAATAAGAAGAAGAAAATAATAAATGGCATGGGTAACAACACACGGTGCTCGGAATGCCTTTCCTTTTAGAAAGATACATGCTCTTTGTTGTCTCTAAGATGCCTGGGCACAAAGATTAAGTCCCCAAAGAAGATACATTTAATGAAAGCAAACTATCATTTCGTTTTTTCTAAATGATATTAGGTTTGTTTGTTTTTTTCCTTCTTTTTACATCAAAAAAAAATTATTTTTGAGGAGTCGTAACCCTGATGTGACACTTGGAGGGCAGCGAGAAGGGAAAGAAAGTGGGGACGTTATCTACAAAATGGTTTGATGCTATGTGGCCAAAAAGAATGTCTCAACTTGCTAGGCCACAGCAGACGTCGTAAGAGAGGTCTTGGGTGAAAAAGATTTAAAAACTACCAATAAGGTGAGCGGCGTTCCATGCTTCTTGAGAAGTGAGTACATGTGAGTAGGTCTTATAATTAAACTAATCGTAGGCTTCAGTCAGTGTAGCCACGGCCACTTGACATTCTTACCTAGCAGATAAGTGTCTTCATTCCCAGAGCTCACGTTAAGTGTTGAGGGAATTCGTGGCCCCTCTTGAGGCATCCATACACTTCATCTAAGCATACTCCAGTTGACAATAAAAATCACACGCTGCCTTGTAATACGATATTCAAGAGTTGCAAACAAAATGAGGCTTTGCAGTTTTGAGAGGGCTAATGCCTTGAGCTGCCTCCACACAAATAAAAGATGGAGAGGATTAAAGTCCGGGAGATTACCAGCCCAGGCCAAGCTTGTTTGACAGACTGGAACCTGAGAATTTGACTGCATCAAAATGCAAAACAAATGCTGTTTGTCACCTGTAACAAGGAGGACTCAGATGTAATTTCTAGGCTTGAATAATAGGGGACAGAGAAAACAGTACACGGGGGAATGCCAGGTCTCTTATTTACATCATGACTAACAAAAAAGAGATGTGAGAGGAGGAGATCCTGAAAATGAATGGTTTTCCAGGAAGCTCATGCAGGGAACTGCTAACCTATGGGGCTTTAGAATTGTGAAGCTTGGTCTGAAGTTTAGTTTACTCAGCTTTGAATGACCATGGGCATCTTAACTCCTGAAATGAAATCAACGGGCAAATGTAAAATACTCTTCCTTGTTCTGTTTTTCTGGCATGGTTGATGTACTTGAAGATCTCTAAGAATTCCGTATTTCTCCTCCATTTTAGAAGGGGCAGATGCATTTAACTCCGAGAAAGGGTGTCTACGCTGTGCTTACAAGATGGGCTGCGAGATAGGAGGAAAACCGGCTCCAGAAAAGAGGCACATTTTGTTTCTCGGTCTTTCTGTGTGTTTTTCCAAGGCTGAAATCTAATTCCTGTGCACTTCTACCCCTCTGATTTGCCTTCTTACTTGCAAAGAGGTACTGAGAATTTACTGTGTGTAAGGCTTTATATGTCTTAGCTCATTTAACTACTCATTTTACGTTGGTAGATCCTGGTACTTAAAGGGATCAGTCTTGGAAAAAAACCCATGAAATTAGTTGGTAAGGCCCCTCTCCTCTCCAGAGCTCACCCTCCTACTGCCTGGGCTTCCCATCAAGGCACCCCCACTGTGACGGCTCTTCTGGGGCAGGTCTGTGTTCTGGAAGTTCTGTGATGCCCTGACTTCTGTTAAATCTTTCCTGGTCCCTGAGGTCTCAGCTGGGCTTGAGGTAATCTCATAGCCTAAAGGAGAGTTACATTGCTAGCTATTGCCAACAGCTCCTTGTACTGAACTGGCAGAGAACACAGCACTTAAACAGCAGTTTTCAGCACCTACTGCAGCGGAGACGGCCCTTAGGGAATTTGAAGTCCCACAGCTTTGGCAAGGGTTAGAGACTCTCCCAGTGTCGGTCCTTGGTGGAAGCCTACCTACTTCACCCACATGTATCTACAAGGAAGGTCGTTCTAGACCTTTCTAATGCTGTCATGTATGTGGTCCTGCGATGCTTGGGAACCATAGCATTTCCTGAGAGAAGAGCTCCATCATCAGGAATCCAGTGCAGAGACACAGTGGAAGGGCAGAAGTCAGGAGAGCCGGGTTCGAATTTCCATGCTCTGTAACCTTAGGCAGGCCATTCATTCCCCTCTATCCTCCATCCTCCCAGTGTCAAAATACGATAATACTTCATTCTTGAATTTATGTCGCAAAAACTAGCTAGTGTGAGCTCACGAAGGCGACCACTTTGACAAGTGAAAAGTATGTAAGTGTAAGCTACTGATACGATTAAAATTACAGGCGCTGGTTGTGTCTAAACTGACTACCTAAGAGATTACAAATCTCCAAATTCAGATGGTATAGAAAATTAACACAAAGGGAGCTGGGGTTTTTCCATTTATGACCCAGGCTTGTCAAGATGCTCTCTGAGGAACAGAACACACATTCTGTACCTTGCTTACTTCATTATTGTCTGAATTACAGCAGGATAACTGATTGAGATGAGACATATAATGCTATTTAACTATGAATTTGTTGCAGAACCTATTGAACACGAAGTCAAAGTAAGTTATGACTGAACAACAGAAATAAATAGCTATAAGTACAATGGCAACGTGAAAGTCAAAATAAGGCAGGCTATTATTTTGTTCTGACATTAATTGTATAATAATACCTATATTTAATGCTGTGACTCAATTTTGTGTGTCAAGTCAGAAAAACAATTGATATAAAGTGTCTGAATCAGCAGTGACTGCTCTCATTGTCACTAGCTTCTTCTAGCAAGAATCTTTGGAAATAAATTTCGATGCTGCACAAACGCCCAGGGCCATACGTTACTCAATGGTTGCCAATAGCGAATGGGTTTAAATGGATTCAGAGAAAGGTTTAGCTGTTTGAACCTAAAAAAACAATATTACTCTAAAGATCACAACTCTTTGTCCCTCCAACTCCAAGATACTAAAGCACCAGCAGATGGGTACTAATTAAAGATAGAGGAAGACTGGCTTGAGGCCTGGGGAGGGAGCAGAGGTAAGACAGGGGTGAGGAAGATGAATTAGGGTGGAGGCAACTAAAAGGCACTAGAAAGAATGTTTCTCTGGTTTATTGGCCAGAGACGACCTTAAAGGGGAGAGTGAAAAGTAACCAGATAAAACAAAACCCTATTCTATATGGCCACGATGTATGACATGGAAAGAAGCAAAATGGGACGACGGTTTATCTCCCGAACTTGAGAAAAGCCTTGTCTTCCTAGTAGAACCCACCCACATGGATGAAATTAGCTATTTGAAGATATTACCTTACGGGCACCATGAGACCCAGGGTGTAGGAATCTAATCAAGGTGTGTGTATAGCTGGAAGGTAGGAAGTTGGCTGACGCTTAATCAATGGTGTTGATAAACCTGAGGATGAACGTGTAAGAAACGACGTGCCTGCTGAAGTGTATGCAAGGGTGGGAGCAGAGAGGGGAGTGGGCAAGGAAGACTGTCAGCACGTCCTCAGCACCGTCCAGAGGAGAGAGTGATTGGTGTAGCGCTAGGCTTTCTGCCCTGCTTGGCAGGTAAGCATATCTCCACTATGGGATATTATATTTTATAGTATGCATACATCCCTGGCTATATGGCGTGATGATATTAGATCTCCCACCTACCACATACTCTGGTTCCATGAGCTCCTGACTCTGAAATGCTTCCCAAATACACTCTCCATCAGAGAAGAATGTGCAAGTATTCAAAAAAACCCAAGTACCTGGGTCTGCTTAACAATTATATATCTCACTGTAAATTAAGAAATTGCCTTTGCAATCTGTTTTTTGTTTTTTTTTGTTTTTTTTGTTTTTTTGTTTTTTTTTGCGGTACATGGGCCTGTCACTGTCGTGGCCTCTCCCATTGCGGAGCACAGGCTCCGGACGTGCAGGCCCAGCGGCCATGGCTCATGGGCCCAGCCACTCCGCAGCGTGTGGGATCTTCCTGGACCGGGGCACGAACCCATGTCCCCTGCATTGGCAGGTGGACTCCCAACCACTGCACCACCAGGGAAGCCCTCTGTTGTTTTTTTTAATAAATTAATTTTATTTATTTATTTTTGGTTGCATTGAGACTTCATTGCTCCGCATGGGCTTTCTCTACTTGCAGCAAGGGGGGTTACTCTTCATTGTGGTGCGTGGGCTTCTCATTGCAGTGGCTTCTCTTGTTGTGAAGCACAGGCTCTAGGTGTGCAGGCTTCAGTAGTTGTGGCTCGCGGGCTCAGTAGTTGTGGCTCGTGGGCTCAGTAGTCGTGGCTCATGGGCTTAGTTCCTCTGCGGCACATGGGATCTTCCCAGACCAGGACTTGAACCCATGTCCCCTGCATTGGCAGGCAGATTCTTAACCACTGCGCCACCAGGGAAGCCCAGCAATGTGTTGAATGCATTAGTTTCTCCCAAGATTTGTTTCCCTCTCTATACCAGTTGTCCAAGTTATGTCCAATTAAGGAAATATGGACAAAATCAACTTTCTCAATCAACAAAACTGAGGAGGTGGTCCTGGGTTGGGGCAGTGAAGAAAGAAGCAAAGATGAGAAGAAAGGATTGAGGCAGGTATACAACACATATTAGAAGGGCACAGTTATCACATATACTGGCACACACACAAAAAAAGACACCATTGAAACTGAGTAGAGAATAATAAGACTGCAACAGATCCGTGTATATAGGAGAACTTAGTAAATAACAACACAAACTGAGTACTTTCACTGTGCCTCGGACATCTCATTTCTTCCTCACTGAGACTCGGAGCACTGTTCCATAGTTGCCTATGTCACAAAGCTGGTGGGTGACAGAGCTGGGATTCAGACCCGGACATTTGGGCCCCAGAGACCATGCTCCTGAACACTGCACTGCATGCCCTCCCAGGACACTGCAATCCTCAGAGAAATGAATGTGCTATTTATTGGCTGGTGCCGGGAAAATTTCCTCACTATGGTAAGAAAAAATAAAGCTGGATTTCTACATCCCTATATGATACTATAAACCAAAGTGGAATGCAAATGCATTAAAGACATACACTTAAAAGATAAGCCCATCAACCAAATAGAAGAAAATGCAGGAATCCTTGTGACCTAGGGAGTGGAGAAAGATTTCTTAAGGCCCTAAGAGCCCAAACTGTAACCAACTCCAATGAAAATAACATGGTGGATTGAACCACTATAAAATTAAGGATTTCTTTTTTATGATGTATGCTACTGACAAATTTAATAAAAAAATTATGAATTGATAAGAAAAAAGAAAATCCAAAAGAATAAAAAAAGAAATCTAATGAAAAATGGACAAAGGATATAAACAAAGAAATTACAGAATGAGAAGCCCTAAGGGTTAAGAAGCATATAAAACAATGCCCAGGGCATCCCTGGTGGCGCAGTGGTTAAGAATCTGTCTGCCAATGCAGGGGACACGGGTTCAAGCCCTGGTCCAGGAAGATCCCACATGTCACAGAGCAACTAAGCCTGTGCGCCACAGCTACTGAGCCTGTGCTCTAGAGCCTGCGAGCCACAACTACTGAAGCCCGTGTGCCTAGAGCCCATGCTTCACAACAAGAGAAACCACCACAATGAGAAGCCTGTGCACCGCAACAAAGAGTAGCCCCCGCTCGCTGCAACTAGAGAAAGCCTGCGCGTAGCAACAAAGACCCAACACAGCCAAAAATAAATAAAAATAAATAAAATTATTAAAAAACCCCAAAACAATGCCCAAACTCACTAGAGAAAGCCATATTAAAACAATGAAATATAACTTGATATGCATCAGAATGACAAAAATTAGAAAGGTGGATAATACCAAATATAGGTGAACACCTTGGGAGATGAAAATATGTATCCATACTGTGATTTGGGGTTGCAACCTGGCAGCATTTAGTAAAGAAAGGATGCATTTATTTTGGGACTCTCATGCTTCTAAGCCAGAGAAATTTCCTCAGATCCTTTAGGGAGTATGTATGAGGATGTTGCTTAATTTCTTTGTGTGGCAAAAGTGGGTTGGAAGTAGCAGGGGATATATTGTAGAAGTAAAATATAGTATGCACATACTATAACATAATTAAAGGAGCAGATTGATATAGCATTATGTGGAACAGACATTAAAAACAATGTTGAGTGGAAAAAAGGAAAGAATGATATTCAGAGCAAAATATCATTCCTGTGAATTAAAAATATCTGCACAAAACAACTTTAATTATTTATGAATATATACCATACACTTCACAGTGAGCATATGTGGAGGAAAAGGGAAAAGGAGCATGGATTAGGGGTAAAGGAAGGGGAGAGAAACTCAACAAGGAAGGGATATGTGTAGACAAATGATGATAGACCTACAAACTAAGGATTACTGTTTACTCAACTCTTTGCGCTCCGTCGAAAAAGAAACCAAAACCAAACTCACTTGTTACGATTCTAATGGAAATACATTACAGACAACCTAGGCAGCCAAAGGAAATGCATAATATTTCACTTCTATATGTCATATCTTGTCAGGGAGGGAAGATATAGTAGTGTTTTGAGAAATACAAGTTATCTTCAAAAGTTGTGCTCTCCTAAAAGCAGAACAGCAGATGAATTATTAATTTGCTGACAATGTAATCTTTCAGAAATTGGAGGGGTTAATGACAGAAGCTATTACTCTGGACCAATAAAGCAAAGTTAAAGTGATGGAAAACTTGAAAGAAAGTGCTCCTTCATTTTCATAAGAGCCAGGGAAAGAGATGTTGGGCAGAGTCATGCCCAAACATTCAAACTTTCTTATCACCAGATTCCCAGGAGCCAAGCCCAGAGTTTCTGATTCCACAGGCCTAGGGAGGACCCAGACCATACTTCTCAAGATTTGGGGCACACACATTTCTGAAAGATCAGAGGAAAGAATGATATAGTCCCATGACCAGAGTCTAAGGAAAACAGATGGCTTAATGGAGAAGTGAGGCATTCAACAATAAAATGTTGACAATAGAATTGAAAATTACATCGATGAGTAAAAATGCAATGGGGGAGCTGGGCATGTAAAGAGTGGCATGTAGCTGATTACACAGGGATGCTACAAAAGAGGAGGAACAAAGCACAATCGAAAACCAATACAAAGAGGATCAGGTAAGAATCCTGTCAGGGGGGGTTAAACCTGAGAACGAGCTCAAGCTGGAGAAAAATGCAGAGGACAGTAAAAGGAATTGTTAACGTATGTTTAGAGTGAATGCAAGGAATGAGGCACACCCCCTTGGGGCAGATATTATAGTATTAGCAGATGATAGTAGGAGAGAACAAGAAACTGTTAGCATTCTGTTTGCTCCCACCTTCCCTATCAGTGTGAATGATCTTCAAACTAAGCCCACAAAACAACAGATCAGAAGGAACTGAAGCCTGAGACAGGTGATAAAACTAAAGAAGAGGGGCTTCCCTGGTGGCGCAGTGGTTGGGAGTCCGCCTGCCGATGCGGGGGGCGCGGGTTCGTGCCCCGGTCCGGGAGGATCCCGTATGCTGCGGGGCGGCTGGGCCCGTGGGCCATGGCCGCTGAGCCTGTGCGTCCGGAGCCTGTGCTCCACAATGGGAGAGGCCACAGCAGTGAGAGGCCCGCGTACCGCAAAAAAAAAAAAAAAAAAAAAAAAAAAAAAAAAAAAAAAAAACTAAAGAAGAGTATCTAGTTGCTTTATATGTGTTCGTGTCTGTGGGCCTAAATGAATCTTCAAGTTCACGGAAGGAACTCACAGATGTGACTGCAGAACTTCCGTGGTGATCTTGGAGCAAGCCTGGAAAATGTTGGGGTGCAGAAGAGCAGGCCCAGGCAAACAACCTAGCTTTTAAAAGCGGGGTACGGTGGGGCGATACACATTTTGAAGACACCAGAATAATGAATTTCAAGTTGTTGGATAAATAATCAAGGAGATGGTTTGTAGAAGCTCAAGAGAAAAATAATGAGAATGGGGTAACTGTTAGCAACTAATAAAGGCTCACTGATGACAGCTTATGCCAGACTCACCTCGTTCCCATCTCTGAAAGACTCACCGTATGAGGTGAGGGATGTTGGAATCTCTCTTTGTCAAAAATTCACCAGATGATTCTGTGGTTCATCCAGGTGTGGGAAAGTTGCTGAATAGCATTAGGGTCCCATCAAAGCCAAGGGTCCAATTACAGTGTGATTGTTTTCAATGACATTGCTGCACCTATGGCTTCTTGTTTTATCTCTATTTCTCCTGCTTTGACATTGCTTAGGACGTTCTAACATCCTTGACAAGAGAAGACCGTTAGGCCCTGCAGTCTTTTTCTTTATCTTTACTCTCACAGTTACTGCAGACATAATATTTTCCCTTCTCCGTCTGATCTGAGAGCAGTCTGCATAACTACAACCTATAATTTATTTTTTCATAAAACTCTGAAACGTTCTTTCATTTCCCCAGCTAAAACCTTCCTTTAAAACTTCAGGATCTCTCATTTCACATAACAGTTTCTACTCTCTGTAAGTATATTTCTTTTAATTTTTTTAAAAAAATATCTTTATTGGAGTATAATTGCTTTACAATGGGTATATTTCTGTCTCGTCCTCTGGCATTATGGGCGGTGCTAAAATCATCCTCCAATTTCACTCACACAAGAAAGTTCCTCCACCTTTTAGTAAACACGCATCAGCCCTTCTTCTTCCCTAACTCATATCCTTTGAGTTCTTAATGCCTACAAGCCAGAAAGTAATTCAGCTTCTCTTCCAAACTGAATTCAACCCAGGAAGTTTTCACAGAGCATATTCTGTTCGCAATATCCAATCCAAAGTGTGTAAGACACATTTTGTCCTCAAATGCTTCAACATCATCGAAGTTCAAACACACACACCTGAAACTCCTAGGGAGCTATCAAGACTAATCATGATTAAGTAGTATAATATGTCCTTCCCTCCCCCTCCCCCATGCCTAACATTTAGCATACTTTGCTTTGTTTTGTTAATGAATGAGTGAACTGATAAACATATGTTGGTCCAAATTCAGTACTATAGGAGGTGGAAGAGAAAAGATCACAGTGGACCAGAGGTGGAAAGCAGCCCTATGATTATTACTCAAAAACAAAAAATGTAGTATTTATCATTTGAGTCTAGAGAAAGGAAAACTTTTTTCCCAGAAGTTTCTTGTGTTTATTGTTAGAGGACTGATACCCTTTTATGTGTACATTCAGCAGAGCTTCCCAATGAAGGATAATATCTAATTCAATATTAGATATAATCCCAACAAACACTTTCCCTATTATCATCTTAATAGACACTGTAAGACAGATTAAACACAAAGATGTACAAAACAGTTTTTCAATTTTCGTCTTCAAGTTTTTTTTTCAAACCATCCCAAGAGAGATCTGAGAAGTAATAGAAAGTTTGATAAAAACAATCCATTATCAAGAGACAGCAGGAGGGACAGGAGAAGAAGGGACTTTGAGGCATCTGGCAAGAAGGGGCAGCTGTGGAAGCTCAAGGACTCTTACTGGTTTTATACTGGCTCTTCAAAGTTTCTGGGTAAGGATGCAAGTTATTTAGAAGAAAAATGACATCTGCACCCACAACAAGCTCTCAAGATTGTTCAGTCACAACCACCTTCCCAATATGAAGAGTGATCACTTAATGTACAGAAATTCAAGATAAAGGATTTAATTGATCATTTCAAAAATCCTAATTCTTGACACTTGATCGTTTGTTGATCATTAAGAAACTAATCATAAAGAAAAGATTTAACAGAATCACTTTAGGCTTATCATTTTTGCTTACTTTTCATGTCTGCTACTACCTTTGCAATCATCTCTATTTTTTTTTAAAGAAAGTATGCATCATGGTACAAAGATTTCTCTATCCTGAAGAATTAATCACCTGCGAAGGAGGAAAGAAATACCACATAATTGTTAAAAAATGGCAAAGCCCCAGTCTGTTAACCAGAACTGGCTACATCACTTGTGGGGTTCCATGTACAATGAAAATGTGGAGCCTGTTGTTCAAAAGTTATGAAGACCTTCCAGAGGGGAACAGCACAGTATTAATCAGAGTGCAGAGCCCTTTTATTTGTGAGGTCCTGTGCAGCTGCTCTTAAGGTGTAATGGATGTGAAGATCTCAACCAATAGGAAGAATGAGACACACCAAGCTGAGAATTATCTTCCCAAGAAAAAACTAAGACTTATTTTATTTTATATCAAAGATGTCTTCCCACTTTTGAATCCTGATCACACAAATCTATCACTTCTTAGCCATGTGTTTATTCTCTGTACTTTTTTTTTTTTCCAATTTAAAAGGTCTCACCTTACTTATCCTCACTCTATCCCAGGAGAAAAACATTCTATAACGGTCTGTAGCTTACCTTTCCATATTCACAGCCAATCCAATCCTACGTAAGCTTCATTTCTAGAGTGTTCTGAAAAGGTCCCTGCTCAGTTCTAATATTTTTTGGATGGTAAATTCTCTGTAATTGCTGGGATAAACTCTCCTTGGAAATAGCCGTTCCTTCTCACAGCACCAGAAGACAGACACGTGAAAGAAAGAGCCCTCATCAGAAAATAAGGATTTGAGCGCTAAACTCTGGGCAAATTGCTAGCTTCTCTGAATCTCTGCTTCCTTATTTATTCAAGAAAAATACGATCTTCCTTATTGACCTCACTGAGATAACACGAGAAGCAAGTGAGAGAGTGTTTATTAAGATGCTTTGTAACGTCTAAAGTGTTTTGCAAACATAAGATATTATTTTGGTGATTTTCATTATGTGTTTGTTTCTGTAATGCCAGTAAACTCCAGACAGCCACCAATTTGCAGTGAAAAGAACATTGAGCTATAAATCATTGCACTTGGCTTTAATTACAGTGGCTAGTGATGTGCTGCTGGAGGAAGGACAAACAGACTCCACCCCTCCAGGCGCCAGTCCTCTCATCCATGAAACAAAAGGCAACCATCACATCACCAAGGTTGTTAACGATTCTAAAGTAATTGGACTTCAACTGACTTTTTTGGACAGAACATTTATTGGGTTCCTTCCACGTACCAAGTAATAACCTAGAGTCCTTGGGATACAAAGAGGCCATTCCTTCAAGGAGTGTACTGGATACCCACCATTTACTAGATGCCGTCCAAAAACTGGGCTTCATGTTGGTGAACAAAAGATGAGTTAGATGTGCTGCATACACACAAGGAGTTCAAGAGGGGTGAGCCATGTAAATAGCAAATTACAATATTCTGTGATAATCTGTTCTTGAGAGGCTTACCCATACACCATAAGAGCAGAGAAGAAGGGCACCTTGACCAGTGCAGGACTGGAGATGTGTTCAAGGAAGGCTTTCTGGATGTGGACAGATCCCACTGGGATTGCACGACGGATACTGCTCAGGCCGAACGCAAGGCGAAGGGCTCCCCCATGGACTTGGGCAGCTTGGCTGTGTGTGGAGAGAGTGTTTCCCTGAAACTTCCACCACCTGGTATTTCCAATCCCAGGTTTACATGTTAACATCAACTGAATGAAGATTTGAAAACACAGAACTGCGTAGGCACACTGTACCCACCTGACATGAATGGCCAGAGGAGAGGTCAATGCTGGGGTCGCTGCTCTCCAGACAACAGAACCGTGTGGCTGACAGGGTCTTGGTGCTCCGGCTGGGTGTGAGGCCTGAGACTCTGAGGTGGGAGAGCCCAGTTCAGGACAGTGGTGCACCAGAGACCTCCCAGTCCCTCATAATATCAATCGGTGAGAGCTCTCCCAAGGATCGCCATTTCAACGCTAAGACCCAGCTCCACTCAACGACCAGCAAGCTCCAGTGCTGGACACCCCATGCCCAACAACTAGCAAGACAGGAACACAACCCCACCCATTAACAGAGAGGCTGCCTAAAATCATACTAAGTTAACAGACACCTCAAAACACAACACTGGACGTGGTCCTGCCCACCAGAAAGACAAGATCCAATGTCATCCACAAGAACACAGGCAACAGGAAGCCTAAACAATCCACTGAACCAACCTTACCCACTGGGGGCAGACACCAAAAACAACGGGAACAATGAACCTGCAGCCAGTGAAAAGAAGACCCCAAATGCAGTAAGTTAAGCAAAATGAGAAGACAGAGAAATATATAGCAGATGAAGGAGCAAGGTAAAAACTCACCAGACCAAACAAATGAAGAGGAACTAGGTACTCTACCTGAAAAAGAATTCAGGGTAATGATAGTAAAGATGATCCAAAATCTTGGAAATAGAATTGAGAAAATACAAGAAACGTTTCACAAGGACCTAGAAGAACTAAAGAGCAAACAAACAATGATGAACAACACAATAAATGAAATTAAAAATTCTCTAGAAGGAATCAATAGCAGAATAACTGAGGCAGAAGAACAGATAGGTGACCTGGAAGATAAAATAGTGGAAATAACTATTGCAGAGCAGAATAAAGAAAAAAGAATGAAAAGAATTGAGGACAGTCTCACACACCTCTGGGACAACATTAAACATACCAACATTCAAATTATCGGGGTCCCAGAAGAAGAAGAGAAACAGAAAGGGACTAAGAAAATATTTGAAGAGGTTATAGTTGAAAACTTCCCTAATATGCGAAACGAAATAGTTAATCAAGTCCAGGAAGCACAGGGAGTCCCATACAGGATAAATCCAAGGACAAACATGCCAAGACACATATTAATAAAACTATCAAAAATTACATACAAAGAAAAC
This sequence comes from Tursiops truncatus, assembly GCF_011762595.2. Classification (NCBI taxonomy): domain Eukaryota; kingdom Metazoa; phylum Chordata; class Mammalia; order Artiodactyla; family Delphinidae; genus Tursiops; species Tursiops truncatus. Next base: position 30,471,964 of record NC_047040.1, read on the forward strand.
ATATTAAAAGCAGCAAGGGAAAAGCAACAAATAACATACAAGGGAATCCCCATAAGGTTAACAGCTGATCTTTCAGCAGCTCTGCAAGCCAGAAGGGTGTGGCAGGACATATTTAAAGTGATGTAAGGGAAAAATCCACAATCAAGATTACTGTACCCAGCATGGAACTCATTCAGATATGACGGAGAAATTAAAACCTTTATAGACAAGCAAAAATTAAGAGAATTCAGCACCACCAAACCAGCTTTACAGCAAATGCCAAAGGAGCTTCTCTAGGCAGGAAACACAAGAGAAGGAAAAGACCTACAAAAACAAACCCAAAACAGATAAGAAAATGGTAATAGGAATATACATATCAATAATTACTTTAAATGTAAATGGATTAAATGTTCCCACCAAAAGATACATACTGGCTGAATGGATACAAAAACAAGACCCGGACATATGATGTCTACAAGAGACCTACTTCAGACCTAGGGACACATACAGACTGAAAGTGAGGGGATGGAAAAAGATATTCCATGCAAATGGAAATCAAAAGAAAGCTGGAGTAGCAATTCTCAAAGCAGACAAAATAGACTTTAAAATGAAGACTATTATAAGAGAAAAAGAAGGACACTACATAGTGATCAACAGATCAATCCAAGAAGAAAATATAACAATTGTAAACATTTATGCATCCAACATATGAGCACCTCATACATAAGGCAAATGGTAACAGCCATAAAAGTGGAAATCGACAGTAACACAATCATAGTAGGGGACTTTAACACACCACTTTCACCAATGGACACATCATCCAAAATGAAAATAAATAAGGAAACACAAGCTTTAAATGGTACATTAAACAAGATGGACTTTTTGATATTTATAGGACATTCCATCCAAAAACAACACAATGCACTTTCTTCTCAAGTACTCATGGAACATTCTCCAGGATAGATCATATCTTGGGTCAGAAATCAAGCCTTGGTAGATTTAAGAAAATTGAAATCGTATCAAGTATCTTTTCTGACCACAGTACTATGAGACTAGATATCAATTACAGGAAAATATCTGCAAAAAATACAAACACAGGGATGCTAAACAATACGCCACTAAATAACCAAGAGATCACTGAAGCAATCAAACAGGAAATCAAAAAATACCTAGAAACAAATGATAATACAAACACGATGACCCAAAACCTACGGGATGAACAAAAGCAGTTCTAAGAGGGAAGTGTATAGCAATACACTCCTACCTCAAGAAACAAGAAACATCTCAAACAAACAACTTAACCTTACACCTAAAGCAATTAGTGAAAGAGGAACAAAAAACCCCAAAGTTAGCAGAAGGAAAGAAATCATAAAGATCAGCAGGAAATAAATGAAAAAGAAATGAAGGAAACTATAGCAAAGATCAATAAAACTAAAAGCTGGTCCTTTGAGAAGATAAACAAAATGGATAAACCATTAGCCAGACTCATCAAGAAAGAAAGGGAAAAGACTCAAATCAACAGAATTAGAAATGAAAAAGCAGAAGTAACAACTGACACTGAATAAAATCAAAGGATCATAAGAGATTACTGCAAGCAATTGTATGCCAATAAAATGGACAACCTGGAAGAAATGGACAGATTCTTAGAAAAGTACAACCTTCTGAGACTGAACCTGGAAGAAATAGAAAATATAAACAGAACAATCATAAGCACTGAAATTGAAACTGTGATTAAAAATCTTCCAACAAACAAAAGCCCAGGACCAGATGGCTTCACAGGTGATTTCCATCAATCATTTACAGAACAGATAACACCTATCCTTCTCAAATTCTTCCAAAATATAGCAGAGGAAGGAACACTTCCAAACTCATTCTAGGAGCCCACCATCACCCAGATACCAAACCCAAACAAAGATACTACAAACAAAGAAAACTACAGGCCAGTATCACTGATGGACATAGATGTGAAAATCCTCAACAAAATACTAGAAAAGAGAATCCAACAGCATATTAAAAGGATCATACACCATGATCGAGTGGGGTTTATCTCAGGAATGCAAGGATTCTTCAATATATGCAAATCAATCAATGTGATAAAGCATATTAACAAATTGAAGGAGGAAAACCATATGATCATCTCAATAGATGCAGAAAAAGCTTTTGACAAAATTCAACACCCATTTATGATAATAACTCTCCAGAAAGTAAGCATAGAGGGAATGTACCTCAACATAATAAAGGCCATATACGACAAACGCACAGCCAATATCATTCTCACTGCTGAAAAACTGAAAGCATTTCCTCTAAGATCAGGAACAAGACAACATTGCCCACTCTCACCAGTATTATTCAATATAGTTTTGGAAGTTTAGGCCACAGCAATCAGAGAATAAAAAGAAATAAAAGGAATCCAAATTGGAAAAGAACAAGTAAAACTGTCACTGTTTGCAGACGACTTGATACTATACATAGAGAATCCTAAAGATGCAACCAAAAAACTACTAGAGCTTATCAATGAATTTGGTAGAGTCACAGGATATAAAATTAATGCACAGAAATCTCTCACAGTCCTATACACTAATGATGGAAAATCTGAAACAGAAATTAAGGAAACACTCTCATTTACCATTGCAACAAGAAGAATAAAATACCTAGGTATAAACCTACCTAAGGAGACAAAAGACCTGTATGCAGAAAACTGTAAGACACTGATGAAAGAAATTAAGGATGATACAAACAGATACAAAGACATACCATGTTCTTGGATTGAAAGAATCACCACTGTGAAAATGACTATACTACCCAAAGCAATCTACAGATTCAATGCAATCCCTATCAAACTACCAATGGCATTTTTCACAGAACTAGAACCAAAATTGCACAATCTGTATGAAAACACAGAAGACCCCAAGTAGCCAAAGCAATATTGAGAAAGAAAAATGGAGCTGGAGGAATCAGGCTCCCTGACTTCAGACTATACTACAAAGCTACAGTAATCAAGACAGCATGGTACTGGCAAAACAACAGAAATATAGATCAATGAACAGGAGAGAAAGCCCAGAGATAAACCCATGCACATATGGTCACCTTATCTTTGATAAAGGAGGCAAGAATATACAGTGGTGAAAAGACAGCCTCTTCAATAAGTGGTGCTGGGAAAACTGGACAGCTACATGTAAAAGAATGAAATTAGAACACTCCCTAACACCATACACAAAAATAAACTCAAAATGGATTAGAGACCTAAATGTAAGGCCAGAGAAGAGGAAAACATAGCAGAACACTCTATGTCATAAATCACAGCAAGATCCTTTTTGACTCACCTCCTAGAGAAATGGAAATAAAAACAAAAATATACAAATGGGACCTAATGAAACTTAAAAGCTTTTCCACAGCAAAGGAAACCATAAGCAAGATGAAAAGAACACCCTCAGAATGGGAGAAAATATTTGCAAACAAAGCAACTGACGAAGGATTAATCTCCAAAATATACAAGCAGCTCATGCAGCTCAATATCAAAAAAACAAACGACCCAAACCAAAAATGGGCAGAAGACCTAAATAGACATTTCTCCAAAGAAGACATACAGATGGCCAACAAATACATGAAAGGATGCTCAATATCACTAATCATTAGAGAAATGCAAATCAAAACTACAATGAGGTATCTATCACCTCACACCAGTCAAAATGTTCATCATCAAAAAATCTACAAACAATAAATGATGGAGAGGGTGTGGAGAAAAGGGAACCCTCCTGTACTGTTGGTGGGAATGTAAATTGATAGAGCCACTATGGAGAATGGTATGCAGGTTCCTTAAAAAACTAAAAATAGAACTACCATATGACCCAGCAATCCCACTACTGGGCATATAGCCTGAGAAAACCATAATTCAAAAAAAACATGTACCCCAATGTTCATTGCAGCACTATTTACAATAGCCAGGACATGGAATCAACCTACGTGCCCATCGACAGATGAATGGATAAAGAAGATGTGGCACATATATACAATGGAATATTACTCAGTCATAAAAAGATACGAAATTGAGTTATCTGTAATGAGGTGGATGGACCTAGAGTCTGTCATACAGAGTGAAGTAAGTCAGAAAGAGAAAAAGAAATACCGTATGTTAACACATATATATGGAATCTAAGAAAAAAATGGTTCTGAAAAACCTAGGGGCAGGACAGGAATAAAGACACAGATGTAGAGAATGGACTTGAGGACATGGGGAGGGGGAAGGGTAAGCTGGGACTAACTGAGAGAGTAGCATTGACATATATACACTACCAAATGTAACATAGAAAGCTAGTGGGAAGCAGCCGCACAGTACAGGGAGACTGGCTCGGTGCTTTGTGACCACCTGGAGGGGTGGGATAGGGAGGGTGGGAGGGAGACACAAGAGGGAGGGCATATGGGGATATATATACACGTACAGCTGATTCACTTTGTTATGCAGCAGAAACTAACACACCATTGTAAAGCAATTATACTCCAATATAGATGTTTAAAAAAAAAAAGGAAGGCTTTCTGTATAAACTGTAGCAAATGTTGCTCTTGTCAAGAGCACAGTTGTAATTCTTACACTCCTTCTGGTCCTGATAATTTCTTTCACGTACAGTTAATTGTGGAGCACATCGCTCCCAAAAGGGTGGGACAGGCTGGACACAGCAATGGTTTTAGGGAATCTGTAGGATAAAAAGATGCTCATCTAGATAAAGCCTTATTAGGCTGTATGTGGTAAACTTACTGCTTTGGAGGTAGGCAGATTCTGTTGTGATTCCTGCCTCAATATGTTTTGGGGAGATTTTTAAAGGATAGAAAGAGGAAAAACGGATTTTTTTTCTCTGTATGATGTAGCCACAGGTTTGGTGTGGGGGCGTGGTTTACTCTTTTCTACCAAAATAGAGCACTTCTGAATGATATGATAAAATGCAGACTGGTTTTCATGAGAGCAATGAAACTAGATGAATCAGCAGACACAAGCAACAAGTCCGGAGTGTGACAAAGGGATGCTCATGGCTGCAAAATTATAAGCACACTTAGGTGATGAAGAATAAGGGAGTAAGTGAAACCCGAGGTTATGGTAGTCTGGTGCTCCTTGTATATCTCTACTGTCTCTTATCAAAGAACTTAAAGCATCACTGGGTGCCACACCAGACACCAAATGCTACCTGTGCATCTGATCCAGAATGGTTACTCGTATGTCCTTGTTTTCCTTGTGCAATATTTAAGTAAAGGTGCTACAGAGGTAAATCAAAGCAAATATTCAGTTTTCCTATAGGTATTAGCTAACCTAATAAAATCATACCTAAGTAAAAATGACTTCATTCTGTGAGCGGCATAGATCTAACTTAAAACTGTGAAGTTCATTATCTTAAAATAGAGTCCTTCAGAGTCACCAGCTACCATATGAAACCATTTACAAGACTCCCTATAACCCAGGACATGAGAGACCACAAAAATCTGAAATAACTATCCACCCAGCAAAGATAATCCATGACTGTACAGCACAAAGAAAAGCTCCACTATGTTTCTTTTTTCCTCCCTCACACATGGTTTAAATATTTACTCCTACATGTTCACTAGATGTAAGATTCTGTTATCGTTATGAGGGGAACCTATCATATGTTGATCCTACAAAGAGTACAAAGCTCAATTACAAACACTGTCTTTATAGACATACAAAACCCAAGGCTCTTATGGATGTCTCTGTAATGAGAGCAAACTGGGTAGAATTTAGCATCTGTAAGCCTATTTATCTAAGAATTCCCCACATCTAACTTAGTCTTATATAAGAGCTTAGTACTCCATAAAGAATGGTCTTCTTTTAAACAGTTGGCTTTAGTTGTGTTTCCTCGGTACCTCACATGCATCCTGGGAGGCAGGTAGTTTGACAGGAAGACACTGGGATGCTACATGTACAAATAGATCCAGCAGAAGCTGTCATACACCTCTTTCAGGGAAGTCTCTGCAAATCAATGTTTTCTCTCATTTTTGCTCTACGTTTCACTTATTTTTATAACCTTGAGACTGACTAGCAACCAAACTTACTCCTAGAGCTACATTTAGCAATTCTAGACTTAAAGTCGTATAAAGAGGCAGAAAACAACACTGGAAATGGAATAATTGCCGCCAATTTCCAAGGCAGTCACTTCTATCTTGAAAGTCCTGATAGGCAACAGAACGGCGGAGATCTCTGCTTGTGGAATCTTCTCTTTTGGTCGGCTGGATTCTCCTTTCTTAAAATCTACTAAGTTTCTGCTGAAGCTCTGCCCTCCTTTCTTACTCCCATCCAAACTGTATAGTCTCAGAACTCGGCACAGTTGTCAAAAACATCCCCCCCCCACCCCCCACATAGCCTAAGGGCATCCTTTCACAGTTCCACATCCACTACTCGTCACCCAAAGGAGATGACCTGGGCTACATCTCTCAAGATTGATGGATGAGGTTAAAACGAGACTGTGGCCAACCAGGATTAAGAGATTAATCGCTGATACAATTCCTCCAAGGAAAGATTTCGTCAAAAACACTGGTTTCAAAAATATTACTTCACATCGTAAATGGGGGGCGAGGGCACAAAGTGAGGAAAGAGAGGATAATGGCTTAATAACCATTGTCCAAGCACCAACAGCCTCCGTTTCCAACTCAACTCTGTATTTCCTCCCATAAAATAAAACTTACTGTTGGAAAAATAACAAATAGAAGAATTTCTATTTCTATCAAACCAAGAATATACATTAAAAAAAGCTGCTCTTGGCATTGAGCCAATGTGTAATTAATAAAATTTAATAAAAGTACTAATTGCCAACAAGGTGTAAATAGTTTTTTAATAAATAGTTCAATAGTTTTTTTTAATAAAACATGAAAGTCATTAACTGTATAAATAATAAAAAAGAGAGAAAGGCCAAGAATATACTTTTGTAACCGCTAGAGACAAATCATTACAGAAATTAAGCAAAAATGAAGAGCACAGATACTTTAAGAGATTTCGATGCTTAGAAATTTTAAGCATATTGTGGGAAATTATAAATAAGTATTTCGGTGACAATCCAGAGACCCTTTTCCTTTTAATGCCATTAGGGTTACATAAAAGTAAAAAATGATTTAAAGAAGAGAAAACGCCACTTGTAACTTTGCCTTAGGCTATTAAGGTACCAGAAAAAAACACGATTGAAAGGTATAAAAATACAATAAAGGAAAAGAAACAAAGATAAAATCATATTTTGGGAAGTGCTCATAAAAGTGGTGGTGGAGGGGAAGCTGACACCAAAGTAGCAGCACTGTGGGCAGGGGGAGAGTCATGTTTTGAACAAGATTACACACTCTCATAAAGCCAATATTATTTCAGTGCAATCAAGTGCATCACTAATGTGCAAAATCTAACTTTATAAGATGCAGCAAAGCGGAGGAGAAACTTGCGTTTGAATGATTACTCTGAAAGTCTAATCAAAGACATTCTCCCATGTTATCAAACACAGATGTGCAAACTAAGAAGACTAGAGATGGTTTCTTATTGCAAAAGATTGGCAATAAGATTGAGTACCTTGAAGTGAATTCATCTCGTCATCACACGAAATCCTACATATACCTGGGAGGCTCTTCAAAGTCGACACACAGAATAATGTTCAACACACGTTTGACTAGAATGTTCTTTTAACCTAACGCACATCTTCATAAGCCAATACAGAAACCCAGGGTTTTCTGATAAACAGCGGCATACAAAGACTACTTATCTAACTCAAGAAACATTCAAGGGTTGGGACAGAGCTGAAGGGGAGCCAGCTGAACTACCACAAAACGTGGCTGCGTGGTGTGGGCTTGGGCATGTCCTGGTGCCTGTTCACTGTGTGTTTACACTCTGGGTAAAAGAACTCTAACAGGTCTCCATCAAATGATATAATCAAATAAAATATCATGGAACACAATCTCACATTTCCCTCTTTCTCCCTTTTCTAACAAAAAGAAAGAGTTATACTTCTCTCGTTTTGGCTAAAATACTTCTTTTGCAACATTTTATTATATGATTGGGAAGATGTCAGGTAGAGAGTGCTACCTACTCACTAATTAAACCTCGGTGTTCATTTAGAAGTTTAATTATATCTTCAATTCTTATCTCTGTAAAATGCTAATGGAAGAAATTCTTAAATACAAATGAATAATTAATACCTGCATACTTCTTTTTTAGAGTTGTTTCAGAAATTCTGTTTACAGTGATGGTTGTGTGATGTGGGGAGATACATTTCTCCTCACTATTCACCTGCTTTGGGGGAAACACGGCAACAAGAAACAACAAATTGGTTGCTGTTTACTCTCTGACCTTGGCAGGCCTCTCACATGCCAGCAGAATTTGAAGAGGCAGGCTAGGTAAGGACCAGGGAAGACTACAGAGGAAATGACTGTGTTTGGTGTTTACTTCTTCTTTTTCCTGGGTTCTACCTTGACGATTTAGTTGTAGCACCTATGACACCCCAAAAAGCCATTGGAACTGTGAAAAAAGGGCAAAGCTAAAGAGATGACCAATTCCTCTCTTATTTTCTACAGATTCTTTCCAGATATCTTTCTCAAGTTTTCTGCCCCAAAGTGCAGGCATCATTATTAACAAAGGACAGGAGAGGCCAGTTGTTCAGGAAATAGCTATCATTTGGTAAATGGCATAATAAACACATTATGATCTTTGATGCAGTGGGTAATGAGCCGGTGTATACACAATATCAATGCTAAGATTATTCTCTACCTTTGTGTGTATTTTTTTCTTATTTTACCTGAATTTCCCTTTTCACTTTCTTTGTATTTCCCAGAATTCAAGTCACTTTGTAACACCACCTAAGAATTTTTATTATTATTACTATCCTTTGCTTGCACTATATGTTCTCTATATGTTCTACTGTAAAATGAAAATCTCCCTTATCTAACTGCTTTTGTTTCAGTTAAATGATGATATTCAAAGGCAAGATTCAGTGTTAAAAGAACTAAAGGGCATGCACATCTCTCAAAACTAGGGTTGATTCTGGATGATTAAAATTCCCAATCAACTTTCTCTCCGTGATTTTCAGAGTGCTGGGAGCTAATCCTTTTCAAAGAGGCAAATGCAATCATTTTGTGTAATGACCGGGAAACACATTTTAGGTAACCCTGGCCCATGTCTGATTCCTTGGTCACCTACCTATTATGTTTTTTCATTTTCAGGTAGGGTCAATGTTTGATGAGTCTCTTTCCTATCCAACTCTGTGCTATTTCTTGCCCATCCCAGTCTTACTCCTTTACCTAAATACTTGGGAGTTTCCTTAGATATTGGGAACTTCAGTCCCCTGTGACAATATTACTTTGGTACAGAAGAGTGGAATTTTCATGTGTTGGTGAAATGTTGAAAATAAGAGAACAAGAATGGCAAAACCATCTTTAGTAGTTGTTTAGCAGTAAGGGGAACGTTCTACACACAGAGATAAAGACGTGTTGCTTGTGTCTTCCTTCAAGAAGGAACTTGTCATTCAGCAGCACAGAGTGCAAAGAAGAGCCTCTAGCTATGCTTGCTTTCAGGGTCCGCCTCAGTTTTGGACTCGAGGACACATTCTTTCCAAGGTAGCCACCAGTCAATACAGGGTTCTAGGGCTTGGCTATTTTTGCCCAGCGTGGAACTCCTCTAATGGGCAATTTTTGCTCTGGAGCTCAAGTTGGGTTGGCCAAGGCTTTGCCAGATCTCTGCAGTGGTCAAGGCTCTCCCTACCCAGTCCTGCTATCTCCCTTTAAAAATTTTTCCCCTCAATTAACCTCTTAGCTACTGCTTACTGGATTACTCTGATTACCATTACCATCTCTGGAGAGCTTCCTTTGCTTAGACACAATTCCCCAATCCTTCCTAAACCATCAGGCAATGGGCTTGGTATCAAATATTATTTTATATAAGAAGAGAGAGACAAATAGTATTAGTATGTTTGCCAACATATCAAATGAAATGGAAAACTTGCAGTTTGCTCCTCAGAAAATTTGACAAGAGTATCTCTTGACAAGAGATACAAGAGTACCTCTCATTGATATTACTACTTTAATGCTATGTGTACAAAGAGCTCTAAATAAAAAACCTTTAGGATTTTTCCCAGATTCACGGTCCCTCTTCTATTATGGCTTTTTATTTTAGATTATTTGGAACTTTACATCCAAGAGTAAAAAACAGTGTAAATTTTACATCTTGGGTGTTCCTATACAGGTTGGCTTTAACCATGTTTACTTAACAATAAATTATAGATTATGCTTAATTCAGGCTGCTTTAAGTAAAAGGTTAATTAGTTCAAAGTTTAAAAAAAAAATCACACCATTTTCTATGGCTCAAGGGTAATCTTGAGTTGGCATTTCCTAATATTCTGTAGAGATCGGCCATACAGTCTATATAATTTCATGTTTAAACCAGTGATTTGAATTTAAAAAAACATCATTATAAAGTGTGATAATTACAATTCAAAGAGAGGTACCCAGCACCTTTGACAGCAGTAGAAAATTAAAACCTGCTTTGACCAATTTGGAAAAGTGTTTTTGAATAAGGAAAATAAAAGTGAATGGAAATAAATGGAGGGCAATGCACTTAAGGAGGAAAACACAAGCGCATAAATAGAAGATGGAAATGTATTCACTATGTTCAACCACGGGCGAAACATACACAGGAGTCACAGAAGGCCACCCACTGAGCTCGAGCCATCAGGATAATGGTGCTATTTAAAAAGGAAGCAGGACACCAGACTGCATGAACTGCAGTAAAGTGGGTGAGAGCTGTGAAGTAATCAACAGATAGTCATTCCTCATTGATCAGGCCCTCACTGTGTGGAGAGAGAAAATGTGAAGAAGATCAAGAGAGTGTGGGTATGATCAGAGAAATGAAAAATCAGGTCTTTGGAGACAGCAATCTGGAGAAGAAATAGCTGCAGGGTGACAAAGTTTATAAGACTTCCTATAAACAGGTGACCATGAGACGGATGGTCTCTGCTCAGACCTAACAAAAGCTTGTACTATATTATTGTGGATTTTAAGCAGAAAACTTGAATGCCTTGGAAGCCAGGCAGATAACCTAGTACAGTAAGCTAGGAAACCCAAAGTCCTCTTGGAATCTCTTTCATTGTCCCACTTTTGATGGAGGCATGAGCTCAAAATGATGTCCCCCGATTTTCTTAACTCTGCAACAAGTAAAATGACCGCATAATCACAATGCAAAATAACACCTGACACTTAGCCTCAGCTGCAGGACACAATGGGGCAGGGGTAGACACTGCGGCAGGTAGGAGCGTGTGTGCTTCAGCTAAACAGGGCAAGCCATCCTGTCAGGTGGAACGCGGCTCCAAGGGGGCCGAGTGGTTTAATTTTCTAGGAGAAGCCAGGAATCTGCATGTATGTGATTAATATAAGAAACATTTTTTATTTTGAAAAAGAATTATTTCATCAAAATAATACATGCACATAATCCACAATTTTAAAAGTTAAAGTGTGCTAAACGCGGTATCTTTCCCACCCACTCAGAAGCCTGCTCCTGAGGCAACCATGCTGATACCCACACTTCTAGAAAACGAGCTTATGATGTTATTTCTTGATTAAGAAACTTTAGTCATGATATGGTATCCTTTTATATGGGAGATAAAGAGTTAACTATCTCTGCTCCTTACCCTCTTATACGCTCCCATACTCCTCATACAGCTGTGCTCCATTTAATGCTTATATTATCATAACCCTGTGAACATCGCTCAGTGCTAAGCCACGTGGTACACTAATGACGATTTCTTCTTTCTTGTTCATTTCTTCCCCCGGAATTAACAGTTGCTTCTTTTAAAAATGTGCGTTGTTTTTGTATGTTGTCCCTCATTCTTTCTGGTCACTCCAACTCTGCCACTGTATCCCAAATCTGACAGTTCCACTGTTTTCCCTGGAGTTTCCCTCCTGGAGCCTCCGTCTCACTGTTTCCCTCATCGTGCTGTCTCCCCAGGATAGTTGCTGCTGAACCCGGTTACTCAGCTGTCAGGCTTCCCTTCCCTGCACTTCTAACGTTGCCCTTTGTTCTCTTCTGGGTGTACCCTTGCTTCCTGAACCTGATATCTTCCACCTTCTTGATTTATACTCCTTTATCTGATGAAGTACATCCTCTTGTCAATCCTGAGAATGAATGCACAGGAGAAAAACTGCTTGATTCCTCATGTCTGATAATGCTTTCACCCTTACATTTGATTGACATCTGACCAAATAAAGCATCCTAGGCTGAAAATCACTTTCACAGAATTTTGAAGGCATCTCATTCTTGGCTTACCGTCTCCAGTATTGCTGTTGCGAAGTCCAACACTGTTTTGATTCCTGATCCTTCTTAGGAAACCTGGTGTGTTTTTTTCCCTCTAGAAATTTTAGGAATCTTTTATTCTTCATGTTCTGAAATTGTATGACCATATGCCTTAACTGTGCCACACATTCTCTTTTACGCCTTCTTGTTCTCTCTTTTTGAAATTCCTAATTCATCGCAGGTGGGGCATCTCGGCATGATCTTCTAATAACCTTCACTTTACTACTGTCCATGTTTTGTCCTTTTGTTCTACACTCTAGAAGAACTTCTCAACTTTATTTTCCGATCCTATTAAATTTTCTTAATAATTTATGATTATTCTTCTATTATTGCATCTAGTTTTGCCTCAAAGATAAAATTTCTCTTCTTTCTGAAATATAATTACTTGATGATGTCTTTGACCTTATGCATTGTCTCTTTTTCCTCTTAATTTATGTATCTATTTTTTATTTCAGTCTCTTTCCTGTGAGGGCCTTCCTCAAATACCTGGTGACCCACGGTTGTTCTTTAATATGTGAATGTATCACTGAAAGGCCAAGTAGACTTTCTATGGACACGGGGGAACCTTGCTGATCCATTAGCCTAACTGGGTGGCAAGTTATGTTTGTTGTTAGATCTCTTCCCACTATCAGCGTCTGTAGCTCTTTTCTCTGTGACTGTTTGGTTTCTCCAGAAGAATTCTCTGGAGAGAATAGACTGTAGCTACAGATCTCAGACTGTCATGACTTCTCTGTTTCAGTCCCACTCCACTTCTCTTGTGCTTAGCTTCTCTGAACCTGGATACTTTCTAGTTCAAATTCTCCAGGCTCCTGAGGATGTGCAGACACTTGCAATTGGGTGTGTGTCTTACTTCACATCGAAACATTCAACCAAACCATGTGTTTTCACTCTAAGCGGAAGCTGCCCCTCCCTTGTTGGTAGTAATACCTTTAAGGCCTAAGGTTTTGAAAAATACATTTAAAAAATTTTCCTTTTGAATATGACAGTCAAACAATCGTTATGTGCTATAAAAGGGGAGAAAGAGTTAATAGATAAAATTCCCAGTTGCCCAACTTTGGGATGACAAATTTTGTGATATATTTCCCGAGTTTACAATATTTTACTGTTGTTCTTTGGCATTCTCCTCCCCACCACAGCCACATGATGTTACATGTAGTCCAAGTAGCTTAGATGAGTGCAAAATACCCTAAAAATTTCAAGTAAATACCCAAATGCTACTAGGAGAGACCATAATGGCAACACTGCAGAAATAGAACTGGTGGCTCCCAGGATGTGCCACTGAGGACAGAAATGTTCATCTGTCAGCTGAGGTACTGAAGACTATACCCAGCATTTCTCAGAAACTCCCATGGAGCAAGTCTGGAGTCAGACATACAAAATCAAGGACCACCTGGAACAGCTGAGTTCTCTGTTGACAATCACGCCAAGGAGGAGATGTCCTGAGTTGATAGGCTGTGAGTGGCCTCCAGCCTGTGCAGAACTAGGAGGCAGCCCAGAAACCATTTCACTGATCCACTGTCATTCTCCCTCCAGTGCCATGCCTGCTTGCCTCCCTCCTCTCTTCACCGTGTCACTGGGAGGTCCTCATTTAATATGTTCCTGTGCGTCTCATTTACATGCCCCGATTTCTATTTCTTCTCACAGTTCCACAGCTTCTGGTCTCTGTGGGCTTCTCGGCGAGGAAAACAGAAAACAAAAACCAGCGAACACATTTCCCACCTCCAAAGCTCTGATTTCTCTCCATCTCCCATGTTAAAAGGTATGTTAGGCCCAGTGGCAACACCATTAAAAGATCAAACGCCGTGTATCCGCTGAAAGCACTAATTCCTTAGGGGTTCTTCCCCTAACCCCCTACCACTTTTCCGCTGCCACAAAAAAAACAGCCTCCTTGCTGTTGGTGATACTGTTCTCCATTTAAAAGAGAAGAAAAGAAAGTACATGGTTGGCAACTTCAGTTTCCTTTCTCTTCCATGTATGTAGCATATTAAAACATCCTGTGTTAGATGGGGCCCGAGCAGGTGTGAGGAGTAGGGTCAGGCCCAGGGCTGGGCGTGGAGGGGGGCTGCTTAGAGAGAGAAAGAGAAGATACGAGGTTGGTCAGGAAGGCAGGGGGCAGAGGGACAGAAAAGAAAACAGACGTCAGCAGGCTGAGACGCGAGCGTGCTGTTCGCCACAGCTGTGAGCCGGCCCAGGGTGGCTGGACTGCGCTTTTATAAGGAATGTGTCAGATGCTTTGTAGTTACTTCTTAATTTTACAGGTGGTCAGAGAAAGTGCTTATGTTACTTGCCTAAAGTTACCACTGAAGGCTGATTAATACAAGATGTCCTGACACGGGACCGATGTGTAAGGCAGAAGAAACAACGGGAGGAGTACAAGTGTCCCTGTAGGATCCAAAGTTCAAGTGTTTGAAGCAACGATAGCCAACCATGTCTGAAGGCAAATTGGTTAAAATAAATCATGTCAGAACCATGAAAGGGAAGAATCTAAACAGCTCTCTAACTCCACTCTAAGGCTGGCTTTCTAAGAGTCACACCATATTTATCCCCTTCATGCTCACAGTGCACGTTACTGGCTGTCAGCAGAGAGCTGGGGAAGGAGCCAGAGATAAGCCTGCGCGTGAAGCGGACGCACGGAAGGGCAATTAGGAGATATTTGATGGGCGCTTTCGTGGGGTGGGCAGTGGACAGAAGGGGGGCTTTATCCACTTGGTCGCTGGGTACCGCTTTCATTAGAAACTGGAGTACTACGGAGAACTGAAGTGACTTCAGTATACAGGGGATATTTATTATAAATACACTGGAGACGCCGCAGATTTAGCACTGAGGAAAAGGTGGACAGAAATGAATTTGGAGAGTTCTCTCCTAATGAAAAGCCATATTTAAAAAAAAAGAGAGATTTAGTCGCCTGTGTTGCCAAATGGGTAAAATCTTTTGAGGACAAAGCAATAATATAGATATCGCCTGGGTAACAGACAAAAGAGATTCCAGAAAAGATTGTGAAAAGCAATTTTCTGTTAAATGAATCCTGTTTTCCCACTGACTTACATTATAAAATCAAAGATGCACGGTGATGAGGAAAAAATGTTGGCGTCTGGATGGAATAAGACCGAGAGGGTATAGAGTAACTCAGGAAAAAGAATGTATTTCAGGTAAAATGTTTATGTCAAAAATAGTTCTAATATTAAGTATGCACGTATTACTTATAGTACCATGCTATAATCATGACAAATCACAAAGTAAGACACTGACAATATGACCCAGCAATCCCACTACTGGGCATATACCCAGAGGAAACCATAATTCAAAAAGACACATGCACCCCAATGTTCACTGCAGCACTATTTACAATAATCAGGACATGGAAGCAACGCAAATGTCCATCGAGAGAGGAATGGATAGAGAAGATGTGGTACATATATACAATGGAATATTACTCAGCCATAAAAAGGAATGAAATTGTGTCATTTGTAGAGACGTGGATGGACCTAGAGGCTGTCATACAGAGTGAAGTCAGTCAGAAAGAGAAAAACAAATATCGTATATTAATGTATATATGTGGAATCTGAAAAAATTGGTATAGATGATCTTTTTATTTTTCATTTTTTTGAATTTTATTTATTTTTTTATACAGCAGGTGATTAGTCATCAATTTTATTCACATCAGTGTATATATGTCAATCCCAATCGCCCAATTCATCACACCACCACCCCCCAGCCCCTGCCGCTTTCTCCCTTTAGTGTCCACATATATGCTTGTTCTCTACATCTGTCTCAGTTTCTGGCCTGCAAACCAGTTCATCTGTACCATTTTTCTAGGTCCCACGTATATGCATTAATATACGATATTTGTTTTTCTCTTTCTGACTTACTTCACTCTGTATGACAGTCTCTAGACCCATCCACGTCTCAACAAATGACACAATTTTGTTCCTATTTATGGCTGAGTAATATTCCATTGTATATATGTACCACATCTTCCTTATCCATTCGTCTGTCGATGGGCATTTAGGTTGCTTCCATGACCTTGCTATTGTAAATAGTGCTGCAATGAACATTGGGGTGCATGTGTCTTTTTAAATTATGGTTTTCTCTGGGTATATGCCCAGTAGTGGGATTGCTGGGTCATATGGTAATTCTATTTTTAGTTTTTTAAGGAACCTCCATACTGTTCTCCATAGTGGCTGTATCCGTTTACATTCCCACCAACAGTGCAAGAGGGTTCCCTTTTCTCCACACCCTCTCTAGCATTTATTGTTTGTAGATTTTCTGATGATGCCCATTCTAACTGGTGTGAGGTGATACCTCACTGTAGTTTTGATTTGCATTTCTCTAATAATTAGTGATACTGAGCAGCTTTTCATGTGCTTCTTGGCCATCTGTATGTCTTCTTTGGAGAAATGTCTATTTACGTTTCTGCCCATTTTTGGATTGGGTTGTTTTTTTTTTTAATATTGAGCTGCATGAGCTGTTATATATTTTGGAGATTAATCTTTTGTCCACTGATTCATTTGCAAATATTTTCTCCCATTCTGAGGGTTGTCTTTTCATCTTGTTTATGGTTTCCTTTGCTGTGCAAAAGCTTTGAAGTTTCATTAGGTTCCATTTGTTTAGTTTTTATTTCCAGTACTCTAGAAGGTGGATCAAAAAAGATCTTTCTGTGATTTATGTCAAGGAGTGTTCTTCCTATGTTTTCCCCTAAGAGTTTTATAGTGTCTGGTCTTAATTTAGGTCTCTAATCCATTTTGAGTTTATTTTTGTGTATGGTGTTAGGGAGTGTTCTAATTTCATTCTTTTACATGTAGCTGTCCAGTTTTCCAAGAACCACTTATTGAAGAGACTGTCTTTTCTCCATTGTATATCCTTGCCTCCTTTGTCACAGATTAGTTGACCACAGATGTGTGCGTTTATCTCTGGGCTTTCTATCTTGTTCCATTGATCTATGTTTCTGTTTTTGTGCCAGTATCATATTGTCTTGATTTCTATAGCTTTGTAGTATAGTCTGAAGTCATTGAGTCTGATTCCTCCAGCTCCGTTTTTTTCCCTCAAGACTGCTTTGGCTATTCGGGGTCTTTTGTGTCTCCATACAAATTTAAGATTTTTTTTCTAGTTCTGTAAAAAATGCCATTGGTAATTTGATAGAGATTGCATTGAATCTGTAGATTGCTTTGGGTAGTAGAGTCATTTTCAAAATATTGATTCTTCCAATCCAAGAACATGGTATATCTCTCCCTCTGTTGGTATCATCTTTAATTTCTTTCATCAGTGTCTTATAGTTTTCTGCATACAGGTCTTTTGTCTCCCTAGGTAGGTTTCTTCCTAGGTATTTTATTCTTTTTGTTGCAATGATAAATGGGAGTGTTTCCTTAATTCCTCTTTCAGATTTTTCATCATTAGTGTATAGGAATGCAAGATATTTCTGGGCATTAATTTTGTATCCTGCAACTTTACCAAATTCATTGATTAGTTCTATTAGTTTTCTGGTGGCATTTTTAGGATTGTCTATGTATAGTATCATGTCATCTGCAAACAGTGACATTTTACTTCTTCTTTTCCAATTTGGATTCCTTTTATTTGTTTTTCTTCTCTGATTGCCATGGCTAGGACTTCCAAAACCATGTTGAATAACAGTGGTGAGAGTGGACATTCTTGTCTTGTTCCTGATTTTAGAGGAAATGCCTTCAGTTTTTCACCACTGAGAATGATGTTTGCTGTGGGCCTGTCATATATGGCCTTGATTATGTTGAGGTAGGTTCCCTCTATGCCCACTTTCTGGAGAGTTTTTTATCATAAATGGGAGATGATCTTATTTACAAAGCAGAAATAGAGGCACAGACGTGGAGAACAAACGTATGGATACCAAGGGGGAAAGGGGAGGGGTGGGATGTATTGGGAGATGGGGATTGACATATACACACTCGATACTATATGTAAAATAGATAACTAATGAAAACCTACTGTACAGCACAGGGAACCCTACTCAGTGCTCTGTGGTGACCTCGATGAGAAGGAAATCCAAAAAAGAGGGGATATATGTATACGTATAGCTGATTCACTTTGCTCTACAGTATAAACTAACAAGGTTTTTTTTTTTTTTTTTGCAGTACGCGGGCCTCTCACTGTTGTGGCCTCTCCCGTTGCGGAGCACAGGCTCTGGACGCACAGGCTCAGTGGCCACGGCTCATGGGCCCAGCCACCCCGCAGCATGCGGGATCTTCCCGGACCGGGGCACGAACCCGTGTCCCCTGCATCGGCAGGCGGACTCTCAACCACTGTGCCACCAGGGAAGCTCATACACAATGTTTTTAAGCAACTATACTCCAATAAAAATAAATTAAAAAAAATTAAGACACTGAACATGAAATTCGAGCATATTCTTGGAAGTACTCTAGTGATACAGATGTACATGTTCCCGTGTTGCCCTCCTCCATATTGTTCCTATTTGGAGTCTTGCATTCTCCAGAGTTCTAGTAATTTGTCTAAGCTTTTCACCAGCCTTATAGCACCTGAGGACTTTAAGCTTCATATCCCAAGGTAATTTCAAAGTAACGAAGTGAGGTCTCGATTGCATCTCAACTTCTAAATGCTTCATGTTGATCTGGCTGGCCTTTGAGATATTCTGAAGCTGTTAATTCTTCCAAGATGCACTACTCTGGCAGACACCTGATTCATGTTCTTCATTCTTTCTGCATGAACTGCATATAAATTCTTGGGGCAACTTAATCTCATGGGGGAAAAAACTTTTAGAGCCGGCACAGTAATCTGTTTTGTTCATTTACGTCTTCCTAATGCTACCTGAGTGCCTGACGTAACAAAGGCAATCAGTAAATATTAATTGATTACACTAATGAATACATTTGTCAATCCCTCCCATGTATCCCTTCCTCCCTTGAGTCATACAAGAACATTTTCTGTCAGACGCTGTGCTAGAGGCGAGGGAGAGAACAGTCAGCGACTAAGACAGACTGTCCCTTGCCCAGATGGAACAAACAGAGAATACTATTGAAGATTATTTTAAAATCACAGAAATAATGTGACAAGTGTCACCAGGGTGAAAGTACAAGGCGC
This sequence comes from Tursiops truncatus, assembly GCF_011762595.2. Taxonomy (NCBI): domain Eukaryota; kingdom Metazoa; phylum Chordata; class Mammalia; order Artiodactyla; family Delphinidae; genus Tursiops; species Tursiops truncatus. Next base: position 30,491,321 of record NC_047040.1, read on the forward strand.
TTGGAGAGCATTCAGCAGGGAGACTTACTTCAGTCAGTGGTTTTCTAATCTCTGCTTAAAACCTCCAAGAACAAAACTCTCTCCTCATAGGAAAAAGAAGATCCATTTCAGGACCCAGGTAGTTGTTTCAAAGCTCGTCTTTATATTTGGCAAACGTACATTGTCCCATTTACTGTCTCTATTAATTGCTTTACTCCTGCTGCCTTCTCACCCCTCTTCCAAGGGACTGCCCTTTGAACATCTGAACATGGCCATTCTAGCTCCCCTGACTTCTCTTCTCCAGCTCAAATGTTTCCAGTTTCTTCCATTATTCCTTATATGAAATTGGTTTGAGTAGCTTCACCATCCTGGTCAGTGGTCAGTGTCTTGGACATACATTCCTAAGTGTATAGTTTAAAGGGTAGTGCCCATAACAGAACAAAATGACCAGGACAGGAAATCTGATTATCCTCTCCCTCTGGAAACCATGTGCTTATTAATGTGGCCTGTGCTCACTTAATTTTTCTGGGCAGACATACCACACCGTTGGCTAAAATTAACCTTACATTTTAGCAAACCAACACCTCTCAAACTTTAAATTGCATGTGAATTACTTGGAGAACTGGTTACAACAAATTCTAAGTCAATAAGCCTGAGCTGAGTTCTGAGATCATTCCTAACAAGCTGTCTGGCTATGCTCTCAGCTGCTGGTCCACAGATCACACTTTCAGTAGAAAAAAACTAAACTATCTAAGGCCAAACCACTGAAGCCTATATTTGAGTTGCACAGATTATTTTTGTGAACCTACGTGATCCTACTAAAATTCTCCTTTTTAGAATTTATTCATAGCTTTGTATTTTTGAATCTTGATTCAATAATACTGTATATAATCTATCCCTCTTAGTTCTATGGCTGGTGACTTTACTACCCCCCCCCCCACACACACACAAACTTATCTTCCTCTAATGGTAAAATGGACTAATATTTGCCTTAAGGTACCTCTTAGATGATGAACTGACATGGAAAGTGAAGAATGTCCTATATAAGCATAAATTATTGCATCAAGAAACACTTCAAGTTTGATTATTTCAGCACATCAACTTGAAATGAAATGGTGTTCAATAAACTTCAAATTAATTTGATAAATTTTACAATATGGTAGAAGCTATCAGAGATACATAACTGTTTAGGGTAGTATATGTTTCACCAGACCATTAGTTAAATTTTACCCCTCCCATCCTCAAATCTCTGGATTCCTTCCAGACTTACTTTCCCAGGAACACCTGTTCCATTTGTTCTAGCCTTCCTCCTTGTGTCATATGTAAAATAAAGAAGAGAGATGTCTAACATTAGCTTGGCTGTGAAGCATCGCTCCATGTACACTGGGAATTAAAGCTATCTGGAAACTCACTACAATTCAATGAAGATCCGTTACTTAAAAGTTAGGTGTGTAGAATTCTACTCCCACTTGGAAAGGCTTGCTCATGGCCACTTCCTTGTTAGAGACAAGCCAAACATTAGATTATTATGCCTCCTTTCAGAATTCTTGTGAATTAAGCAGGAGTAATTAACATGAACTGATTTGCTACATGAGAATAGTGATACACAAAACAGTGAAATGGATTATCTAGAGTAGGTTGTTTCATTTAAGTAAAAGCTAGTTAAATTATGACAGTAGGAGCCCTGAGAAACTATGTTATACGTCACTGCTATTGCCAAAATTAGATGTGATATAAATAAACTTATCTTATCCCATGGTAATATTCTCCATGTAACTGGAGTTTAACAATTTAACTGAAAATGAAACTAATATAAAAGAATGGGAGCAGATGAGAATGTGGAGACAACAAGAAATAAATGAGTCAAAACATCTACAACCACATATTGGGAGGAAAGTTTTGATATACGACCGTGATAATTCTATGATAGAGTCTTGTTTATATCTCTGCATAGATGCTGTAATGTGTAAAAGGGAAATCGACAATCTCTCTCCACCATAAATAATATGCCAAAAACTCCTTCATGGAGACTTTTGTTATTTGAAAAAAACAAGGTAGAACACTAATTTGATAATTATATCCAAAATAACTGAACTAGAATGTCGTGAGCCAGCTGCTTTCGACATTAACCTAATTTACAAAAAGAAAGCTATGAATACATATCACAAACACCAACACAGAAAACCATTACATTTAACTTGAAAGTAACAGTAGGAAATTTTCAAGTGGCCACACCATAAAACTGTGAGAGAATGAATAAAGTATTTATTATATAAACAAAAAAATCTTTTAGTATTAGCACTTCCATCGAGTAAACATCTCTTATCTCCACAACTAAAAAGTCAAAGAGGATAGATAGGGCAAATCGAATTTGGCATTTCGTAATAAATGCTTTACAGTCAACAAAAACATTAACCAATGCCAAAATATTTTTCCAAATGCACATGCTTTACAACAGATGTAAAGATCATATGGGAATTGAGATAATACCTAGAAAATATGTTCCCAATGCATCTAAGAACATTCACTTAGGAACATAAAATACATAGAAGCATACAAAAGATGCATGTATGCCAAAACTGGGAATCATATTCCGAGTCAGCAAATCATTATTGCTTATTAGCTTAAATGAGCCTCATGTCACATGGACAGTTTCATATGGAGATGTCTTCACCAAGTTATGCTGTTGAAACGTGTCGCTAGTGTTTGCACTGTGAATCACATATCTGGTTATATTTCTTTTAAACTTGGAAATACGAGTTATCTAATTAGGACACCATTGCCTCGGCAGAGACTGAAAAAGTCACAAAGAAGCTAATGACATTTTTTTTTAATGACAGGGGTTAGGTTAAATTATAAAAGGTTAGGTTACATTAAAAATGTTTTTTACAGCAGACCATTTAACAAAAATGTTCCAGTAAAGAAGAAGCCAACCCTAAAATTGTTCCGTAAGATGCTGACAAAATGGTTGAAAAGCAAGCTGAAATGGGCCCTAATTCTGCATCTAGGCTTAAATATGCACCTTGGTTCTCGAAAGTGGTCATTTTTCTCCCCCCAACCATGGGATTTGGGGCTCTCACACATGTGTTCTTCTCTTCTTAACGTTTACTGTGCACTGTCATGTAATTACTTATTTACTTTTGAATTAGAAAATAAGTTCCTTAAGAGCAAAGACTGGATTAAAAAATATATATATTTATTTACTTATTTTTGGTTGCATTGGGTCTTCGTTGCTGCGCGCGGGCTCTCTCTAGTTGCGGCGAGGGGGGGCTACTCTTCGTTGCAGCGCGCGGCCTTCTCATTGCGGTGGCTTCTCTTGTTGCGGAGCACGGGCTCTAGGCACGCGGGCTTCAGTAGTTGTAGCATGCAGGCTCAGTAGTTGTGGCGCACGGGCTCAGATGCTCCGTGGCATGTGGGATCTTCCTGGACCAGGGATCAAACCCACGTCCCCTGCATTGGCAGGCAGATTCTTAACCATTGCGCCACCAGGGAAGTCCCAAGACTGGATTATTAATTAACATTTTCCAGGAAATATTATTCCTAGGAAATAATAGGCACTTAGCAAATGTTTGGTGAATGAATGAATAAATGAATGAATGAACGCTTCCCAAACTCATCAGGCTGTGGAAGTCAGCAACTAGACCTATCTCTTGTATGAGAGCTGGAGGATGGTAGTGGTGCAACAAGGTATTAGTTTAAGTGAAAATTAAAGGCAGGCATAGAGAAGAAACGTAGGGAAGCAGAGAGGAAGGAATTCAAACCATGTAGCATAAATGTTGCCTTTTGGGAAATAAGAGCAGACAGTCTAGGTCCAATGTAAGAATCAGAAATGGAGCTGCTCATTATGAGCACAGGCTTTCTATAGTTTTTAAGGATAAAAGCCCAAGAAATAACTGTACATTGACTTGCAGATGGTGATGGTTAATTTTATGTGCCATCCTAGGCTAAAGGATGCCCAGATGGCTGGCAAACATGATTTCTGGGTCTATCTGTGAGGGTGCTCCCAGGAGAGATTATTAGCATTTGCGTTGGGGGCCCCAGTAGAGATTGCCCTCACCAATGTGGTCTGAATAGAACAAAAACAGCAGAGCAAGAGAGAATTTGTTTTTGTTTTTCGCTTGAGCTGGGACGCCCATCTTCTGGTTTTCAGGTCTTTGGACCAAGACTGGGACTTATGCCATCTGCTCCCCTGATTCTCAGGCCTTTGAATTCAGAATGAATTATTCCACTAGCTTTCCTGACTTTCCAGCTTGCAGACAGCAGATTGTGGAACTTCTCAGCCTCCATAACTGTGTGAGGCAATTCCTATAATAAATCTCGTGTGTGTGTGTGTGTGTGTGTGTGTGTGTGTGTGTGTGTGTGTATCCTACTGGCTGTTTCTTTGGAGACCTCTGACAAATACAGATTTAAAGTGAACTCACGGCCAAATGATATGATGGTTACATTTCAGATTTCACATATATTCTCACTCACGTGAAACTGTCTACTAATTACTTATTCTGGTTCTTAAACAAATATTCTTAACCAAAAAGAAGGGCTCTGAGCTCAGTCTCAGAGGTAGGGTCAAGTTTAGGGGTCACCATCTTGCTATATATTCTGATAGTGAAACCTCTGCTCACCATCTTTCATAGAACCCTAGATATTTAGAGTTTCGAAGAATTATGACAACCCAGTCTAAACTAGTTACAAATCTGACACCTCTAAACCTGAGAAGTTGTATGACTCTGACAAGATGACCCCATGTGTTGGTGGAATAAACAAATTTAGAACCCATATCTCCTGCCTCTTGGGGCCAATGTTGTTCCCACTACAGCTCACTGCACCTCGGCAGAACGCACAGGAATGCATGGTTCATGCTGCATGTAGGACTGAGAGTCATGTTATATGCTAAACACATACCCACAGTAAAGAGAATATTAACGTGTACGACAATTCTACACCTAGCATAATTAGTGACTGAGAACAGAGGCTTTCAGAGAGCATGATGGTAATATCTGAAGATAAACAAGAGTCAGTGGACATGGTAGACATCTGCTGTTTCTGCAACTTCCTACCATGTCCTAAATGTGGGGCAGGCATAACTATTTGGAAGTAACTTATTTTGTGGCATGGTTACTAATGCTTACATTCAGATTGGGATCAAAAATACAAAAATACACAGAAAGTAAGTTCCATGAGAGGGTCTTATTTTATATCTATAGTTTCCACGGCATCTAGCACTGTTGGTGCTTTGGGAAGGAAGGAAGGGAGGGAGGGAGGAAGGGAAGGAGAGAGGGAGGGAAGGAAGGAGACAGGAAGAAGGGAGGCAGGCAGTACATAAACTATGGGCTTGTTCCTGATCTGAAACTTGATATCCTTGCTTTTAAAAGAATGGCAAAATAAATGCTTCATCTGTAACTTCAAGATAGAATTGTTTCCTTTTGATCATGGAGAAATGTATAAAACCCACATTTGTGGGAGGAACGTGTCAATCTTGTTATACCACCAAATATGCACATCTGCCTGAGGTAAAAAAGATACATGAGGAAAACATTACTCGATTTAGTATGTTCTTACTTATGAGCCGTCCTTCACCATGGTGTGATCCTTGGATTAACATTTTGCACGAAAAGGAATTCAGCTAATGATAAGCAAACTTTCTCACATCAGAATGCCTCCTTTCCATAAAACGTGTAAAAATCGTCAAGAGCAAAATCAACAGGCTTTTTTGAGGACCAAGTGGAAAGGTCACAGAGGAAGAAAATTTATAAACTGCCAAAAGCAGAGATGATATCCCAACCAGGAAGCTCTGTTCTTTATCTCAGGTCCCTGTCTCTGACAACAAACACATACAAATACCCCTTGAGGTTCCATGGCTATTTTTGGGTGCAATTAGTGTCAGGAAAATCGATTTTTTTTTTAACAATATTGTCACTTGCTCTTTTCTTTCCTCTACCTGCTTCTATCACTCTCAAGTTTAATTCACAGTGTACAATCAGGTATGTGACCACGAGTTAACTTTATTTGTGAAGCGGGGGTGATGAAAATGGTCAGGATTATTATTTATCTTTAAGAAAATAAAATTTATGGAATTGCTTTAAAAGCTCTTCTCTACATCAACAGCTGTATTCATAGTTGAAAAAATACCTGTGTGTGTTTACACACACACACACACACACACACACACACACACACACACAAAGTTATGAGCTGAAGAGACGTCAACACCCCTTAGAGGTTACTGGTTAAAGAAGAATGTGCTGAGTTGAAACTGATCTTTACATAGGTAAATACATATTTCCACAAGAGACCACTCAATCATCCTCCGATCGCTGTTGCTAAGGGGGTAGGGGGAAAGGGTCTACGTTTTCCAGAAGAAAAAGAATTCCTAGTAAAGACCATCTGTAACTTGGCCTTCCATGCTATCAATTAGGAATACTTAAAAGACATTTGTTGCAAATAAATTTCTGCAACTTACAGAAAAGGGGTAAAATTTCATTAACAAATAAAACTTTGATGAACTCCCCAAATAACAAAGAATCATGGAAAGACTCTAGTAACTCCCTCTTGTTAATGCATGGGGTGCAGTGACAGGGGCGGAGAAAGGTATTTGAGTTTGTTCTTCACGTTCTACATCTGTAGAGTGGATGGAAAATATTCTAAGACTAGAGCTGGCAAACATTCTGACTGCAGATTCTTTCAAAGAAGTTCATAGTCAGAAACCTGATTTGATAAACAAGTAAGGAGTTTCTCTGATGGAACTGACTATGGCCCTTCTCCTTGGTCTCTGGCTGCCATACTAGGAAAAAGGCCAGGGTCATTAGCAACCCGGTTTGGAAACCTATGGTCTAGAACAGTGCTGTCCAACAGAACTATAATGTGAGTTACACATGTAATTTAAAACTTTCTATTAGCCACATTTAAAAAAGTGAAAGAAATGGGTGAGATTAATTTAAGAAAATATTTTAGTTAAACCAATGTATATAAATTATCATTTTAACATATAATCAATATAAACATTTTTAAGATGGTTCATTTTTTTTCTAATACTAAGTTTTTGAAATCAGGTGTCTATTTTACACTTCCAACACACCTCGATTCAGACGTGTTACATTTCAAGAGCTCAAAAGCCACGCATGGTTAGCGGCTACCGTATTGGACAGTGTAATTGTAGAGTATTTCCACTTTGTTCTCACCTACCCAATGGACTTAGTCTTTCTTCTTTTTTCTCTTTACTGGGGTAGTGTGTGCATTTATAAAAGCACTTTACTAAAGGAAACCTTTTTGCTTTGCTTTGCAAATTTAAGCCACATTCACGAGTTAATTATTATTCATTTCTAATCTGGGGACAGATTGCATGCTCATCCCTTCCCACCTCTCTCTCCCCTATTTCTTCTCAGTAGAGGAGGACAGAGGAAGAAATAATCAAATATCATTTGAGAGAAGTCACTGGCTTTGGTCTAGGTTTGTCCATCAATAGCCTTGGATAAAACTACGTCTGTTTCGGGATAAAAGACTAAGGAACCTAATTACAGTTTAGAAATTAACACCCAACTCTTCCCGATGTGTGATGAAATAATATACTTCAAAGTCATTCACTGTCTGAGCTAAGCAACTAGCCCAATGGGATACGATAATGGTCTTAGCCATGCCCCGTCTGTGCTAATTCCGGTTTAGGGGTGGGGTAACACAGCCCGGACATTATTCTTCTCCCCCGGAGTCACTTCACTCACTCAACTCAATATGCCTTGAGCACTTGCTAGGAGAAAGGTATACAGAAAGCAAAATAGTTGTAAATTGTAGTCTTTGCCCTGTAAGACACAGACACATGAAAAGTAACTAATGATATAAGGTAGTCAGTGACAAGTTACTGTATTCTAAGTTCTCTGAGGGTAGGACTGCATCTCATTCATCACCTGTGCATGCTCGTTGGTCAACAAACATTTATCAACTGAATGAATGGTGTGCCAGAGCGGAGGCAGGGGGAATGAGAAGTAGAGGAGCTTTGCCATTAGGGTTATTTGGGGAAGATGGAATATCCTAAAGGAGGTGGGACTGTAGGATTGTGATCGGTAGTGGAAATGCATTGAGGAAAAGGTTTGAGAAAATATATATGTACCATTTCATGGTCTGTTGTGGTACTTTATATTCCTAGTAGCTGATGAATCTCTAGGGCCCATTTAACCAAAACAAACAAACGAAAATATAATATACTGACCTTTCAGAGATATACGATGGATTCCCTTAAAGACTTTGATTTTATATAACTTCCAATTACAGGGAAAGAGATGTTCTGTGTGAAATATAGGAAAGCATTCTGAAAAACTAGCTCTGCAGTGATCTCCGATGTGTTATTTTTAATTTTAAAAAAAGGGGGGGGGAAGGCTATAATTTAAAAAAATATAGTGAAATTTAAAACTTATAGTGAACTGGCAGGTTTTAAACTACAAATTTTCTAACACTAGTTTCAAAATAATGAATTCATTTGATTTTTGAATAGTTACAATTCCTTTAATGCTCCTCTATTTTTGTTGTTGTTCATATAGGAAATTTTCTAATATTGATTTTCCTGCTCTGATAATTTCACACCAGTATTCACGTATAAAAACCATTAAGTTGCTTATTATCTGCAAGAAAAATCAGTGATGGTAATACAAGGTAGTTAAAAAAAATGAATCAAGGTCTAATACAACTGAAAATTACAAATTGTAGCAGTTATTACCATAACATTAGCAGCATCTAAAGCTCACAAGGCTAAGGTGACAATGAGAGATAATGATATAATGTCAATCTCATAATGCAATAAAGAGAAAAGGAGGGCATGAGCATTGAAACATGATAAAATAGGTTTCTCTTCCACTCTTCTTATAGTATATACTTTGGAAATATTAGGGGTTTTGACAACTTACAACACTCCATGGATTATCCTATATAGTTTTAAAATTTCTAATTTAGTGGTATAATTGCTATAATAAAATTTTAATCTTTTCTCATTGTAATAGCTCTTTCTTTAACTTGAAGACGAAGGCATGAGCATGTTTGATTCCTACATGAAAACAGCCCAAGCTCTACCTCTAGACTACTGAGTCTATTCTTTCTAAATGAGCTTCTCAACAGAAATCATGGAACTTGGAATAATCACCTTACCGATTCCGAGTTATGCCTCTATATTAATTAATTCCTTCATCTGACACTTATTGATCACATGATAGTAATAATAAAAATAGCTAACATGAACATGTACTTAACTGCGTATCAATCACTAAGTTAAGCACGTCAGATATGTTGTATCAGTTAATTCTAACAGCAATCCTGTGAGATAGAGCTTATTTGTTGTCATTTCTAAACCTTCAGACAAGAGAAGTGAGTGATCAAATATCTTCAAGGTACCCAAAGTTTCCCAGGTAGCAAAGCAGTCAAACAGTATAAAGAGGAAGGTCTATGGAGCCAGATTGCTGGGGTCAAATCCCAGCAGTTTGGACCATTTAAAACTGATGTATCCACGGGCAAGTCATACTGTCTATGTCTATGTTTCTAAATGTGTGAAATGGGTAATAATAACAGTGCCTACTTCATAGGGTCATTGTGGAGATTAAATGAATGAATGCATGTAAAGAACTCAGAACAGCATCAATACTTACATAGCCACAAGCACTATAATACAGGGTTAGTTGTTATTACTGCCTCTACACTGTACCACAGACAGTACAGCCTTAGTTAGTATTAGGAGTGGGGGCATCTCCATTTATTATAAAAATGGGAAGATGCAATTAATAGTCATATCCTCATAAAAGTGGGGAAATGGAGTATAGAGGTACAAATTATGGGCTGAATATTCAAGGATTTGGAAAGAGATGGGTGAGATCAAAGTATTACTAACCCCCTCCTTCAGCTTAATCTTGGGATACCCAAGTAAGAAACAGCAGCCATGTATGTGCTGAAGATCTTTAAAGAGACATTTCATACTCTCTCTATGAAGACACACAGACAGAGCTGGGCGTTCTGACGATCAGACTAAGATATCAAAAGTTAAAGATCTTAAATTAGGAAATATTTGGTGTCAGAAGCAGAGAATGTTGTAACAACAACAAAGAGGGCACTGAAAAGAACACCTAGGGCTTGTGGGTTTTCAGCTATTACTAGAAGCATTTGTCTGCTCTCATTAATATTGATTTTTATTGTCTTGCTACATGATAGTTATCTTAGTAAGTATTTATTACTGTATAAGAATGTACCAATTATTTCCCCTAATGAAGAGCCCATTTCCCCAAGCCAGATAGATGCTACAGTAAATATTCTCAGCACTGGGGTATTCAATGTTGTTCTGCACAGATGTGGCCTGAGACCTTAGGAAATTATTAAAACACAAAGGTGAAAGGTTACATTACTTAATTATACCAAGCCTCAGCCTACTGGGATTATGTGTAATTTTTTTTTCAATCTTCCGCAGTAAAATATCCTTTATCTTTTCTTATGATTGAATAAAATGTGGTCATAGAATGATAGCCATTGAATAGCTCCCTCATTCTAGCTCTCAGAGAAAATGCTTTTACTCTTATTCCCTGACTTGGTCATCTCTTTCTTCCACTTCCCAGGCAATGATGCCCTAAAAAGATTAACCCCCTCTCTGAGGTTGGAGCCAATTCTTCCAATGGATGCCAAAAGTTCACCCCCAAAATTCAATTGTCGAATTGTGTCTCTAATGGAATATGATTTTTGTTTACTTTAGATTATGCAGTTGAGGAAGTTGTGGCTAAATACATTGGCAGAATATAAAGTGTCATTAAGACATGCTGTCACTGTTTCTTGCTTTGCTACATAAAACGCATCCATCTTTGCAAAGCACCCTCCTATCTCCAGCAGACAGTTTTAAATAGTAATTTTCAAATAGGAGCTATCACAAAGGCCAAATCTATTTCGTTACAGCAGTGGGAACTAACACCAGTTATCTGCTCAGAGCTAGTAAGCTACACTACAAATCAGTTTCCACCACCCACTGGGAACAACATACTTCACATGCAAATCAACAAATTAGGCAGTTTTCACAGATCCTATTCCGTCAGATTTAAAGCTTCATAAAACACCACATGATTTTCACATTAAGATATAAAAGCAATGAAGTCTAAGATGATATTATGGTTTTGGGTTTATTTGCCCTCATAATTACAGGTAAATTATAATAGTGGACTATGAAATTCAACAACCTTCTCTGTAGCCAGATACCTCCAAAGTGGGACCGGAAAAATTTCTTATTTCAATACAGGATGTCTAACTATTCAAAACAGTGGGATGATATGAGAAACCTATCTTGCCAACCTTGAGTGAAGAGAAAATGGTTGTCAGCAAGGATTCCCAAGGAGGTGATCCTTGAACTCAGCACTTAAGCAAGACTAAGAATTGGCCAAGGGTATAGTGTGGGTTTAAGGATAGGGAAACGGCATTATACTCACAGGGAATAGGAAGGGCCCAAAGCATTGATGGCTGAATGCTTTCATGGTACAGTCTGACACTTGCATGTACTTATCTATGGCTGCAGGAAAGAATAAAGATGGGGCATCGTACGACATCCCGGAGACTTAAGCACTTCAAGGCACTGTATAGCCACTGCAAACATTTTGGCAGGATATCAGATGTATGTTTGTGAAGATCATGTGGGCAGCACTGTAGAGAGTGGGCTGGAAGAGAAAGTCAAGACTGCTCAGACAGCCACTGTTTTAATCTGGGGAGAAATGAGGAGAATCTGAACTAAGGAAGTGCAATGAAGGTGAAGAGAAAAAATGTAGATACTTAGGGACTTGGTAATGGATTGAATGTGAGGGGTGAAGGGAAAGAAGGCATCACTTTCTTGACCTCCTGGAGAGCCTTAGTAAGGGCAGACAGCAAAGTTAATTCCACAATCTACAGGTTGAGTTTGGGGTACCTATGGAAGCATGTGGGAAATTGTTTAGTAAGTTTTGTGTTTATGAATCTAGAGCTTGGGTGAAAAGTCTGGCTTATAGCTGAGATTGCTGGGAGAGATGGGGAGGGGTGAGGAGAGAGGGAGAGAGAAAGGAGAGGAGAGGAAGGGAGAGAGAAAAAAGCATGAGAAGAAAGGACTGGGTATAGAAGTCCAAAGAATGCCAACTCTTAATAAGAGGCTAGGATGAGAAGCTAAAAGTAGCAGGCAGAAAGGTAAAAAGAATACCTTGAGAGAAATAGCCCAGAATATGGGAGTAGAAACAGTGTTAAGGAGAAAGCGATCTATGCAGAACCAAAACAATTCATGTTTAAACATTACTAATTTCAAAAGGAAGGCTTATACATGAAATTGCAACTTGACTTATATCTCTCATTGCCTGCCCTTTCAAGAAAGGAAATTACTGATACTTTCCTGAACAGTAATTCATGTCCTTGTTTTTTGAGGAAGTTCAATTTTTAAAATTTTAATAACAATGAGCATTGCTCTAAAAATTATGTGACTACAACTTTAAAATTATATGGGTAAACGTCATCTATACATTCTATTTATTAGAGGCACTTCTTATTTCAACCACATTCATGTTAAAGATTTTCAGTGTACAGAATTAATAATAGAAGAATTTGTTTTACAGATTCTCAGGCCCCAAAGATAGTCACTTTTCAGTTTGGAGCATATTGTGTGATGTAGCAACACCTAATGGCCAAGTAGGAATTTACAGCCTAGTTCTATTAGACACTGTAAAGACCTCAACAAAAGGAGATGTGTACTACCGTCCCAGTGGTAAGAGACACAATGGGCTACCTAAACATAATTGAAATTTTCTTGGTCTGAGTTGTGACAGCAGAGGAGACCTCAGCTAAAAAGCACAGGGAAACACAAACATAGAGAGTCTTAACTAAAAAGATTCATTTCTTATTTAGGTTGAGGAGAGCTGTATTTGGTTTGCACTTGATGGAACCTAGCTAGAGAGTACATTCAGCCCTCTGTATCCATGGGTTCCACATCCACAGATTCAACCAACCATGGATGGAAAATATTTGGGGAAAAAATTCCAGGAAGTTCCAAAAAAACAAAGCTTGAATTTGCTGTGCAGGCAACTGTTTGCATTGCATTTACATTGCACTTACAACTATTTACAAAGCAGTTACATTGTATAGGTTATTTTAGGTAATTTAGAGACGATTTAATGTATATGGGAGAATGTACGTTGGTTTATATGCAAATAACTACACCTTTTTTAAAAAAATTAATTAATTAATTAATTAACTTTTGCCTCTGTTGGGTCTTTGTTGCTGTGCCCCGGCTTCCTCTAGTTTCAGTGAGCAGGGCTACTCTTCATTGTGGTGCGTGGGATGCTCATTGCAGCGGCTTCTTTTGCGGCGGAGCAAAGGTCCTAGAGCTGCAGGCTTCAGTAGTTGTGGCACGTGGGCTCAGCAGTTGTGGCTTGCGGGCTCTACAGCACAGGCTCAGTAGTTGTGGCGCACGGGCTTAGTTGCTCCGCGGCACGTGGGATCTTCCCGGATCAGGGCTCGAATCTGTGTCCCCTGCATTGGCAAGCAGGTTCTTAACCACTGAGCCACCAGGGAAGTCCTTCTTTTGTTTTTAATGTACTTATTTTATTTTTAATTATTTATTTTTTGGCTGTGTTGGGTCTTCGTTGCTGTACACGGGCTTTCTCTAGTTGCGGCGAGCAGGGGCTACTCTTCGTTGTGCTGCATGGGCTTCTCATTTGCAGTGGCTTCTCTTGTTGCAGAGCACGGGCTCTAGGTACGCAGGCTTTGGTAGTTGTGGCGCAGGCTTCGGTAGTTGTGGCACAGGCTCAGTAGTTGTGATGCATGGGCTCAGTTGCTCCACGGCATGTGGGATCTTCCTGGACCAGGCCTCGAACCCGTGTCCCCTGCCTTGGTAGGCGGATTCGGAACCACTGCACCACCAGTAACGTCCCTACACCATTTTCTATAAGGGACTTGAGCATTGGCAGATTTTGGTATTTGGCAGGGGTCCTGAAACAATCCCTGATAGATAGCGAGGAACAACTGTAGTACTAGAAAGGAGATAATCGTTAACAAACTCCCTTCCATAGTGAAGTACTGCTTCCCATGATGCTGCACTTAGGTCCAAACCTGGGTCCATCTTGAGGAGGACTCTGGGATAGAAAAAGTGTTGAGAGGAACATGCTATACCTCATACTTCTTTACAGAGGGTTACATTCCTATTCCAACGCTAGTTGTATCCAACTAAGTGTTGAATACGTTAGTGAAAGGAGTCAGCTAGTAGAAATAAGACTATAAAGCACTTGTCAGGCAGAGAACATAGATGGCCCTGCAGAGGCTGGACTCCATTACAAAATGGTTCTTAGTTTTTTTTGAGTAATAGACCCCTTTGAGTATTAGAAGGAAGTTAGGGATTCCTGCTCCACAAAAGTATACACACTCACTTATAGTCAAAATTTTGCACACAATTTTTAGACAGCCCTGGGACTGTGCCTTAGAAGTTTAACTCTATACGTGCTTCAAAAACACTGTGCTATGGTGTGTGGATTCTCCACATGAATGGACATTCTGGAAAGTCTTTACCATTAACCTTGATAGACTATATGAACAGTTAACCTCTAGAGTAAAATATGACATATTAAGTTTCACAATACTTATAATGTTACCTACCAATTTTATTTTTAGAAAGTATAAAAAAATATTTTTTCTATTAGACATTAGATATATCTATATATAGATATTAGACATTAGATATATCTATATATATAGATATATATAACAACACTCATAAAAACCACTTTTTGGCTAAAAGTTTCAAAGTGCTTCATAAAGTTGCATTATCTTTTACCTGGAAGATACTTGGGGTATTGACATTCAAAGACATATTCGACTTACAAGAAGAACAGAGTAGATTTCAGCTGCTCTAATTAAATCCTGACATGCAGAAAGAAGAAAAGGATTCTGTGGAGTGTTTACACTATTTGATACTTTTTTGTCTTACCCAGAATCAAACTATCTCCAGTTAGCAATATGGACAAATTGGGCAATGTGGTCATGTGCAGAGGAGGGTCGTTATCATGACATTCCTGTAATTTAGGGACAGACCTGTGATGAGGAACATACTTGGGTATTGCTGCTTTATTTTCTGTAAAAGCTGGACTGAATGTGGGTTTTCTTATTTAAGTACTGATTCTCAACAGATGTATATCCCCACACCTTCTACCAGCTGCACCTATATTATATTCTCTGCAATATTATGTATTATATATATTTTATACCACAGCTATATTATGCCTCCACTTTTCTCTCAAGACACAAGAGCTTTACTAAAGTCAGACACCCTTGAAGTGGCCTCTCCAATTTAAACATCCCAAATACCTAACGAACGTAATTAAAAAGGCTGGCAGAAGACAACATATTTCTCCAGATCCCAATTCCCGATGAGGCAAATTGTAAATTTCGTGGATGAATTTAACTTCACTATCTCTATCATCTCTTTGTATGTTTTTGTTTTCAAAATGTGTTATCAAATATCCAGATATTGGTAAGAAAAGCCCTAAGGTGATCAAAGATTGCTTCCCTAGCTCTCCCTCCAGTCTTACCAATAAATCATTTGCAGCAAAATGGAAAGGATAAGAAGTCTGAGAAAAAAGTATTGGATTTCGAAGAACCCTTCTGCAGCACAATTTTAATAATAATCAGCAGGACATTTTCCTATTTACCATCTCATTCACACACATTGTGCTAAATTCAGTGGTCAATGAGGCCTCATCACAAGGATGAGATATTTGTACCTTTTGCAGATGTCTTACTTTTGAAGTTTCATTAACTGTCAGAGAGGTACATCTCACTCTTGGAAATCGTACTCATTTACCAGAAGTCAATGCTGAGTTAATTTAGGTTTTTAGATTAGATGGTGATAACATAGTGCACAAAAATAAAAGAATAACACATACTGGGATTTTTTGACTTTAATCCTATTTGAAATCACCACCTTCCTTATTTTATAACCTCTAATTTCACTGATTTGAGGTTGAATTGAGGCCAGCTCTTTACTTTTCTGAAATACAGCATAAAAATGATACAATGATGCAGTGCTAGTAGCTTCAAAGTAAATTTAGGGGTGAAAGGGCATCAGATTTGCAAACACAAATTATTCAGAAAAAAAGGAATGCACGCCTGTCTCTGTACATGTATCCATATGGAAAGAAAGAAAAAAATGCTTGCACTAATGTGGTAAAATGTTAACATCTGAGGAATCTGGATGAAAGGTGCATAAGAATTCTATTTTTTTTTTTTTTTTGGCGGTATGCGGGCCTCTCACTGTTGTGGCCTCTCCCATTGCGGAGCACAGGCTCCAGACGTGCAGGCCCAGCGGCCACGGCTCACGGGCCCAGCCGCTCCGCGGCATGTGGAATCTTCCCGGACTGGGGCACGAACCCGTGTCCCCTGCATCGGCAGGCGGACTCTCAACCACTGCGCCACCAGGGAAGCCCACATAAGAATTCTTTATATTATATCTTGTAACTTTTCTGTAAGTCTAAAATTATTTCATAATAAATTTTTTTTAAATCTAAGTAAGTTCTGAGGTTAAAAAGACATAAATGAGAAAACAGATCAAAGAATTTATAGACTTAGTATATAAGGATGCTCTCAGACACAATTACTATTGGCTCAATCTTGTAAATCAACAATCAATACTCAAACACTTACATTGTTTAAAGTCACTGGTCTACTGGCCATGTGCAACAATATACATTACAAAAACCATCATCCCTAAACGATAGTCATGTTTCAGCTACAGCTGTCATCAATTATTTAAGATTCAATTCCTAAGCAGGTTGGTAGGCTAGCAGGCAAGACTTTTCGGAGAAGGAATGGAGAACTATGGAAAGGATCCCCAAATGATTTTAGTCCTGGTAAGAGAACACTTTCTGAGCAACCTAGAACCCATGTGTATATACATAAGGGACTATTTTCACCAGATACAGCAAAATAATATGACTGCCCAAAGGAGGCGAATCACCCCCAGGCTATATAGGTCAGTAAAAATACAGAATCAGCTTATTGAAATATTGGCCCAGCTAGACTTTCTTCCATCAACAATCGGTTGAGACACATTTTTAAAGCAGCAGCTTAAATGAATGGCTGTGTGTCTGTAATAGTTTTGACTTAAAATGTCAACTGTATTTGAGATGCCATGTGCATTTAATCAATGTCTCTATATTGTAAAATAAATATACTTCAGTGTGACTGCTGTGCCAGCCCTAAATCATAATTCACAAAGACTAGAACATCTCATCCTCTCTATTGACAGTCGCTAATGACAATACTGATTAAAATGGTATCTGCCTGCCATATTATTGTTAAACAGTCTATTAGAATTTCTACTGCATGCTATAACCTACCACTATTTCTCTTTATGTTGATACATCTCTTTTGGAATAAAACACGATAGATTTAAAGTTTAATACTGAAAATGCAAAACTTAAGAGCAGAGCTTATCAGTAGGTTTAACCTGTATTTCCAAATGAAGAGAGCTCCTTCTGTCAGAGATTCCAGTACTGAAAGGATTTGTTTCTCCCTTTCAGAATTAATACTTGAGTTTTTCAAAATGAAAACCTCGGATTAAAATAAACAACAACAACAAGAGAAAAAATATCAATTGTTATTTCAAAATCAAGTCAGCCTACTGAAGCATCTGCAAGTAGAAACTGATTCTTAGTTACTATTTTTAGAATAGATTTCTTAGAATCAAGAATTAACTCAGTAATCCATTGCTGAATGCATATAACGGGCAAGGCAGTGAGCAATAGCAAATTTGGTGTCAGATACGCCCAACACCATAGAGTTACTGGGGAAGGGGATTAGATAGAGTCCTACTAACCAGGATGGATAAAGGCTGGAGGAATCACACAAAGATACGGAGGATGCCTTAGAGAGGTCAGCAAACTAGTCTAGAAGTGGTCCATGCAGGCATATTCCATAAGCAGCACAGGCCATGGCAGTAAAGAAAACAAATGACAGGCGAATACTTGAAAGTCAGATAAGATGCATGAGGTTCAAAAAAAACTATTCTGAAAGTAGACATACGCGGCTAGGGATGGAGCCAGGAACGAGTGTTCTGGGTGTGACCTGTCAGAAATAACCAAGTCCCACTACACCAGGATTCTAGTCTAGGATGATAGGGTTCAAAGCGGGACCCACACAGGGTACTAGGCAATGGTACTAGGCAATGCTGCCAGGAAGACTCCAGAGTAAAAGCAATGAAGGCAGCACTTTGTTTAAGAGTCATGGTTACTCAGCTCCGTAGTTTACTGAGTTCTGTGGTGCGGCTACCAGATGCCCGAAGTGAAGAGCAATTACACAAAGCTGACCAGGGTCAGGGGAGAGACTACTGGTAATCTATTTCCGTGTTGCATTCAGGAGACTAGGACCAGGAGGAACCTGAAAACTGGGTTACATTTATGAGAAGACATGTGGGGAAGGCAAAGGGAGAAAAAAATGAAGCAAAGGCAGAGGTGCCTGGAAGAAAACAAAAATTCCTAAGACATGGATCTCACACTCAAAGTGATATAAAACCAATGGAAAATACCAAGATGATCCAGACCAATTCAAATGCAAGTCTAGAGTAATCAGACTTTTCCACAAAGTGTGTCCTGAGCATATTGAGATTGAGAAGATGTTGGGTGAGCTGGAGTTGGAAGGCTGACCAAACTGTCACGGGAGGGAGCTGAATCTGCCCGAGGGAGGGAGAATGACCTAGCTCGTCCCCACGTCTGCATTTGTTGCAGAGGTTCCTTGCCACCTATGCTCACTTTTAACAATGCAAGAACAATTATCTGTATATACGTTGAATGCTTAGGTTTTTGGACTACTCTTGTGTTTCTGTGAGTTTCTTCCCCGTTTCCCTCTACTCAAGTCACAGTATGAGAAAAGAAGTTGCCGTTGAAAGTAGTAAAACACAATTAAGGGGAGAAGGTAGAATAAATAGGAAAATATTCTGATAGCAAATTCCAATTAATCTGCCAAAGAGTCTTTACAAAAGTATGTCAGTAATCATATCACTGTTGATGTTAAATACCCTGGTAGATTGCCGATAACAAAGCCATGACAGAAACGTAGAGAAGGTGTCATGGGTAGTCTGGTGTACTGTCTCTGTCAAAGGTCTAGAAAATTGGTCCAAGCCACCTCTTTCATTTTACAGTCCATCTTCATCATAAAAACTGTTCCTTCACATACTTTGAAAATTCCAGGAGGCAAAAGGAAGGCAGAACAAATCTATGCTATTGATTTTCTACTATATATTGACTAGAGGTCAAATTTAAAGTGGAAAATTACAGTCCCTGGGGGAGAAGAAACTTATCAATGGGAGGAACTAATACCCAAAGCCCCAGAATTAGGGTTTTTACTGTTCACTGGTGATTTTGTCGGCAATCAGTCATAAACCGTTATTTCTGGTCCAGGTACCCTCCAGCTTTCTCTTGAGTTTTGAATTACATAATATTTTAAAGAATTCTTTTGTGGGCATGTGGAGGTGCTACTTTTAGTCATTCTCTGCTGAGACATCTGTACTTTGATTTCTGGAGCTATGTGGCTTTTTTTAGCTGCTAAGAAAGCCTTAGGAGGATAGACAGCAGCTCAGGTATAGACAAGCACAAAAAACTAAGACAATAGAAGGGTTCATTCCAGTTTTTTTTTCTTAATAGCTTCCGCTCTTTTATATATTTCTTTAATTTTTAGTATAAATATTTTAAATTTGTAGTAGTAAAAATAAAATTACTTTTAATTTTTGTTTTATTTTTCAAAGAATTTTATGACTATATAGTGGCATATAAACAAAAGATGGGGAGGGAAATTAGGGAATCATCAGATCTAACTGGGAATGCGGACTAGGGTGATCCACTGTCCCTATTTGCTTAAAAGTGAGGAGATTCCCGGGACATGGAGTTTTCAGTGCTCAAACTGGGATGAGCTGGTCGCCCCAACAGAGACCAAAGTACACACTGAATGTGAATATGTTTAAAGGCCAAATTTTTCATTTTGCCTCTAATTAGATTTTCTACTTTGGCAAGTTAAACGTTAATAGTCTTGGGCTAGTTCCTTCAATTCAGTGACAGTTCACCTTGTGAAACTGACTTGTCAGATACCAACCCTTATCTACGTCTACAGATACATCTATGCTCTAATCATTTTCAGTCAATGGCCAAGTAGTTGATAACCACAATGATAATTTATACACATACTGCAAGTGTATAAAAGTGTATCTCTCAGGCAGGTAAAAACTTCCATTGAAGAAGGCAGTTACACAGCTAAGTTTAGATATTGAGACATCTTACTTTCAATATTTTTACCGAGGACACTGCTAATGGTTTAACCACAGTTTTATGGGCTTCAGGGATGCTCTGGTTATTTAAAAGGAGCTTAGCAAATTTTATGTCACTTTAACAGAGCCCTACCACACTTTCAGGCAAGGTTGCATGTATCAAGAGAACACATCTGACTTGTTTACTGTGGTTATCTCCAAACTGAAAACAACACTTATTAGACAATCAATCAATATTTGTTGTATGAATGAAAGATGTGTCAGGAAAAAAAAGAAATCAAAGATTGGTTGCTTAGTCTCAACATGTTTGTTGTGTACTTAGCAGTGGCTTGGTCAATAGTATTGAATAAATTATTTCAAAAAAAAAGATTAGGGATTGCTCCGCTCAACCTAAAGAAGCAGTTTGGAATGAGATATTGAAAATCCATTTATTTAAAAAAGGCCTGGAGTTAGCTTTTTAGGGGTGGAGACATAGAGAGGGGCTGGAGGGTATAGAACTGAATTCCACCCATAATTACGGTCATAACCTTACAGTTTGGCTCTTAATCTTAAATCCTATTTTCTTTGTTAATAATTTCATATTTATGGGTCATCTTAATTAGATAGTAAATTTAAGTAAAGGGTTCATGTTGTATATCTTTTTCTGGGGTTCCCCAGAGTAGCATTTAATAGATACTAAAGTAATGAACTGACTGGCAAATTTTTTCATATCATTTTAGATGGAAATTCATCCTTCCTACTGTTAAAATACTTCAGGGAGGTCAATTCTACCACCTATTCAGAAACCTCATTCCAGTGCTTAACAACCATCTTCTTTTCTATATCTAACCTCATTTTTTTCTGACAGTGATTTTGGCCCATTTTCTCTAGCCCTGTCCTCAGTAGAGATGGTGAACAGCTGGTTACTATTACCAGTTAACTCATCCTTCAACTTTTTCTTCAAGCAGAAATTAAAATAAAAAATTAACACCCAATGCAGTTCACCCTTTTTCTTATTTTTGCACCGCTTCCACTGTTTTCATTATTTTCAATACTATTATCTAGAATTACTAAAGGGCACAGCACATGAATATCCAAATCAGTCTACTCCAATTAGCACACCATATAAACCAGTCAATCAGCAAAAGCTTATTAAAGGCCAACACAGTGAAAAGCATCACGAGGAAGTGCCTTTGCTTAAAGGAATTTACAATCCCACTGAGGACGAGACAGACATGTAAAACCCAAACTAAAAACCGAGTTGGCCTGTGGGGAGTACTAAGTGAGGAGACACGAACTATAGAGTTTTGATGAGAGAGACATGCAGGTCAAAGAAGGACTCATGAGGAGATGGGGCTTAAGGTGGGTTCAGAGCCTGGCAGGACTCAGAGAAGGAAAGGAGGTTATCCTAAGAGAGGGCGCCACCTTAGGGCTCCACAAACTCGTTTTGGGTAACAGTGAGGAATCTGGCTGGAGTGGTGGGTTTGCAGAAAGGAACAGGAAAAAACAATGATAGAAATATAAATTTGAATAAGAATACAGAGGGTACTGAATGCCAAATTAAATAATTTTCTGTTATAAGTTAGTAGTTCCCATATGGAGGTTCCTGGGATTGGATGCAACAAAACATCAGAGGGTCCCAGGCCCTAGCCTAGACCTAATGAATCAGAATCTCACGATAAGGTCCAGTGATCTATAACTTTAACAAGCTCTGTAGATAACTCTGGAGTACAGCTGGATTTTTGAGAACTACTAGGTAATTGGGAATCATCTCAGCTCTTAGAGCAAAACACTACTAATATTTTAAGGATGTGCTATATATCAGGTATTTTTCATGTATCATCTAATGTACTATTAGGTAGATGCTATTATTATTATTCCAATTTCACAAAAGAGGAAACTGAAATACGGACTAGTTGAAAAAATAACACAGCTGGGATTTGAACCTAAATAGAATGACTCCAGAGGATCTGCTCTTGGCCACTGTGCTGTATTGCATTTTAGGGCATGAGGTGTTCATTAAATATCTGCTAACTGAATGAATGAATGATTGGTACCTCTGTCTGGGATGAACTGGAATGAAGGAAGGAAGAAAGCAGGCAGATCGGTTATGTGTCTACTGAAGTCATCTAGTCATAGATAACAAAGACCATGATTAGAGTACGGCAGTGGAAATGGAAAAAAAAAAAAAAAAGGCCCAGATGGAAGAGACAACATTTTGCAAGTATCAGCAGGATTGCTGGCTGATGGAAGAATGAGAATGGAAAGAGGGAGGCATCCTGGATGTCACAGGATTCCTGGCAGTGCCTCAAACAGAATCAGGGAAGTCAGGATGAGCTCATGACTTAGATGGGTGAATGATGAATTAGATTTTAGACATGATGAAGCTGAGGTGAGGCCGGGCCACCGTGCAGAAATGACCGACAGCTAGCTGAAGAAACAAAACTGGACTGTCTCCAAACTCCTGATGGATGTTATTTAGCCTGGTTGAGATAATAGTTCTAGATGTGCAACCCAGTAATATTTGTATATTTTTATATCCTATACGTGTTTTTAATGGTTCTGGGAGGCCTCTTATTCTACGAGGAAAACAGGTACATTTATTATGCCAAAGGTTCAAGCCTTTTACCTTAATTATTAACCATCTCATGTTACTAAGTTGCTGTTTCATACATTGACTTAAGACATAAAAACCCAACGAATGGCAAAAATAAAGAACTATGGGTGTACGAAAGTATACACAGAATTATGGCTGGTGTCAGCGCATTTTTAAATGCTAACACAATGGTAGCAATGGTCAGGAGGGGTCTTGGTATTGTTACCAGTTCAAAGCCCGTCTGCAGGAAGGCTGTTTCACTTCTCCACGTCTTGTTCTTTGCTATTTACCACATTCATCTCCCATGCATCTGGAAGATGGATGTCAGTGAATTACACTGAGGTTCTCAGATAAAAGGTGCAAAGTAAAGAACTAATTCCATTTTTCTTTCAAGCAAATTATTAAATCTATACATGTCATTATCTAATAGTATTAAGTAAACATCCTACAAGGACATGACATTGTGCTGGACATGGTACAAAGCAAATTAGGCAAATACAGTCTCAACTAGGAACTTACGAGTGTTTATATATATGAATAAAACTGTTATTAATGTGTTTTGTTATTTAATATGAGTATGCAAATGGGCCCATTAGGAAATCCTTTGCATTTTATTAATCCAGCATCTTAAATGATTATATTTCACCTTAGATGCTAATGAAGTTTATTTATGAATGTGTTGCTTCCACTTTAGTGCTGGTGAAAGTTCTTTTTAGCATATCAATTTCTTTAAAAGTTAAGCCCATTTTTTTTTTCCACTGGACTTTTGTTCTGATCTGTTAACAGATCTAAACCTCATTATCCAAGAGAAGGAATGAGGTAAACGGGTCTATTCTTCTTCAGTGCTCTTTGGTAATCCCATTAACGTTAATGGGAGCTATGCACACATATTAAGAGGAGAAGAGAACCCTAATTAAACAAATAGCCTTTTGGTTGACATTCTATGTGATAATTTTTTATTGTGATAAGTATGAGAAAATTATCTTGCTTTGGACAGCCATGAACAGAACTACCGAGTAACCAAGTTTACATAGGGTAGGAGGGGAAGGCTATGAACAGCCATCAGATTTTAAAATGATTTTGAAAACAAGCTACCCATACATTTTTATACTAATTAACTCCATCAATGCCCCTCGCCCCTCCATTGAACACATACACCCCTCCAAAAAAATAAAGAACGATAAAGAAACATTTGCAGACATGCTTGACGGCTGGAAAAAAAAAATTAAAGTCAGACACCAAACAAACTGCATGCTGGGCACCATAGCAGCTCATTTGTCGGCGCTCAGCCTATCGAGTAGCCCATCTGTCTCTGGGTCGTCTTTTAGTTAAGAAATAAATGCCGACCAAGCAATCCTAAATTTGTTTGATCCAAATTTAATCTATACTTTTTAGTTACCATACTTGCATCTCTCTCCATCATTTTATACCCCTTGTCCTATTCATAGAAGCTCCCTCTCGGATTCTTTGCATTCTGCTGTTCACAATCTATTCATATTATGAGGCTAATTTTCCCCTCTGGTGCTTAGCTGCAAATGAACAAAAGCTAGGATGTATAATACATAAATATATAAATATTATCAGCGATCACACCACTGGGTTTAATGGAAGTCAATATCGGTATATTACACTCTCTACATTGCATTTCTATTATGGGCTCGACACTGCTGCTCATAAAAAGTAGCACTCTGAGTCCAGCCCTGTGATGGTAATAATGAAAAAAAAAAGGGTCATTGCTCTTCCCAACTCAAATGAAAAATTAAAATTGCTAGGCCACTTAGCTCAAAGGAAAACTGGCAAATTAACAAAACGAAGAAACGAAATATTCATGGCTCATACTGTGGAAGAGAAAGTAAATAATTTAAGATGGATTGTGAGGTGAGAAAATTCAGTTACCAAAGAGGCAAAAAATGAGGATAACTAAATTCCAGTGTGTTTTCATCTTCTGTTTCTTTTCCTCTGCAATCACAGATAGCCGTGGAGGACGGATGGCGGCACCAGGAAGTAGCCTTTGACATGCAAATTTATTTTTTTTGCCACAGTCATATATTTCTTTCAGACTCAATATCTGCAGGCATTTTACCCTGATCTGCAAGGCACTGTGTTTTCACTGTATTTCTATATCCAGCTCGAAGCTGAATTACGAACTTTGACCCACTTTGACTTTCATTTTTCATCTGAAATTTCATGTTTCCAACCGGCCTCTACTTCCTGAAACCAAGCACCTTAACGCTAGCCAGTGCTCGGCCTTTTGCCTTTGGGGAAATGACTGTTACGATTTCACTGGTCTGGTTACATTAGCTAGGTTACCCTTCATACCCATAAAATTGAACATTTTACAACCACTATCTAGAAAGAGGCAATGACAGGCATGGCTGCATTATACTTATTGTACACGAGACCTATAAACCTATAACAGCCATTATGGGATCAAGGTAAGGAGCAGAAATGTAGGACAGAGATGTCATGCTCCCTGGAGATTTAAGTATTCAGTCTATCTAACCTAATTTAAAAATCAAGTCAAAATGTATCTTTATGGGTAATGTATTATAAGACAACTTCCAAGGCAGTCCAGTGAAATAACTCTGAGCCATGCATTAGGAATATCAAGTCCAAAACCCATCCATACCTTCTGGCCTGAAATACTGGGAGAAGGAAAAAAAAAAGAAAAAAGAAGAAAGCAAAACAAAAAAACCTGATTCTCCATCTGAGTCCATTCTCCATTTGTATTTAGCAATAGAAAGTTTTACTGAATTAATTCAGTAGAAAGTTTTCCATCACCAAGTGATGAAATAACCTTTGAAAATAGTTCATGGTTACATTTAGAATGGGGTGACCCAAAGTTTATAAAATATAAATGATTGAATGATTTTAGTTTTATCACTACTTCTTAGAGTTTTACCATTACTTCTTAGAGTTTTACTATGCAAAATTGTCCAGGCTAAAGATAGCATGGCCACCTGAAATACATAATAGCAATTAGAGGAAAAGTAAAAAAAATCGAAGCAGAAATTTAGTGGGCTCCAAGTGAAAGGCAATATCTGATGGTTGGCTCTCTGGGGTGGGGCCTCGAGGGGAGACAAGAGGGGAAGTCTACCAAGCCAAGCACCACACTAATAGCCTTGCTTATAAAACTTCACAACCCGGAGGGGATGCGTTATTATCCCTAATTTACTGATGAGAAGACTGAGACTCAAAGGGATTAATGAAGGCCACAGAGTCTGTAAGGGGCAGATTTTCAATTCAGTTAAGAATTTGGTGGCAGTGATGTCTGTGCTGTTTGTGGTGGTGGTGGTGGATGAGGGTGTGTGTGTGTGTGTGTGTGTGTGTGTGTGTGTGTGTGTGTGTGTGTGTGTGTGTGTGTGTGTGTGTGTGTGTGTGTGTGTAGGAGTGTTCTTTTAAAAATAATTCACAGCAGATGTCATTATATAGAGTTGCCCTAGTTTCAATAAGATATATACAGGCAGATACCGCAGGTTCGGTTCCAGACTACGGCTGTGATAACGCAATAAAACAAGTCACACAAATTTTGTGGTTTCCCAGTGCATATAAAAGTTATGTTTATATTATACTGTGGTCTATTAAATGTGCAATAGCATTATGTCTAAAAAAACAATGTACGCACCTTAATTAAAAGATACTTTATTGCTAAAATATGCTAACCGTCATCTGAGCCTTCAGCGAGTTATCTTTTTGCAATAGTAACACCAAAGAACACTGACCGCAGATCACCATAACAAATAAATAATAATGAAAAAGTTTGAACTACTGCATAAATTATGAAAATGTGACACAAAGACACGAACTGAGCCAATGCTGTTGGAAAAACGGCACCAACAGACTTGCTCGAGGCAGGGTTGCCACAAACCTTCAATTGGTGAAAAATACAATGTCTGCAAAGTAAAATAAAGTGAAACACAACCAAACGAGGCATGCTTGTAGTATATTTGAGCAAAACATGGACGAAACATAGATGCTTTATACCATTTGCAAAGTTTAGAAATAAAAGTTGCTGCCTCTGTGTTTTAAAAAATACCTTTGTCATTAGGGTTCATGATTTAATTTTTTCAGTGTAGAAACTGAACCAGTGTATGCCTGACGTATACCTGCATTAGCTGAGTTAGGAAGAAATAATAAAGAATATCCAACTGTGGGGCTCCGAGGAGCAGAGTTAAATATAAGCAGCTGCAAATCAAGTTCACCGTTCAGATCACAGACCATGTGTCTTTAAAATGTTTACTTCAGGTGTGAAGTATCATCACTTCAAAATGATACTTCAGGTATCATATATACTAAAACATACACAATTTGGGTTACCTCTTTGTTATAACTTTACGTGAAACTGGTTTAAAAATAATCTTCCCATATTCATATGCTGCAAAAATGGAAAAAAAAAAAAAAGCAGGAATAAGGTGATTTGGCATTAGTACCCCAGCGTGCTAAGTTCTGATAACATATCTGCTGGAAATTCAGTGTAGCCTGTGCAGATGCACACTATATCAGGCTGGTAGCCAGTTACTGAGGGTGACGTGACACCATTCCTTCTGATTCTACCTTCTTCATAGCACCTACTAGAGCCTGAAATAATCTCATTTATTTTGAGTGAGTTGTTTATTCTCTCTCCCTCACTGGAATATAAATTCCATAAGAGCCATGGCCAGGAGGTCTTGTTCAGCACCATATAAATTGACTGTTGATTCCCTCGAGGCAAACATCGCACCACTCCCTAGGAAATTCATTGTTATAGATAGCTTACATGTTTTGTTTTTGGTTTAAACTCACTACAAGAAATTCAAAAGTCTTTGATTTTTTTCTTCCTTTGTGAAGATAAAAGAAGTACATTAAAGCAGAGATTTCCTGCTGTATGTCCAGTGCCTAGAACAGTGCTTGATGCAAAGTAGGCCTTCAATAAATGGTGTTAAATAAATGAAGAATAATTGTGAATGTGCTTGGCAAAGAGGAGGTATTCAACAATATTACTGATCAAATGAATATGGGCAAACATACTAAAATCAGAAATGAAATTCCGATTGGCAGGCTTTACTCTTTGTTCTTTGTTAATCCATTAAAAAAGGAGTTTCCTGGGCAGACCAAGGGTATAGAGAAAGATACCTGATCGCCATCAAGCCTTTCCATTTAGGGTCCAGAACAAGTTGATAGACCAGAGGTTTTCAAAGTGAGTGGTCTATAATATCAAGAGGAGACAATAGCTGCTATGATGTAAAGGAATGGATTTTAAACACAAATCTGTGACAGAATTCAGCTTAAAGAATATAAGGGTTGACAAGGTTATTAAATAATTGATAAATCAAGAACTGACTTTTGAATTTCCCACTCTAGACAGGGCAAGATTTTCTTAGCCAAAAGATATTTTTCTTCAGTGCTTAGAAAACATCTACTAGACCCCAGGAAGGCAGGGTAGGGCTGACAGCCATGGGGCTGTTTTTGGAGGGGTTTGAACTTCACCCTTTGGCTGCAAGGAGCCACTGGTGGTCTTTTCTACAGGGTAGGGTCATGAAGAATACAGGAAAGACATAATGGAAAAATGTAAGCATCTTGATCCTCTAAACTTCTCTTTCAACAGCAGGTAACAGCATACAGGGAAACTACCAAAGTTGGTAGGTTTTAAGCTGTGTATTTTTCAATATACAATAATTCAATAATTTCAATATACAATAATTCACGGCCTGTGTAGGAGCCATAGTTGAATCTACCAAGAGGTAATTCTGCAATCAACAAAACACATGCCTACTGGAATCAGACAACAGATGTAAAGATAGGAATTAATGAGACCCCCCATCATTTTTTCAAAACGACAGGAAGTAGGTTGAATGAACTGAGCTAAACTGTGCTACTACATGTCATCAACACAGAAGCGGCCAGTGAATATCAGAAAAGCACACAACACTTAGCTTCCCACAAGCAAGAGCAAAGCCACATCCAACTCCTCGAGATCCCTACAGCAATCAATCTTTTTTAAACAAGAAACTAAGTCAATAGCGTCTGAGCAACAGATGAGAGTTAAAGCAAAATCTGTTAGCTAATGGTAACAGCTATTGTGTTCTTTGTTGTTGAAAATGTGCAGGTAGCAGCGTCTCCAATACGCTCACAAACTCAGATGCAAAAGGCTATGGAAAACAGTTGCTATTTTTACACTGGAGGTAAAATCCAACACCACCTTTCGGATCTTAATTGTGCTTAAATAGTACAAGGAAACAAAATCCAAATTGCTAGATGTCTCAAGGATCTAGGACCTGTGATTTCTACCAGAGGAAAACACAGCAAATACTGGATGACAACAGGAAGAGCCAGCCCCGTATTCTGGGCAGTGGAGAATGAACCTGCCAAATCCCATCAACTGAAGTCAAATACAAAGTTCAGGCTTACTTTAATAATATTCTAGAAAATGGGATATGTGAAGCTCTAATAGTTTTTATATTTACAGACTAGCCAAATCCTTATAGCTTTTCTCCTTTAACACCTTAAAGAGGATTTTTTTTTACCTTACAAATTACCCTGATATTGTAGAAGTATTAATAATTATGATAATAGCTATATGGTTTTCTATTGATGATGCAAAATTTGCTATACACTTAGTGGCTTAGACAACAGAAATGGGCTGAAATTAGGGGTTGGCAGGCTGTGCTCCTTTCTGGACGCTCTCCAGAAAGAATGCATTTCTCTACTTTCCACCTTCTAGAAGCTGCCCACAGTCCCTGGCTTATAGCCCCTCCAATCACATACTGTATTTCTCTGTACCTTTCTTCCATAGTCACATCTTCTTCTTCCGCCTTTAAGGCCCCTTGTTATTACCTTGGGCCCACAGGGGCAAATTCAGGATAATCACCTTATCTTAAAGGTCGGCTGAAGAGCAACCTTAATTCCACCTGCAACCTCAATTCTCCTTAGCCATGCTATATAACATACTCACAGGTACTGCAGAGCGGGACATGAACATTTTTAGGGAGGCCATTATTCTACTTACTGCAATAATTTACATTTACTGAATGTTTGTTACTTGCCAGGCACTGTTCTAAGCAAGTTACTTGTAATTAAGCAACTATAATTCTCATAATAATAGTAGATTCAATTGTTATTCCCATTTTTCAGATGACACAGAAAGAGATTAAATATTACAATAACTTGCCCAATGTTACCTAGAGAGAAAGCAGAGAAACCAGGATTGGCATCAGAGTTACACATACAGAGTCTGCATTTTTAACCTCTGAACTCCATGACTGCAAAGGTGACTCTCATCTAAATATACTGCAGTTGTACGTTACCATTATTATCAAGGATGATTATCTAATAGCAGTCATAATAGTTACCCAGAATAAGGACAAGTTTAAAATTTTAAATGGCAAATGGAAATACAGAGTCTAAAGAGACCACCAGGAAAAACACCGTTTTTTTGAGGGGTATGTCCACTGGTGTTGATGTTATTTGTGTCCCTAAATGTCACTTTGTAGTTTCAAGGTCATATGTATGTACACACACACACACACACACACACACACACACACACACACACACAAACATTGAGAGAGAGAGAGAGAGAGAGAGAGAGAAAGAAAGAAAGAGAGAGAGAGAGAGAGAGAGAGGGAATATATATATGAATAACAGATATGGAATAGAACTTTCCATTTCTGTCTAAAATTTCAGTGGAATATCCCAAACTGAGAACATGTGATGACAAATACCACAAAGCATTCTTAAGAAAGACGTCTCCTAACGGTTTAATAAGAGGTGCTAAACTGGCCCATCAACTATCACCTCCCATCACTCACCTTCAGTCCATGGAACAGAAGGGTAGAGATTGAGAAATGGATTTTCTTTGCTGGGAAATTATAGGAGTAAAGGAAGTAATGGAAAGAGGTGCTTCCTCATCTCACTCCCAACAAAATAAGTAAGGGGGCAACGAGAAAACCCCTCAGAAAATTTGGAGGTAACTGTATAAAAGGAGACTGACATCCCATGTCGTACCTGTTTGCTTGGTGATCTGGAGATGCCAGGCTGGTTGGGGGATCTGTACGGCTGGTAAGGAGAAATGGAACAGTGGGAACAGGCTGCACTTCTATCATTTGGAGGGGCAAGAGTTTGGTAATTCTAGTGAGCCAAGCAGATGCTCTAGAAGGAAGTTGGACGAAAGCCACCTTAAGCTGACATCATCAAAGAAGTCTACCAGCTGGCTAAGGAGGCTCCAGAGTTGTGCTCCCTGAGGTCAAAGGGTCTCAGGAAGTCAACGGAAAAATAAATCTCCTATACCAGTGATTGGTGCAGTAAGGAGCCCCCTGAAAACTCCACAGAAGTGGCCCACAAAGAGCCCCAACTGCCAGATTACACCAGATACAGGCCTTTGTTTTAATAAAGTCCTTCCCTTCCCTTTGTCCCAGAGACGGAGAACCAGAAGAATGTGGAATCCTGCACACTGTAGGGCCCTCTCTAGGGCTGAGCCCTGCGGGGCCGGGAAGAAGAAAGCGCTGATTAACATCAGATGGTGCATGTTAGCCCCTGACAAAGAGGGTGTTTTAACATCCAGAAGTGACCAGAAAGCCATCAGCCAGGAAACTGAGATGTCATCAAATCATGGACATTCTGACAACACCAACAGGGTGTATTTGAAGGTAGCTGTAGGAGAAGAAAGAAAGTTGTTTTCTGATTGCACCCTGCTGAGCTATGCCTAGTCAATGGACTGACTGCCTATGACACCTTGTCTCTCAATCCCACTGAGTTAGACGGCAGTATACTAGCCTCCTTTGGAAAGTGAGGAAAGCAAGGCTCAGGGAAGTTAAGTAACATGTGCGATGCCCAGCAGCTTGTGTATGAGGGTCATGGGTTCAGATCAAGGCCCTCTGACTCCAGATGCGATGACATCTCCACTGCACCTCACTGCCTCTGACGACTAATGTGCCCACAGACCTGGCCATGGGCACACCTAGAATCATGGGGGGTGGGGTGGGAGTGGGGTTGTGGTTCATCTAACCTGTCTTCTCTAATTCAAAGGCGGTGTTCTAGAGGTCACAGTTGAGGATTCCCTCACCTCTTGCTTTCCCTATGTTGATGGAAGAAGCCTTTTCTTTATCCACATAATGCTTTGGTACCTAGGGCTATAGGCGTAGCCCATGCCTCTACCAAGTGTTGGCTTTTCTTTGACATACATTTATGACAGCTTCCCGTCATCACCATGAGCATCAGGAGCCAACCAAGTGGCTCCTCCTGCCTCTGCAGGAAAGGATCAAGCACAGTCAGCAGTTAAGATTGTTAGGCATCTACATATGACCCAGCAATCCCACTCCTGGGCGTATATCCAGACAAAACTATAATTCAAAAAGATACATGCATCCCAATGTTCACAGTAGCACTATTCACAACAGCCAAGACATGAAAACAACCTACATGTCCCTCGACAGATGAATGGATAAAGAAGATGTGGTACATATATACGATGGAATACTACTCAGTAATAAAAAGGAACAAAATAATGCCATTTGCAGCAGCAACATGGATGCAACTAGAGATTATCATACTAAGTGAAGTAAGTCAGAAAGAGAAAGACAAATACCATATGATGTCACTTATATGTGGAATCTAAAATATGACACAAATGAACTTATCTATGGAACAGAACCAGACTCACAGACATAGAGAACAGACCTGTGACTGCCAGTGGGGTGGGGGGAGAGTGGGGGAGGGATGGATTGGGATTAGTGGATGCAAACTATTACATACAAAATTTATAAATAACAAAGTCCTACTGTATAGCACAGCAAACTATATTCAATATCCTGTGATAAACCATAATGGAAAAGAATATAAAAAAGAATATATATATGTGTGTGTGTGTGTGTGTGTGTGTGTGTGTGTATAAAATTGAATCACTTTGCTGTACAGCAGAACTTAACACATTGTAAATCAACTATAATTTAAAAAAAGATTTTTTAGGCATCTAGCTGAAGAGGAGGGAAAGCTTGCATTTGTTTTTTTTGAATGCACACAAATGAGTGATTTCATCAGCAGAAACAAAACAAAATAAAATAAAACCATCCCAACTTTGCCTTCAAAGCAGGTCCCTACCTCAGCATGGCACCAAATCCCTTCCTCTTTATTTTCCTTTCTGGATCTTCATTTCCCTCTTTCTGCTTTTTCACCTTGACTTTGAATTTGCCCTTTTCCTTCTTCTTCTCCTTTTCTTTCGGTTTTTTGACTTTCCTGGCTTTATTTTCTGCATTCTCTAGCTCAGAGTTCCCCTGAGGGGCAGATTCATAATTCAGAGCTCCTTGGCCAGAGTGAGAGCTCTTATCAGACAGACCATCTGTACAGAGAAAAAAATCAATACACATGGTCAGGGGCACTTACTGTTAGTATCTCAAGAAAAGTTAAAATGTAAAATACAGAATAATGAATAAAGGCACTCCGGAGTTCTACCCTGCCACGAGGCTACGTGTACCCTTTGAAGAGACAACTGCCTAAATCTGGTTACTTCAAGCAAGGTTTGCTGCTGGGAGTGGGGGACATTGGTTGCTTAGCCAGTAGTATAAAAGGTTTGATATGTGATGAAACACTGATCTCTCTCAAAGCAGCTTGTTAACCTTGATCAGCTCAGAATGCCGATGTGCTGGGAAACAAACAGGGTGAGTTTATTTCCAGGAGAAGTTTTTGAGTCCAGCTATAACCGGACTGCTTCTACCCAATTAAAGCAGTCAGTCCTCGTGTTGAGGCTGCATCTAATGACTTGAATAATAATGTCAAGAGATGCATACTTAGTGCTCCTGCCCTAAGGGTAAATGACAGTTGGTCCTTGTAGGAAATTGAAGGAGAACATTTCTTTGGCGGTTGCACTGTAAAATAAATCACATGTTGCGTTATCTAGTTCCATGTTCGTTAAGCCAAAGGGCAAAACATATCAGGGAAATGAATTACTTTTAATATCAAAAATATAATTGTGACCTTAAATCACTTTTCTCTGTACTTAAGCACCCATTCTTGCCTATGATTCGCAGATAATAAGGAGAGGAAGAAACCATTTCAGCAAGCTCGTTGCCCTACCAGCTTCTAATTCTTCGGGTCCATCGTAAGATTTGTCAATGGCTGCTCTGAAGCTCTCGTTGCAGCCTCGGCCACGGACCACGTGCGGCCGGGGCCGGTGGAAGGGAAGTTCGTTCTTCCTGACCTCGGCAACTGCAGTCTGCAGGCTCTCCAAGGAGCTGGACTTTTTCAAACCCAGAGTTGGACCGAAATCTTTGCTTGGAGAGTCTGGAAGAAAAAAGGGCAAAAGGTCACCCTTCCCCTAATGAGGCAGTGGGGTGGAGTGGGAAGGCTTGTTGTTGTTCTATCTCAAAAAGGGAGGAGGGGGGTTAAATGGGTGGGACTTGGTGTTAAACCCCAGCGTTGCCGCTTTTTGTGACTTTGAGCAAGTACTTTGACTTCTCTGAGCCTTCGTTTCCTTTTCTATAAAGTTGTGGGAAGATTTAAAATGATATGGCATATATAGAAATAAATATGCATACGTATATATATACATGCACACGTGCACACACGTATACATGACTCTGAAAGGCTATAGCAGTCTGCAGAGATTATATGTATATATATAATACATATATATATATACATATATAATGTATATATATGTATATAATATGTATATACATATACATATATATGCATGAGCGTGTGTACATGCACACACACACAGTTGCACACACATACAGAGCACCTAACAGTGTTTCTCTCACAGTTCTCATTCCAAGCGCTCCCCTACATTGTAGCTTTTATTATCTCCAACATTGTTTTTATAATTATTAAGTAATGTATTATGCACAGAAATCAAAGAGCATTGAAGTGATTGTAATTTTTATGGTTAAACACTTTACCATACTCTAGCGCTCTTACTGTACGGTGAATGCAATTTTTTTAGTTGATAAAGCAAAGCAAGAAAGAAAACAACTTTTCTGTGTCAGTGCTTACTGTTCCAAATGTATTTCTATTTGGGTATCTAGGAAAGAGGTAGTTTTCTTTATATGATATAATATTCCAAAAGAAAAACTAGGTGAAGTTGAATAATGTGTGTTCTGATACGTAATATTTTTCATTTGCACTGTTTGTCTTGCCCTGTCACCTGCCCCTTTTCACCCATGCCTTGACCCCCATTCCCACCCACAGCCAGGCCCCTAGTTGTCCGTAACAAGATTAGGCTATATAAATACCAGCAGCACAAGGATTATTTTAAAGATGGAGGGAATTCTAGCAGGGCTCTTTTCCACCAGGGCCAAAGCTCATGATACTGTCCAGTTACAAAGATTACTGCCATGAAGGGGTTATACGTACATTTCTGGAAATAAACTACTTTGCAGTTTTTTAGTAGATACAGATTGAGTACATATTAAGGATTGTGTACATACAGTACCTACTTCAATGCCTAGCATATAGTAAGGCTCAGTAAACAGCCCTATCTTTTCTTACTATGATCAGTATTTTTGCTTCTACTAATGCTGCCATCATGAACATTATCACTAGGTAATACAAGGAATACAAAAGAAGTACAACAAAGGTATAATGACTATATAGACACGCATAAAGTTAAAAAAACAAAACACACCCTCCCATATATTGTGAATATGTTAAAAATAGTCAAAATAATGACAATAATGCTAATAACTAATAATGCAGAGAGTGCTTAGCCCTGTTCTAAGTGCTTTACCTAACTTACCCTAATCCTTACAGTTGTGCTACTGCCAAAATTGTTCCCATTTTACAAATGAGGAAACTGAGGCACCGAGCAGATAAATACCTAGTCTAGAGATACACACTTAATAAGCTTCAGAGCTGGGAACTGTCCTCAGGCAGCCTAATTCCGCCTTTTCTGCTCTGTACTGTCTAAAGTTGTACTTGATCTCCACCCTCTACTTGACTATGGTCAAGCTACTTAAAATGGCCTCTAGTTTCCTCATCTCTAAAGTAAGACCCTGAGCCTAATCAAGCGGACAAAATGCAAAAACTGGATGTTGTTTTACAGTTTCATCATTAACTTACAGGAGGCAATTTTGCACTTTGAACAATATACATGATGACAATAAACATTACATTTTTTTTTTTGCGGTACGCGGGCCTCTCACTGTTGTGGCCTCTCCCGTTGCGGAGCACAGGCTCCGGACGCGCAGGCTCAGCGGCCATGGTTCACGGGCCCAGCCGCTCCGCGGCATGTGGGATCTTCCCGGACCGGGGCACGAACCCGTGTCCCCTGCATCGGCAGGCGGACCCTCAACCACTGCGCCACCAGGGAAGCCCAACATTACATTTTATAGGCAACAGTGCATCATTAATAAATGCAACAGAGATGGGACTAAGCAAAAAAAAAAAAAATTATAAGAAATTTCAGGGACAAATTTCAGGTGCTACTTGCAAATCATAAATAGTAAGAATACATCATTACTAAATCCAGAAATAGGCATGTTTCTTATAGTCCCAGGAAGGAAGGTAAGTGGAAGAAACAGAAACTGAATAAGATCATTTCTGACAAGAAAACAAAAAGCAACATAGAGGCTCGGGGTATTAAGGCAACAGTAGAAGCTTTGGAGTTCACAGAAAATATTTTACACCATCACTCCCTAGGGATCTGACATGAAGTTTGGTGAAAACATGAAGATGAAAACTATCTGAGAAAGCCTAGTTCCTCTGTCAACAATAGTAACCATCTTTTATTTATTAATTGCCATTCAGGAGATTATATTAGAGCCCAAACTGTAAGTATTCACGTCAACCTTTAGCAATAAATTCTGGGGAACATGAAAGTGAATAAATCATCCAAGACATAAGGCATGTTATGTAAAAGGAGCTCATCTAAAGCTCAGCAAGAAGTCATATTTGAGAAGGAACAAATACACTGTTACCCATTCAAAGCAAACTGAACATTAAGGATTCATGGGCTTTGCAGGATTAATAGAGCCAGCAAGTAATTCACTTTACATAAATAGAAGTCACAAATTAGAAGTGTCAACTAATGTTGGCCAAAATTGTAATCTAGCTCTACTGGATTCAGTACATAGTAACACTAAAAGCAGAAAGGCGATTGAGTCTTGGTTACAAATGTGGGCTCAGGGATTTTCAGGCTTGAAAACAACTTTCTTATTTATTTCTAGGGAGTAAACAGGATATAGTGGTGGAAAAATAAAGACTGATGTTAGAGAGGAGGATCTGAAATCAGGAAAGTCCTTACCAGGACTTACAGGTGCACTGAACTGACTGAATTGAATCTCCACATGAAAAGGACCTTGACTAGAGTTCACATTTCCTTCACATGTCCAAGGCTTCTGAGGGAAGGTCCAGGTTACTGGTTCCGAGGGACTGTTATGTCAACTGATGGCATCGGCACTAAATGTCAACAAAACACTTGGAATAAAGCGTTTTACCGCACAAAGATCCTAAGTGGGCACAATCAACTGTCACAGTCAGTCCCCCTTCCCTACCCCTATCCTCACCAGTTCCAGCTTAGGTTGCCATTGCGTTGGAAATTCTGTAGCTTTCAGAATGGGAAGATTCACTATTTTAGCCTAACCATTTATACAAATCATGTTGTTTTCTAGGCTCCCACTACAAGCAGAGGTCTCTCTGAAGGGATAATAGAAAGCTCTGTCCTACTGAAGTCATCCCCAAGAGTGAGGACTCCTCACATTTTCACCTGTAGCTGATGTGATATTGATCGTGGCTGATTTTAAGCAATTACCTGAGAGAGCAATCTTTGAATACCACGTGTTATCAGTCACAAGGTGGTCTGTGTCCAAATTTGAGCGTTTACTTGTCCCATTTGGAGTATCTACAGAACTAATCTGAATATGATTTTTCAACAGTTTCCAGGCCAGTTTAGGTTAGTTGCAAATGCCAAGAAATAAATCTTTTCACAAACTTTACTAGCATGACTTTATTTTTTAAATTTATGACTTCTATGTTCAGTGACCATGTTCTCTAAGATCCAGATAAACTTATCTTCCTGTCAGAAACATGAAGTTGACATTCACAAATTTCTTGAAACAAATGATACAACGTTTATCAAAGGTACTAAAAGAGGGATCTTGCATGATAAAAGTTATCCTCAAAATGGTATAATGAAAATATTCTTAACGTTCCACGTGCCAAATTTTTCCTTAAAGTAAAAGTCTCATAAAGAAACATCACAGAAATAATTGTTTTAAAAGATGCTACAGCATTTTTGAAGATTCGCCTGTTCCCAAATGAAGGATTGGCTTGACGTGGTCCTGGAAGCCTTCCCCATACAGAGTCGAGGGAAATTTCAACCCTCAGACACATCCACTGCTCCCCACCATCCAGAAAAATACAGTGTTATGAAGAAACTGAACACTCAAGTCTAAAGACTTAAGGGATTCTGCCACCATTTCTCCCATGTGCATGAAACAAGTGGGGAGAAGGGCAGTACAGAGCTACTGTCAAGGTGGAGAGGGACCTCTATAAAACAGAGTCAAACCACTGAGAAACCACTGCCCCAGCCTTTCTAGGTAGAAAGTCCCACTTCAACAGACTATAAAACAAAAGGTCCCTCCCGGAGGATCGTTTGGATGTGGACCTCAGTTCTTCTGACCCAGTCTTGGGTTCCTGCCTCTGCCCTATAGCTGAGAACTGCTGTTGGTTCCCTGCAAGGCAGGTGATTAGAATAATAGAGAATAAAACGGTCTAGAGAGTAGTGATTAATAGTGAATGGTGAATAGTGAACGGTCTAGTGATTAATAGTGAAGTGGAGAGACTGTGGGACATCTAACACCCTCCCACTCTGCCACTTATTTCTTGAGTTATTAACCTTCCTGTGCTTTCCACTTCCTAATCTGTAAAATTTGGATAAGACGAGGATGGGAGAGCGTCTGGCATGTAATAGGGACTCATAAAGCATTAGTGATGATGATTGTCACTGGTGCTTTTGTATCAACTCTAAACATTTGAGTAAGTGGAGGTCTAGCACAATTTATTTGGTTCAATCTGCCACTGCATTTTAAAATACAACTATTCCTTCTGCAAGAAGCTGAAAAGGGCTCTATAAATAAATACCATCCTTCCTTTTTTATTCAAAAGTTAAACTGACTTTTTTTTCCCCAGACAACTCCTTACAGCTTTTTCTTCTGAAATAAGGTATATATATCCATCTGTTCATCACATACAGAGGCTATTCTTGGGAAGATTAATAGTGGAGTCTTGGATGCCCTTCCCCTTAGGTTATAATCATTTAATTAGTCTGAGATTTCATTGGCAATGTTTGAACTTCCCATTCTAGCATTAAAATCTTGCAATAAAAGAATGCCTTAATCCAGAAGACCAGTAATTGGATCATCCATTATTGATGAGATTGCTTCCAATACATTCTTATTAAAACATAAAGAATTATTTGGGGGAAGGTATTCACTTTCATATACGTGGCAAGGTTTCCTCCAAGGTAGAGCTTTATAATTAACAAATACTCATGATAAATTAACAATAAATAATGTATTAATTTGCAAATTTCAATAACATTGATGGCCCTCAAGGCACTTAGTGAAAATTAATTATGTTAGAGCCCCTCCCCCTAAAATAAAGGAATTGTGCGCAGTAGTAAACTGGGGATCAAAATGATTGCAACGCTATCCGGGGGACACAGCATGAAACTTGAGAAGGCCATGAATTCGTCAAGATAGCTTGCTTTCATTAACAATTGGGCCTTGCCGTATTGTGAGCAATGCACTTGGGCAAATACAATAGAAATGCTCTCCTTGCTTCATGGGGAGTTGTGATGTGAAATTAATAGCCTTAAAACTCTTTGAATGAAAAATTATTACAACTTCCAACTAGGAAGTCACAACGCCACTTTATTCTCCAACACATCTCACTGTCTTTTTATTTCAGATTACACTTACTGAAAATTTTGATTTTTTTTAGTAGTTTCCCCTAGAGGCAAAATGTCTTATGTGCTTTAATAGATATCACTGCAAATCCATTAGCCCCAATTCCCCATAATATCCAAATGTATAATTTCCCAAATTATGTTATCTGTTAACTGTGTCCATAATGGGCCTAATTACCTTCTTGCCTATCTCAGTATTCCAAATATTGATCATCATTCCAAGCTTATCACAGTGCCCTGTTTCCTATTCATGTACCATAGGGCATAATGTATCTGGTTTATACATTATCTGCTGTCATTTGGGTCTCAGTTCTTTTACTGGCAATCTCCAAGTTCTCTAGGAGCAGAGTTTTTTTTCCTTTAAAAGTCTCATATATCCCAGGGTCTTTTCCTGACATTCGTGTCAAAATGTTCAGAACTTCTCATTAAGATTCATATATTTGCATAATCTTTCCTACTCTGTCTCCAAACATTGTCTATTTTAAAGTGAAAAGATATAGAGAAAATTACGGGAAGATGAGGTGAACAAATACAACAAATGCTTTGATTGTAAGTGTGGGCATGGCCCTCCAAGTGATTTCAAACCTCTGCTAAGTGCTGCTGTACACCTTAATTTTCTTCACTAAAAATTCCCTCTTTTATAAATTGAAAGTCAAAATCTGATGCCATATTTTGGTTTCTTTCCTGAACTCAAATTATATCCCACAAATGTAATGAATAGTGAACATATTACACCAAAATATTCTCATGACACTTTTTCTTTTACTCTTTAGTTTGTGGATAAGAAAATGGACTCTGTGGTTCAATTTAGTAGGGAAACACTTTTTCAAAATATATTTATAACCATATCTCTGGGTAGGTTCTGTTAAGGCAACTGACGGACTCAAACCTAATGCCAGTAGACTAGTTTGTTATAATCTTTTGTTTTCCCTCTCTCTGCCTTATCAGGATAACTCCACTGGGTCAAAAACACCACCACCACCCCTCTAACTGGTATTCAAGCTAATAATTAATTTAAAAATTACATAAATAACATTGGTTTCTGGAAGGGAAATGTGGCTGCTTAAAGAAGGAAAAAAAAAAACCTTTTATTATTTAAGTGAGGGGGAAAAAAAGAAGACTCACTTGAGAGTCATATAAACTGAGTAAAGAGGCCAGCTTTCCTACCTGTGGAATGGGATCAGTAGGACTGATGAATGCCACCTACCATTTTCTTAATCTTGTTGATCTTTGTATTGTCAGCGCAGAGAAGTACTAAATAAATGTTTGTTGTAGGAATAAAGGAAGGTGCAAGGAAAGGGTAGTTACAGGATGAAGACGGCCCTGTTCTCCAGTGCTGTGAGGCTGAAGGGAGTTTATGGGGAGAAGCACACCTCACGATTGCTTCACGCCCTCAAAGCCCACACACAGCCTCCTGTTCTTCGTTAATATGACCCTTAGGTTTTCTTGTGTCATTTCCAAGGATTTAATCATTTCTGCCCTACCTACATTTACTCACTCATCTTCTCTATGTTTTGCCTTTTTCTACGACTCATTCCGTTTGCTTAACGTCTCTGTGACATTAGCCTTTTCTATTTTCCCCTCCTTATGTGCACTTTGAATAGTCTTATTTTTACCCACTGCCCAAAACACCCTTATTTGTCTTCCAGCTCTTCCTTGTATGTCTTGGTAACAGGCTTTTCATTCTGAACACAAATTGTTTCAGTGATTTTTTTTTCCCTCCTCATTCTTTTTACCACTTATTCTTTGTACTGCTTGCTTCAACAGCACCTCTTTCTTCTGCTTTTGAATGTCGAGCAGTTTATATATTATACAGCGTGGGTTGTATAATGCCATACTCTCAAGATAAAGTTACTAAAAAGAATTCTAATAAGTTTCTTCACAGACCATTAGCATAACAAAAAGTCAAACTGACTGATTTCTTGGATGGTATCCACATGAAGACATTTTTACAGGATGTAGTATAAACTGGGTACCTCTATTTTTTTAGGGCCAAAAATTATTTTCATAATTTTTGCTTTACTCTTTTTTCCCCTTTTTTTTTTTTGCGGTACGCGGGCCTCTCACTGTTGTGGCCTCTCCTGTTGCGGAGCACAGGCTCCGGACGCGCAGGCTCAGCGGCCATGGCTCACGGGCCCAGCCGCTCCGCGGCATGTGGGATCTTCCCGGACCGGGGCACGAACCCGTGTCCCCTGAATCGGCGGGCGGACTCTCAACCACTGTGCCACCAGGGAAGCCCTCTTTCTCCCCTTTTTATAGCTAACTGACTGCATTATAAAGAAAAAACAAAACAAAACTTTGAATTTTCAATTACTCAGTATTTCCAGAAATGATAGAAAGTAAGGTTTTTCAGTTTTGAATAACAACAATATGAATATTCAGTAATACGAATAACAATCTCTTAAGAGATATGCTTTAACCTAGGTTTCAATCTACCGTTAGAGTGTCAAGCCATAATCAAGTCAGCCATCAATGAGTGTTTACTGAGTATTTTTTGTCACTCAGAACTGTGCTAGGTCCTAAGAGGAATAGAAGTATAATAGTAACTAACATTTTCCTGTCGCTTTATAATTTATAAAGTTCTTTCCTGTATAAAATGAGGATACACCTTACACAACTGATCTTACCCAAGTTTAACTGTGTTTTCATGTCCAGAGAGAGCTACAAAGAAAGTGAGGAGGGAGGAAGGGCAGGATAAAATAAGTAATAAGAGCAATTTTACTCACCATTACTCTCAATGAGAATGTGCCCCAGCGTGAGTGTGTGTCTAGGAGAGACTGAGAATCAAGAGAAATCAACTGTTCCTGTGAGTCTCTGATTTTTCCTTTTTAACCCTGGGTAAACATTTTATTTTTGTAATCGAGATATAATTGACACGTAACACTGTGTAAGTTTAATGTGTGCAATGTATTCGACACATACATATCTGATTCTCATACGTATTTATATTTGATACATGTATATATTGCACAATGATTGCCACAATAAAGTTAGCTATTGCCTTCATCTCCTCACATAATTAGCTTTTTGTGTGTGTGTGATAAGAACATTTAGGATCTACTCTCTTAGCAACTTTCAAGTATATGGTACAGTACTGTTAACTACAGTTACCATGCTGTGCATTAGATCCCCAGCATTTGTAACTGTAAGTTTATAGCCTTTGAGCAACATCTCTTCTCGGTTTCCCCATCACTCAGCTCCTGGCAACCACCATTCTATTCTCTTTGTCTATGAGTTTGGCTTTTTCAGATTCACATATGAGATCATACAGATCTCGAGAACCATTCCTGAGAGGCAGTGCCTTACTACTATGTCTTATGTAAATTTCAGAAGAACCACTCAACTCAATACCCTTCCAATTCCTCTCTTAAATCCCCTGAGTTGGCAGACAAGAAAAGCTCGGCCACTGACTTGGCCAAGATGCTATGTCTGGACAATTCTTGAGCTAAAGCTCCTGCCAAATTCTTTGATGCCTCAGACATAAAAGATAAGGCACCTGCTTTCCTCCAAGATGCTATAATCCGAGTGCAGAGCAAAGATGAACACATGCAGTGATAACACCAGAGAATGTAGAGCAGTCCCTGACGTTTGTGAAGTACCCATCTGAGGGCAATATATCGCCAAATTCTAGAAAATAAAAATGTTTGACTCCTAGCTTTCTCTGGAATTATATTTCCAATGGGGAACATGTTATCTCTTCGTTCCACCAGTTAACTAACTCTTCAGCATCCACTAAAAATTTAATCTTTAAAGCAATACCTAATGCAAGCACAGGTTTTGGCATCAGACTGCTTGGATTTGCGTTCTAGCCCCACCTCTGCACTAACTGTGTGAAGCTGGATGAGGCTTGTACCTCTCTGTGCCTCCCTTGCCTTATCTGTAAAAGAGGGATAATGATAGCACATCCCTTGCAGGGTAGCTAGAGGATTATCTCATGATGCCTGGCACACAGTAAATATTTAGTAAACATTAGTTTGTACCATATGTCTTCTTGCATGAGCAATGTTTACACTCATTAGAAGGATTATCTCCAGCCAACAGAATGCCAGGAGCATTTGTTTCCACATCCATACACTGTGGGCCTGAGTCATCATTAGCTTTGAATTTTCACTCTTTATTCAAAACTTCTACTTTTTTGTTTTCTATTGTTTAACAGTCTTCAGCACTTTTCAAATCATCTTCTATACATTTCACTTCCTTCAATAGCCCAAATAAGTTTATTTCTTACAGAGGCATTTTCCAAAGAGAAACCAAGTGTTAAAATCACTTGATGAAAATAACCATGTCTGGGACAGCAAGTAAAGAGCTGGTTAGTTTCTTTCGCCAGCCAAGTGACTCCTCTCCCTCAGAGCAACCCATGACACCATCAACAAAATGACAAACCAGACAAGGTCATAAGGCTTTTGGGATCATTAGTCAATAGGCATCTCTGTGAATGATAGAGCTGAGAACACTGACATACGGCAGAGGTCAGGGCTGGAGTAGTTTAGACTTGGGGAAGTCCAGAGAAGAGAAAGCACACTGTGATCCCAGGTCAAAGGATAATAAGGCTTCATGAATGAAGCAGGACTTGTCCTTGAAGATGGATCAAATACACGGGAAAGGTAGGAGGTAGACAGTCACTCTACTGCCAGGGAAACGTATGAGGAAAAGTCCTGACATGTCTGCTTGGTAGTGGGTACACAGGATGGAGGACCAGCAAGGGAAAACTGGGGATTGGTGGGAAATAAGTGTGGGGACAGAGGAGGAAGAGAGATATGAAGGGTCTCAAAGTTAAGAAGGTGAGACTCAGAGCAGGGGGCAGTTGGAAGCCTTTGAAAGTTTTTTTACCTGAGGAATGGCTTGATGATATTGTTATTTTGAGAAAAGATAATTTGGAAGAAATTTATAGGACAAATTAGAAGAAAGACTGAAATCATATAGCAATGGAGCCCCCTGCTTATAAAATACCTTGCTCTTTACTTTCTTCCTTCTTACAATTGCAACTTCAGGCTTTTGTGAAACAATTTCTTCGAAAACATTTTTAGTGTGGTTAGTCATCTGTCCTCACAGTGAACAGACTAACTGTCCTCAGATCTTTCTTTGACCAGGTAGGAAAGGCTGAAGAAACAAGTTCTAGTCCACTTGGGAGGCAAGAGGTGTTCATGGCTGTGCCTCTGGGAAGGGGTAGGAAGGGGCACTGCCTATCACTCCTGAGCTTCCTTCTTGCATGGCTGAGCTGTGACTGGTACGGCCGGGCCCACTGCTATCTCTCCTTCAGCACACTTTACTGTATTCTATAATATATAATGATTAATGG
The DNA here is from genome assembly GCF_011762595.2 of Tursiops truncatus. Classification (NCBI taxonomy): domain Eukaryota; kingdom Metazoa; phylum Chordata; class Mammalia; order Artiodactyla; family Delphinidae; genus Tursiops; species Tursiops truncatus. The sequence continues at coordinate 30,536,310 of NC_047040.1, forward strand.
GCAGTAAAACTAATAACATGGGGACACACAAAATAAATGAGGTGGCAAATATGAAAAGGAAGCCCCGCTTAATGTTGTTGTGAAATCTGACAACACGCTAGAGTTTCCCTGTAACTCAGCCCGAGGAGCTCTTGTCAGCGGGAAACAAGGTTACAAGAAGGTGGTATTTCCATTAATAACTCCCCCTCGGGGGAAGTCCATGATCAATCTTTCTTGTACTGAAATTCTTGCTGGATTGTAGCGAAATGTCAGCGGTACCTGGAAACATTGCTTTACGCTGACTGAGGGAAGCTCACAGAGAAAGAGGAAGGGCATCACAACGCTTCAGTTATCCTCAGTCCCTTTTTACCTCCCCCCACTATGGACATCCATTCTTTTTTTTTTTTTTTTTTTTTTTTACTACCCAGTATCCACTATTCCACCTGAAAGGGGTATCCCGCTTTTCCTTGGGTTACTATACCTCCCCTACTTTCACCCAGAAGTGTGCTTCTAACCCAGGCACGACTAGTCACTTCATCCCCTTGGTTGGTTCAGGAGTACGTTGTTGGCTAATTAGAACTAATCCTTATAGAGTGATCAGGAAAAAGTCATCTTGTTTGCTACTGGGGTTACTGGGAGGATAAACCTGGAGTTGCTGGTAGCCATCTTGCTTTTCTACAAAGAGAGGAACTAAAACTGTGAGAATATAGTTGACACAGACCCTAGATCCTCTCTCTGAACTTTACAGTTGCTTGAGCAACACATTATCTTCTTTGCAACAGCCAGGTTGAAATTCGCTTCTTTCGATTGTAACCTAAGGAGTCTCGGCTTAATGCCCTATTCTCCAATCTCTCCTTCATATAACACCCACCAGTTATTCCAACTCAGGTCAGACAGATACTTGAGGAGCAGGGAAGATTGTTCTTTGGCTATAATGCTGGTGAAGGGATCATAAGTACTGAACTGATAACAGCAGTGAGACGTATGTCTGAGGCCAGTCTAAAGGTGAGCATTTTCTAGTCTATTACAGGGTGGATTTTATGAGAGACAAATTCCCCAATGATGAGAAGAGTTGTATTAAATTCATTTGCTCAGCTTGGCCCCGACTCCTCCGTGAAGAGGGGACCATTCTCTAGATGGTTACTAATAATTATAGACCTACAACTAATTGTTATACACTTTAGAAAAATAGAAGGGCTTCCAAAAGAGGAATACAATCAGATCTTGCTATGGTTGACCAAGGGTTCAAACAGCCTATCTACAATTGTGCTAATTAAATATGTTGTTCTGGATTTTGAGGAGATAAGAGTAAACATGGTATCACTTTTAAGTGCCTGTTCTTCCCACGGTGTTCCCATGGCCACTCAACAGAGACCTCACATTTGGGAAGAGACAGAGCTGCCTCACAGGGAGGAGGTGTCTGTTTCTGGAGGGGTGTTTGTGTTGTATGGGTATGTTTCTCTCAAGCTTCTCTTTCATAGAATTTCTAAACAAACTGTGAATTAAGAACTTCTCTGTAAACTGAGTAAGGAAATGATGGACTAAAAGCAAGTGGTCTTGGGTGGTTAACAATAAAGATTTTGATGTAAGAGGCATCTTGGGTGTGGACTTGGAATTGGAAGACTTGGGGTCTAGGCAAACTGTTTAACCTCTCTGGGCTTCAGTTTCCTCATCAGTAAAAGTGGAATAATGAAAAAGGTTATACTGAGGATGGTTATGATGATGATGGTAAAAACACCAGCAGCTACCTATACCAGGCATGCTCTGAGTACTTTTATATAGATATTAACCCAGTTATATGAGGTACACACTATTGTTATCTCCATTTTATAGCTGACGAAGTTAAAGCACAGGCAGGTTAAGTAACTTGTCTAAATGAACAGTGATACCAATTTCATGGGTTTTTGTGGGGATAAGATGCAATTACGCATGTACAAGAAAGTAGCAAAGCTGCAACATGCCATATATACGTGTCATATTTGCTCTTAATAAGAAAAGGAGGGATGTTTTCCTCTAAATCTGTCATAGGCACTGGACTGAACTGATCAAATGAAGACACAGAGGGGTATCTCTTTGTGAACACCTGCTCTTAAGGCACAAGCAATCTATACGAAGAGTCAACATGCAGCATTCAAAAGCACCCCTAAACAAGGTGGGGTAAAGCAAGACATGGAGTGAGTGGTGGGAATCAGGGGAGAGAAAGAAGGACTCTGGCCTGACATGGGCCCCTGAAAACTGGGCAGCATCAGACAGACTGAGAGGTGGTCCAGGGGACAGGGAGGAAGATGAGAACAGAGGCCTGTGGAGGGTGGCAAGCCCACTGATCCGTGTACTGCAGAGGAGCCACGTGGGCTGCAGGTGCACAGAGGGGAGGCCAGACAGAGAGAGCACAAAGAGAGGGAAGCAGCCAGGCGGCCAGAGGTACGACTTACCCCACTGGCAATACGAGGCCCTGTGTCCCAACACAGTCGCCCGAATACACCTGTTTATTGCTGCGGTCAATAAACAAGGAGGGGGTCTTGAACTGCGCTCCACACTAGGTGGGACTCATCTTCCCCCTGTGTGTATGGCCTGAGGATCTCAAGTTGGGATGGGTGTTGTGTTTTGGCTCAACAGCACTAACAAACAGCTAAGCTTAATTAGCACTTACTGTGTGTGATGCGCTCTGGGTCAAAAGCTCGCAATCTGAACCGCCCCAGGAATGAGGTATGGTCCTTCTTCGCCTTGTACAGAAGTTATCCTTCCAGACCAGAAGCCCCAGCTCTGTTTCAAACATGACAGGGCTCCTTTCCCACTTTTAATAATTAATTTAATAAAAGCAAAAAACATATATGGCTTTTCTAAAGAGTGTTTATGTCAAAAAAGAAAGCATTACTTGGTTCACTGCTAATATGCGAACAACAATAAAAAAAAGAGCTACTTTTGTTCTTATTTTTAAGTCAATTTTTGAGCAAAGTGTCATATGTTTATATTCCCTGCCTAGTTCTGGCTAAGAATTTAGGAAGGAGCTTGTGATGCATCATTAAATAGTTTTTCCCATCATCTTATGACTGAGCTATTGGCACTAGATATAGCCATGGGGGGAAAAAATAAGTGGTTTTTTTTTTTTTTCACCCAGGGCACTGTCAGTCACTACGTGCATGGCATGAGCTGGAGTTGGAGTGGATCAAAGGAGTCAATAACCGGCTGGGAAGACCTGGGCTAGTCTCTCAGCGCAAATCTTGACAGGTAGGCTTGGAACCAGTGGGCCTCAGGTTGCATCTGTCGTGCAGCCATTCTGTTTGTTTTAAAATAAGTGTTTATAATGATTTAAAAGACCAACTATAAGCCTTTGCCTTATTCCTTACTCAGCATCCTGCATGGTATGTAAAAACGGCAGTGAAAAAAAATAGCACATTAGAAATTTTAGCTGAGCAAAATGTCAGTTTTCAGTTACACTTAAAGAATAAAAAAAACATTAGGATACCATTAACAGTTTTAGAGTAATGGAGGCAAAGTGGGATTGTTTTCTGTTATTATTATTACCGCCATTAGTGGGTCAGAGCCTTCCAAGGGAGAAAAGCTGGGGACAACCCAGACACTTTCAATACAGCATTAACTCTTTCAGGTCAAAAGGGGCCCATTTAGTGGACTGTAGCAGTCATTTAATAAATGATACCCTCGTGGCCTTGAAGAATTTATCTCCTGTCCAAAGAGTCTCGCTTACACATTCCTATTTTCTCTACTCCATCTCACTAAATATTCCAGTAAGAGAAAAGGTTAATTTACAGATAATTATTTAGGGAGGGAGGGAATGTTTTTTTAAGGCAGAAAAGCAAAAACAACCCGTCACAACGCATCAGCCACTGTGTGCAAATCTGGAAAAGGATAATGAGCCTCATGAAGTGACAGAATTAAGATGAAAAATTAGAGGTGTGAGATGGAATGATTTTCTTTCAAGGGAACCTGCTGAAATAATTTTTTTCCCGGTGTTTGCTTTGTGCACTTTATATGTGACTAAGTACAGCTAATCCCGTCTCTTTTCAAAAGTTAATGTCAGCTACTAGAATAATCTGCTTTCTTGATTTAATTGCATAGTTTAACCTCTGACATAACCTTTTAATTCACACCATGACAGCCAACCCGACAGAAAGTTTTTCTAGAAATCTGAGTAACTTCCCCAAGGTAACAACTGCTTTCCCTCTTGTGGGTGTAGAAGGAAACATTCTGCCCAAGATCATCAAATACACCCTGACAGTTCTGGCTGCAGAGGTGGTGTGCTTACTGCAGGGAAGAGGGGAATTTATTAGAATACCTGGTATGTTAGAAGTGGGATGCCCATCAATGTGAATGTACTTAACACCATGGAACTACACACTTGAAGATGGTACATTTATGTTATGTGTATTTTCCTACAATTAAAAAAAAAGTCATGCATGGTTATCAAAAAGGGGCGTTGGTCACATGATAGTTTGGGTAAAGAATGTGTTCAGGTCCACCTTGATTTAAATAAGGCTGTAGAAAAAGAAAACACTAAACGTTTTGCTGTTGTTTAGTGCAATGAATTAAATCAAATTCAGGGAACTGAATTAATAAGAATGCCTAGCTCCTTAAAATGCTAGGACAGAAGTCTTTGGCCATAGTCATGTAAAGATCCCCACACTCTGAAGGCTTTGGTTTTTATATGAAGACAGACAATGATTTGGATACCGTGAGACCTATAGCCAACTGAGTTTTGGCAATTTTTAAAAGTAAAAGATGGTAAAATTCTGTTGTTGTTTTAACCCTGATTTTGTTTTCATTTTTCGAATTACTAAGAACATTTCTCCTATTTTAGCGATTTAAGAAACATGATTTGGGGAAGCAACTTAATTTTAACAGCAAGACATTTATTTAATTTTTCTTATATTTAAGTCACTGAAATATCCAAAGAAGAGACAAATGTTAAGGGTTATCTTTTAAGTTTTACTCAAGTTATTAAAAATATCTGGCTTCTTAAAATGCTAGGACAGAAGTCTCTGGCCATAGGTTGTATAAGGATTCTTAGGTAGACTACGTCATTAAGGAAAAAAAGACAGAGATCAGTAAGGTAAAATAAAACATGTCCAAACACATATCATTATGGATTAAATTCCTCTGCAGAGAAATATATTACAAACACATATCATTATGGATTCAATTCCTCTGCAGAGAAATATAAACTGAAGATGGGGGGGAAATCTCCTCATTCCACATTTCTCTTTTGTCATAAGCGTTTTTATTTAAATTGTTTCAATATGAGTTTTTCTCTTCATAGCTTGGGTTTTTCCTATGGTGAAATGATACTTCTTTGCTTAGATAACCTCACTAATGCTGTATTAGAGTTTTGCTGCATGATTAAATAAAAAGAGGTCTAAGGGTTGAGAAAAGAAAATCTGTTTAAACATCTTTGAGAATTAGAAAACTGATGGGAAATTTTCTACAAAGCAGACCACAGCTACTGGTGTGCTTAAGTTAAAACCAGAAAGCCACACAAAGTAGAATTAAGTTTCTTCCTGTCCTCAATTCCAAATATAAGGCATTCTCACCTACTGATGCATTTCAGGAATAAACTCATATATAATATGTCCTTCTCTTCTTTTTATGTAAAATTAGGCCCTTTAAAGTGTATACACCTGGCCAGGAGGTTCATGACTGGGCTCTTTCAAGATGAAATGGTTTTGATTTGCTGATTGACATAAAATAGTTCCCTGTCCTTAGAGGACAGGTATCTTCAAAGAGTTAAGAACTGACATTCTAGAAAGAGTCTCTCCAAGATCTCGTTCAACTCAGTCTATGATGGGAAGCATATATTTTCAGAGCTTAGGGGAAAAAAATGATTTCTAAGTTTGTTTTAATTCCAGAGATTAAGGTTGTACCTGGGACCTTGGGACACGAAGACCAGGGTAGTTGTCTAAGACTGGCGTCCCAAGTTGGTCTCTGGCTCAGACCTGCTCCTTGGTTACCTGGTGTTCTGTTCCTCGTTTCCAAACAGTGTTCAGTATCTGAGAGGCTGAAGTCAATGTTTATTTAACACGATCAACCCCAATCCTTTTCTCCTTAGGCCTGCCCCTTCTCTCCTGCACCTGTCTGCTCTCGCGTCATGGAATCCTATATGCCTGAAATGTTTATGACTTCCTTTAATGGCTGCCTGCACTCCCCACCCAACCCCACCAGCACTCGACCAGCCACTCTCATGTAAGAAGTCCTAAATATCGTTGCCACAGGTGACATGAGAGCATCGAGAATGGTGGAGCTCAACTAATAAAAAGGCTTTCACAGCATTTCAGCCTTTGCTCATGAGTAAAGTTAAAATTTATGGCTTTTAAAATACTGGATCTGGAAGAGGTCAGGTTAAACGGCTGCTAGTAATAAAAGGAATCAATACACCACAGCATCTTGAAACAGCCAGCAAACTAAATAAACACTTCATCCAAATACACTTGGCCCTGAATTAAAAGAACATAAAATACTGTATTTATTTGGTTTGTTCCCCATCCATCAAGAGCTTGCCTCTCTAGGCCTCAACAAATCCTACCCAAGACAAGTATCAAAGGTTTGTTAGCCAAATGGCAAGTATAGGACATGTCAAGGCTCTGGGTAATTAACTAAGTGTTAACTTTATCAGGGAAGCACTTGCAGATGAGTTTACTACAAACACACAAACAAGACAAACAGCCTGGCCTGGGAAGACAACAGACTTCCTGATACTGATTTACAAAACTGACATTGGAATTTGATATCCTCTGAGAACCAAAGCCTTCCCTTAGGAAAAAAAGGAAAGAAAAAAAGTGTTTTTCAACGGTTCCCTTCTCTCACGCTGAACTCAAACCTAATCTAGATTGTAGAATGAAAATTAAACCATTTGCAATAATGAACCAAATCACAAGTTTGAAAGCCTAGGACAATTGTGGAATACATTGGAAAGGGAAAAATGAGTGAATGTGAAAACAAGGCAAGGGAAGACTGACTATCCCTTTGTTTTTTTTTTTTTTTTTTTGCTACAAATTATCTAAGGCACAAAACTACCATCTACTTTCCTTTGGTGACAAATAGTTTAATAATCTGTTAATGTTATTCTTCTGTGCAAAGTTCATGCATGGGGAAAAGGAGTGGTGACTGTATTTTGTCCTAAAGCCATTTTTTTTTCCCCACTGGAAGGTATTATATGAAAGCTATTTATGTCAGAGAAAGGCTACTGCTATTCATCCCTTCAGACAGAAGAAATCCCGACACAAAGGGATTCTTTTACCCTTCTCTAACGGCTTACAGTTTAATATTTTAAATGTATTTTTGCTTTCATGGTTCAGCACAAAGTATGGCTCTGGAATGAAAATAAGTGATCACAGTTTAGAGACATAACAGGTAAAACAGGGATACTTCTTTTCTGTAGCTTCAGGCTGTACTTAGGCTTCCTGCTGGGAATAATCTTAGATTGCAGAAACCCAGCTTTATGGTCAGAAACATTGGAAAACTTACTTCCCAGAATGTGCTTCTCTTTGGTCTGGTTTGACTCTATCAGAAAATGAGAAATGTTCTCTAAGCAGGGGTTCATTTTAGGGAAGTGATGTCCTTTTACTGAAATGGGACGGGCTGAGCCATTGAAAGCAGCCTTCGCCCTCTCAGGGGTCCTGCATGCCATGAAGTGACTCAGAAGAAGCTTTTCAGAGTTTTGGGGAAAGGCTCTAAAACTAGACTGCGGTGATTCGAAGGTCAAATAAAAGCAGTGATTTAAGGAGAAATTCTGTTCCTTGTGGTAAGACATTCATTTAGCTTGCCCTTTGGAGAATCGGACGTTTCAATAATGCCAACGTGAAATTATGGCAAATGTTCATAATTAACAAAGCAAAAAACTGAAAACATGAAATAATATAATGAGGAAAGCTGGTAATAGAGGAAACACATGAATGGGATGAGTCCTCCAACACTGGAGGCGGCGAGAATGGCAGAGACACGAGTAAGACAGAATTACAACTCGTGAAAGTCAGAGAAGCTATAGGGCCCAGTGTTTGGGGAAATCGGAATGAAACATTTTAACAAGTAAAGAGACACAGATGTAGAGAACAAACGTATGGACACCAAGGGGGGAAAGCGGTGGAAGGGGGGGATGAATTGGGAGACTGGGATTGACATGTATAAACTAATAAGAACCTGCTGTATAAAAAAAAAAAAATGAATTCTGAAACATAGCCAATATCAAGAGTGGAAGGAGAGGATGCACTGGCAACGCTACCACTTATTTTTGGCAGTTCTTTTGAAAGGCAATGTTGAATTTTGGGGAAAGGTTAGTAGAATTAAGGGAATTGGAAAATGAATACCATTTTATAAAGTTCAGTAGCTTCTGGGAGTTCTGAATTAAATTCAAGTTTCTTAAGGAATTAAGTGGACACATTGTTTTTTTCATTCTCACAATTGCAGGAAGCTTACAGAAAAATTAAATTCATTAACTTATTGTGAAAGAGTAGCACTTAACCTCATGGGTGCCCAGGAATTGTTTTACTCATTTCTCATTAAGTCCCTAAAGCCCCTCCCACAGCAGCTGACTCAAAACCTGCCATTACCGCAAGCCCCCCATTCCAGTATATTTCCCCTCATTCTCAGAACTTAAAAAAAACTCCTCTGAGTCTCTCCTTTCTTAGCCTCAGAAATGGTCTCTGTTCCTGTATCCGTCCTGTCTTCTGAGCCAATTAAGAGAGACCCCCTGCCTTCTCCCTTCTGAATCTAACAGCCATCCTGATTCTCTCCATCCCTCTAGAAATTTCCTCTTCACAGAAATCATCTCTTGAGTTTCTTCTATTCAGAGGCAGGTCTGTAACCTCTCTCTTTCCCCTTCTTTTAATGCCAGGCTGGGTGCACCTGGAGGCCTGATCCAGGGAGTCTACTTTCTCCCGGTCTCTGCACCCTCTGCCATATGGCGTCCAGCTCCAGTGCTTCCTCGATGCTCGAAGGTAACCAATTACCTCCTAATTGCCAGAACCAATAAACCTCTCTCAGGCCTTATTTTGTTTGATCTCTCCGCCGCACTCGCTCTTCTGCTTAACCCTTTCTACTTAAAATCCTATCCTCCCCCTTGGTCCAGGCCCAGCGCCACCTGGTTATTCTCATAAGGTGTCCATTCCTTCTCATTCTCCTCTACCGGTGCCCTTTCTTTCCACTTTCACCAAATGTGGGCCTTCTCCAAAATGCAACCCTCAGCTCAATGCTGTCTTTGTGTATTCACATTCACCCTCTGGGCCTCTGTTTCCAGGATTTTTGATCATTTGATTAAATTACTCCTCTAGGCTCCCCATTGCTTTTGGGAGAAAGTCCAAACTCCTTAGGATAGTTTACAAAGCCCTTCAGGATCTGGCCTCTTACTTCACTTCTCTTCTCCTTCCTTCGCTCTTCCCCACATTTTCCAAATCCTAGCCATTTTGAACTAATTGCTATCCTTCAAAGATGCTAGCTCCCTCCTTTGGGTCTTTGTACATGCCATTTCTCTTTCTAGGATCCTTTTCTCCCCTCTCTGGGAGGCTCTTCCTCAAGACACCACTTCCACCAGGAAAACTTTCCTAACCACCTCTATGCCAAAAAAAGAAAGAAGGGACAGGTAAGCAGTCAGGTTCCTCATTTCTGTTACAATGTCATAAAAACTAGTACGTATTGAGTGCCAAGCATTACTTTAAGTACTGCACATTATTCACAAGATTAATCCTCACTACAACTCTTGGATACAAGTGCTATTATTATTGTCACTTATATAAAGGGAAACTTGGGCATAGAGAGGTTAAGTACCTTATCTAAGGTCACACAGCTAGTGAGCGACAGAGTTGAGATCTGAACTCAAGTACTCCATTTTCAAGTGCAGGGTCCTACACAACGTGATACCACAGCTCTGATAAATGACGCACCATTCTGTACATTGTCTGCACACGTATCTGTCCTCCTTACTAAACTCTAAGCTCTTTGAAGGTAGGTGTGAAGTCAGGGTCACCTTCGTATCAATGCCCTGCAGAGTGGACATTCAATAATTATTTGTTGTTTGGCTAACTGAACTTGCCTAATAGTAGTCTCAAAGACTGCCCTCCTTGATCGCTTACAGCATGGATTCTTTTTTAATTGCATCCCTGTTGTTGCGAATATGTGGATCATCAATTAACATACAGGGAGGTTGTCCTGAGTACCGGAACCTGTGCTAGTTGTTCTACATGAATCATCTAGATCCATCTTCACCTATGAGGTTGATATTCTTAGTATCCACATTTCAAAGCCCAAGAAGCTGCGGCTCAGAGTGCCGCAGGGTCACACGCTGAACCAGCTGCGGAGCTGAGACTCAAAAGCCAGGAGTGACGGCTACAGGTAGGTCTCCCAACCAGGGCGGCACATTTTCTACTAAAGTTCTTTGGGCCTCTCTTCTCCGAGGTTTCACACAAAGCTCAGAGGCAGAAGTTGCTGTGTGTACATTGGCTCATAACTGCCGCAAGCCATAGTTTGGAACTCCGCTTACTTTCCCAGGAGAAAGTTCCCCACATTTCCAGGAGGGCCATCTGGGTGCTGGTGGGTGCTGCCTCCCTCTCCCACTATCTAAGGCCTTTTGCCTTTGCTCTTCTTCCCTCAGTTCCTCCACAGGTAACACTGGGCTCCGACTCTGTCTTCTTTTAAATTCTGGCAAAAAACCCCTCTTCCTGGTGAAGCTTTTCACCAGGTCTTTTTGTCCTTTCTTCTACTAAGGATGAATAGGAAAAGAAAAAGGAAAATACCACAAATACTGTATAAATACTATGGAGCTGGAGGCCTTAAAACTATCCTGCTGGCTCTCCATAAAAGGAGGCTGCCGAATGCTCTCCCATCCAAATTTCCTCTGGCCCTCTTTTCCTTTCAAATACGACTTCCCTGTACCAGCAATTAATGTTATTGTGTACATTACAAATTTTCAGGGAGAGAACACCTCAGTGAGGGCAACAGCTTCAGTTACTTGTATCGAGACTCTCTCTGAATAGAGTTCTCAGACTAAATAATGACAACACCACCAACATACCTGAGATGATACCTTCCACTTCCATTAATGTAAATACCACACTCACAAGCATTAAGAGTCTTCTGCATTCATATTGGAACAACTTCATTGATATGAAAAAAATCCCTGCTAAACTACTTCTCTCTCCTAAGGACATCAAACTGAATTTTTGTCATCTCTCTATTTTCTGTTGACAAAATAGAGAATTCAGGATTAAAAACAACAAAGCCAACCCTAGATTTTTTTTTTTTTTTTTGCAAAAGCTTTTATGTTTCATTAGGTCCCACTTTTTATTTTTATTTCCATTACTCTAGGAGGTGGATCAAAAAATATCTTGCTGTGATTTATGTCAAAGACTATTTTTCCTATGTTTTCTTCTAAGAGTTTTATAGTGCCCGGTCTTACATTTAGGTCTCTAATCCATTTTGAGTTTATTCTTGCATATGGTGTAAGGGAGTCTTCTAATTTCATTCTTTTACATTTAGCTGTCCAGTTTTCCCAGCACCACTTACTGAAGACACTGTCTTTTCTCCTTTGTATATCCTTGCCTCCTTTGTCATAGACTAGTTGACCAGAGCTGTGTGGGTTTATCTCTTTCTGTGTGGGCTTTCTATCCTGTTCCACTGATCTATATTTCTGTTTTTGTGCCAGTACCATATTGTCTTGATTACTGTAGCTTTATAGCATAGTCTGAAGTCAGGGAGTCTGATGCTTCCAGCTCCGTTATTTTCCCTCAAGACTGCTTTGGTCATTCAGGGTCTTTTGTGTCTCCATACAAATTTTAAGATCTTTTGTTCTAGTTCTATAAAAAATGCCATTGGTAATTTGATACGGATTGCATTGAATCTGTAGATTGCTTTGGGTAGTATAGTCATTTTCACAATATTGATTCTTCCAATCCAAGAACATGGTATATCTCTCCCTCTGTTGGTATCATTTTTAATTTCTTTCATCAGTGTCTTATAGTTTTCCGCATACAGGTCTTCTGGCTCCCTAGGTAGGTTTATTCCTAGGTATTTTATTCGTTTTGTTGCAATAATAAATGGGAGTGTTTCCTTAATTTCTCTTTCAGAGTTTTCATCATTAGTGTATAGGAATGCAAGAGATTTCTGAGCATTAATTTTGTATCCTGCAACTTCACCAAATTCACTGATTAGCTCTAGTAGTTTCCTGGTGGCATCTTTAGGATTGTCTATGTATAGTATCATGTCATCTGCAAACAGTGACAGTTTTACTTCTTCTTTTCCAATTTGTCTTCCTTTTATTTCTTTTTCTTCTCTGATTGCTGTGGTTAGGACTTCCAAAACTATGTTGAATAACAGTGGTGAGAGTGGACATCCTTGTCTTGTTCCTGATTTTAGAGGAAATTCTTTCAGGTTTTCACAATTGAGAATGAGGTTTCCTGGGGGTTTGTCATATATGGTCTTTGTTACGTTGAAGTAGGTTCCCTCTATGCCCACTTTCTAGGGAGTTTTTATCATAAATGGCTGTTGAATTTTGTCAAAAGCTTTTTCTGCATCTATTGAGATGATCATATGGTTTTTACTCTTCAATTTGTTAATATGGCATATCACATTGATTGATTTGCATATATTGAAGAATCCTTGCATCTCTGGGATAAATCCCACTTGATTATGGTGTATGATCCTTATAATGTGTTGTTGAATTCTCTTTGTTAGTATTTTGTTGAGGATTTTTGCATCTCTATTCATCAGTGATATTGGTCTGTAATTTTCTTTTTTTGTAGTATCGTTGTCTGGTATTGGTATCAGGGTGATGGTGGCCTCATAGAATGAGTTTGGGAGTTTTCCTTCCTCTGCAATTTTTTGGAAGAGTTTGAGAAGGATGGGTGTTAGCTCTTCTCTAAATGTTTGATAGAATTCACCTGTGGAGTCATCTGGTCCTGGACTTTTGTTTCTTGGAAGATTTTTAATCACAGTTTCAATTTCAGTGCTTGCGATTGGTCTGTTCATATTTTCTTCTCTTCCTGGTTCAGTCTTGGAAGGTTATACCTTTCTAAGAATTTGTCCATTTCTTCCAGCTTGTCCATTTTATTGGCATAGAATTGCTTGTAGTAGCCTCTTATGATGTTTTGTATTTTTACAGTGTCTGTTGTAACTTCTTTTTCATTTCTAATTTTATTAATTTGAGTCCTGTCCCTCTTTTCCTTGATGAGTCTGGATAATGGTTTATCAATTTTGTTTATCTTCTCAAAGAACCAGCTTTTAGTTTTATTGATCTTTGTTACTGTTTTCTTTGTTTCTATTTCATTTATTTCTGCTCTGATTTTTATGATTTCCTTCTACCTGCTAACGTTGGGTTTTGTTTACTCTTCTTTCTCTGGTTCCTTTAGGTGTAACGTTAGATTGTGTATTTGAGATTTTTCTTGTTTCTTGAGGTAGGCTTGTATAGCTATAAATTTCCCTCTTAGAACTGCTTTTGCTGCATCCCATAGGTTTTGGATCGTTGTATTTTCATTGTCATTTGTCTCTAGGTATTTTTTGATTTCCTCTTTGATTTCTTTAGTGATCTCTTGGTTATTTAGTAATGTATTGTTTAGCTTCTATGTGTTTGTGTTTTTTATGTTTTTCTCCCTGTAACTGATTTCTAATCTCGTAGCATTGTGGTCAGAAAAGATGCTTGGTATGATTTCAATTTTCTTAAATTTACTGAGGCTTGATTTGTGACCCAAGATGTGCTCTATCCTGGAGAATGTTCTGTGTGCACTTGAGAAGAAAGTGTAATCTGCTGTTTCTGGAATGGAATGTCCTATAAATATCAATTAAATATACCTGGTCTATTGTGTCATTTAAGGTTTGTGTTTCCTTATTAATTTTCTGTTTAGATGATCTGTCCATAGGTGTGAGTGAGGTGTTAAAGTCCCCCACTATTATTGTGTTACTGTTGATTTCCTCTTTTAGAGCTGTTAGCATTTGCCTTATGTATTGAGGTGCTCCTATGTTGGGTGCATATATATTTGTAATTGTTATATCTTCTTCTTGGATTGATCCTTTGATCATTATGTAGTGTCCTTCCTTGTCTCTTGTAACATTCTTTATTTTAAAGTCTATTTTATCTGATATGAGTATTGCTACTCCAGCTTTCTTTTGATTTCCATTTGCATGGAATAACTTTTTCCATCCCCTCACTTTCAGACTGTATGTGTCCCTAGGTCTAAAGTGGGTCTGTTGTAGACAGCATAGAGATGGGTCTTGTTTTTGTATCCATTCAGCAAGCCTGTGTCTTTTGGTTGGAGCATTTAATCCATTCACGTTTAAGGTAATTATCGATATGTACCTTCCTATTACCATTTTCTTAATTTTGGGGGGTTTGTTTTTGTAGGTTCTTTTCTTCTCTTGTGTTTCGCACTTAGAGAAGTTCCTTTAGCATTTCTTGTAGAGCTAGTTTGGTGGTGCTGAATTCTCTTAGCTTTTGCTTGTCTGTAAAGCTTTTGATTTCTCCATCGAATGTGAATAAGATCCTTGCTGGGTAGAGTAATCTTGGTTGTAGGTTCTTCCCTTTCATCACTTTGAGTACATCATGCCACTCCCTTCTGGCTTGTAGAGTTTCTGCTGAGAAATCAGCTGTTAACCTTACGGGAGCTCCCTTGTATGTTATTTGTCGTGTTTCCCTTGCTGCTTTCAATAATTTTTCTTTGTCTTTAATTTTTGCCAATTTGATTACTATGTGTCTCAGCATGTTTCTCCTTGGGTTTATCCTGTATGGGACTCTCTGCACTTCCTGGACTTGGGTGGCTATTTCCTTTCCCATGTTAGGGTAGTTTTCGACTATGATCTCTTCAAATATTTTCTTGGGTTTTCTCGCTCTCTTCTCCTTCTAGGACCCCTATAATGCGAATGTAGTTGCTTTTAATGTTGTCCTAGAGGTCCTTTAGGCTGTCTTCATTTCTGTTTTTTTTTGCAGTACGCGGCCCTCTCACTGTTGTGGCCTCTCCTGTTGCGGAGCACAGGCTCCGGATGCGCAGGCTCAGCGGCCATGGCTCACGGGCCCAGCCGCTCCGTGGCATGTGGTATCATCCCGGACCGGGGCACGAACCCGTGTCCCCTGCATCGGCAGGCGGACTCTCAACCACTGCGCCACCAGGGAAGCCCTGTCTTCATTTCTTTTCATTCTTTGTTCTTTATTCTGTTCCGCAGCACTGAACTCCACCATTCTGTCTCCCAGGTCACTAATCCATTCTTCTGCCTCAGTTACTCTGCTATTGATTCCTTCTAGTGCATTTTTCCTTTCAGTTATTGTACTGTTCATCTCTGTTTGTTTGTTCTTTAATTCTCCTAGGTCTTTGTTAAACATTTCTTGTATCTTCTCGATCTTTTCCTCCATTCTATTTCCGAGGTCCTGGATCATCTTCACTATCATTATTCTGTATTCTTTTTCTGGAAGACTACCTATCTCCATTTCATTTAGTTGTTTTTCTGGGGTTTTATCTTGTTCCTTCATCTGGTACATAGCCGTCTGCCTTTTCGTCTTGTCTGTCTTTCTGTGAATGTATTTTTTGTTCCACAGGCTGCAAGACTGTAGCTCTTCTTACTTCTCTTGATGTTTTTTATACTATTATGAAACCACAATCACCTCTTTTGGGTAATCCAAAGAGGCAGGCAGCTCCTGGCTTCTATTGCTGGATCTCTTAAATAAATATTTGGAGAGAAGACACATGAACTTGCATTTCATGGCCTCATTAGAATGTGCTTTTCAGAGACTAATTTCTCTTTTCATTATCTTTCTTCTCCCCATACACACTGCTAATTTTTCAGTACATGGTAAATACAAGGAAGTTTTTGCTAATCTGTGAAACTCAAAAGAGATCTTCCCTGTCCAATAGGGTACTGAAAGAAGCTAACACTGGGTCTGGGGGTTGATTTGTGATTATATATTACCTCTTTATTCACTTCCTTCTCAGTCTGCAATCATCCCACAGTTAGCAAGCATTACTCACATTTTTTTTCCTCTCATGTCTAAATGTATATTCAAAAGATTCACAAGCAGTTAGAAATCTAGAAGCAAAGGGCGAGTAAAACTAAAAGCCTTTGGGCTTCCCAGGTGGCACAGTGGTTGAGAATCTGCCTGCCAATGCAGGGGACACAGGTTCGAGCCCTGGTCTGGGAAGATCCCATATGCCACGGAGCAACTGGGCCCATGAGCCACAGCTACTGAGCTGCGCGTCTGGAGCCTGTGCTCCGCAACAAGAGAGGCCATGACAGTGAGAGGCCCACGCATCGCAATGAAAAGTGGCCCCCGCTCGCCGCAACTAGAGATAGCCCTCGCACAGAAACGAAGACCCAACACAGCCAAATAAATAAATAAATAAATTTATAAAAAACAAACAAACAAAACTAAAAGCCCTTCGAAACAACATGCAACTCTACAATAAAGGATAATAAAAATTAAGGCAATGGTAACAATGGGAATTGCTTTTAAAATATTAAAAGAATATTCAGTAAAATGGTACTTCCTCTTTTTACCACAGATTTTTTAATAGTTCAGATTACAAAGGTAATATTAAGGCATACATATTATAGACAACTTGTTGAAAAACCAAGAAGAGAAAATGCTATGGATCATCTGTAAAGTAATATAATGATTTCTGAAGAGGACTTAAAAGTTGCCAAAATTAAACTTTACATTTGTCACTAATTGAAGACAAATACTGTATTTAATAAAAGACATATTGAAAATGTCAAAGATACAGTGACATAGCTTCCTGAATAATTTGAGATAAAAATTAAGCAGAAATAATTTTTTTAAAAAGTCGTCAACGTAAAAGTGAACTATGTAAAATAAGGAATATAGAAAAAGGAAGTGTTAATAAAAACAAATGTTATATAACATATATTTGTTTAATAATAAACATTTCTCACTGGAGTGAATAAGATGGTACGGTTTTTTTTTTTTTGCAGTAATATTGTACGGAATTGCAATATAAGTTTCTAAGAGGGCTTGAAGAATGAAGTATTTTCCTCCATACATCAAAGGAATGAAATCAGTTGGCCAATACTCCTGCAAATTTACAAAGTTGGAAGTTTATGAGGTATCCTAAACCCCAAAGTGCTGTAGCAAAAGCATGTGGACATGCTGTCTATTCACAAAAGAGGAAAGAAAATAGATAGTAAATTGTCTTACGATTAATATTTATAGAAAGTAAATGCAATACTAGTAATTTATCTAAGATCTAGATACATATATGAGGGAAAATTGCCCGATTTTAAAAAATCCTGTATTTTTCCAAGTCTAAATTACCTAAGATAATAATATGGGTAATGTAAACCAGGAACCAATCCTCAAATGTGCAGTAAAGTAACCAGAGCAACTGCATACACTCAGATGGGTTGTGTCCTCTGTAGCCCCTGGGACACCACTCACATGACTCACAGGTAGTTTACATATATAGCCCCCTCCCACTCCCATCATGGAGCTGTACAGCCTGGTAGACTATGTAGTAACAAAAATGAAACAACATAGGTAAGTTACGAAAGTAAATTTTTTTCAAGCTACATTTACAAATACTATTCAATATGGCTGCAGAATACAGTGTGACTACATGCATTGTGAGCTCAGCATGATATACAGCACATGGTAGGAATTCAACAGGTATTTGTCAAATGAATACACGATTGACTGAATGAACAAAGTAAGTGTTTTCCACACCGTAAACTCACAACTTTTCAAACAAGAACGTGGATGCTCAATTTAGGAGGAATTGGTACACTCTTAGGCAAATGCATTTGATACTCTTAATATTTCTCACCTTGATTCATAGTCAAGATGGAGAAGACTGGCCTCAAAATAGCTGCTCTTTGGATAAATGCTTCAGGGTTTACATCTTTGCTGAAGGAGGAGAAGGTCATGGGAAGGAAAGATCCTCTATGGAAGCTGACCCAAGTGTAGAGAGGGAACTCACATCTGCTTCCACTCCAGTTGTGTTTTGCTATAGTGAGAAGGAGCAGAGTTCACCCTAAGATTAACAAAGGAGTGAAAGCGTTCCACTAGGTGACGATGCAAAGAAGAAATGGATAGCTGGAATTTCGAACAATAATGGGAATTCACAGTATGCACCCTTTGGTAATTGAGAGTTGATTGCATATATGAATACTGTGTTGCAACTGTTAAAGTGAAAATTTAGGTTAAGGAAAATCACTGAAGCAATCAACACAATTTAATTTACTATTCATTAAATTCCTGCAACGTATGTGTTAGTTGCTGTTCAGAGAACACTGAACTAGTTTATTTATAACTTTTAGTGTCTACATTGCAAAACTTCTTTATTTTCAATTATGTTAGGCATTTTAAGTTAAATTTAGGGGGAAAAAACTAATATATAATAAAAGGGACAATTTTTATTTGGTTAACTCATCTGTCTTAAGTACAATTACTTGTTGTCTATCCAAAATCCTTTTTTACCTTCTTCTTTCTAGCGAAATCCTGACTTTGCTTGAAGAAGCAATGTGACTAGTTCAAAGTACTCATCTCCCCATGTATTCTTGCACTTCTGGGTTACTATGTAATGGTTTTGAATAATAAGATATAACCCAAACTTCTAAGGTCAAATTTCTGGAAAGCTGTTGTTTTCTGGATAAAAGGGGAATAATCAGCCATTATGTCTTATGTCTTTTGCCCTTCATCTATCTTCCTTCCTGCCTGGAACAGGGAGGGGCAGCAGCCTTTTTGCAAACGTGAGGTTGAAAGCCACATGGTATGGATGGAGCAGCAGGAGGTCAGAAGGAGGCTGGTGCTTTGGTGGCTTGTTTGAGCAACTATACCAATCCTGGCCAGACTGCTTTTGCCCTTCATGATGCCTGAGAGAAATAAACTCTTCTCTGGTGAAACCATTGTCACTGATTATCTGTTACTTGCAGCCAAACACATTCTAGTTGAAACAGCTAATTTTAAAAATTGAATAGTCCTTATATACAATATACTAAAGTCTACACATTTCCTGCTACTGGTGCTGTTTATGGTATGTATGTTCTATCAAATGCAAATATGATTATGAGGAAAATAATCAGGGGAATGAGGGGACAGATTATCTAAAATAGGACTGTCTAAGAAAATGTGTGACAAGGTGGTAGAATATATACTGCAGTATTAAATTCTGAGAAATCAAATTAAGCAAAATTTTACCAGAATCAAACTGTTTCCCTTTCATTCAGAGAATGAGACAAAATAAGAACATTTTTTACTAATCTTATCAGAGGAAGCTAATACGCTGTTAAAATGTAACCAATTTAAAATAAAATAATTTTTATGTCTGATACAATTTTTTATTGAGATACAGTTGATATATAACATCATATTAGTTTCAGATGTAAAACATAATGACCTGGTATTTGTATATATCAAGAAATAATCAATAAGTCTACTTAACACCATACAATGATTTCTTTCAAAATCAGTGTGGAAGCATCAGTGGAAAGTTGAGTGGTTTCCAACCTGGGGATTCTAGTCTACATTTGAGTCCCTTTAAGAAAATAATAGGCAACTATAATGAAGACTTGTGAGTTATTTCTAAATATCAAAATGATGATGACTAGCAACTGTACATTTTAGTAAGCTCACAAATATCCTAAAAGAGAAATTATTTTTGCTTTGGGCTAAAATTATATACACATATCATTGGCATATTTACTTATGTTACTGGCATATTTACTTATATGTCAGAGATTGCATCATCAATCAGTCAATCACTATTGCTTATCAATGCTATTTTTTTCATGAAGGAAATTCTTCAAACATGGGGACTATGAGGGTTTCCTGCTCTCACCCTCTGCAGCAAATGCTTGACACTGGAGTTTCATATATTCTCAAGTGACTCTGAAGGCCCTCGTCTAGAAGCAATCTGATATTTTGTTGAGGCATGAATCTGAATCACTTTGCAGAAAGTGCACCTGGCACAAAGTCCAGCTTCTGAAATCTTTGGGAGTGTGATTTTCTCAGCTGGTCTTTGGATATATGGTAATTCATCTTAAGTGATTATTTTCTAGATCCAGGTAAGCTATAATGGAATAATGTAATTTATGATTAAAGTTTATTTTGGTGGTAGCACTTGTTATTTTTTGTGGCATGACAATCACTGTTGGTTGGTTATTCCAATCCCATTCCCAACCACCTTCTTTCTTCCCTGCTTCTGGAATAGAGGTTAGAAAATCAAATACTCATATCCCAGTTTTTGCTTCCAGCTTTGAAAGTGAGCCAACTCTGGGTAAAAAGCTATGTGCGGAAGTGGGTTGGAGCCTTCTGGGTAGGGGGAGGCCTTATGTTTTACCAGGAGGACAGACAAGGCTGGCACTATCCTTTCACTCCTTTTACCTTTTCCTGTTTTCACCATGGGCCTTATGCCCAGAGTTGCCATGAAAGTGTCAAGGGGGAGAAGCCAAGATAGCCAGAGATACAACCAACCTCCTACCCAGTGAACTCTCCCTCCTCCTCTTCCCTGCCAGCAGGTGACTTTCCCTAGACTACTTATTATGTCAGAGACATATATCCTACATCTTTAGGTTAACAGTAGTACAGCTTTCTGTTATTTGTAGCCGAGAGCATTCTTAACTGACACACTATAGTATTATGAATTAATTTAGTCCTGTACTTAGAATATTATTATCTGAAGGATCTGAAGATGTCTCTTAAAACCTTCCATTATTTGCTTTATTTCAGGGAGAAAATTACACATAATACTGCTATTTGTGAATGAGGAGATTGGTGAAAGTATCAGGAGGAATCCTAGAGAACATTTAGTCTATGGAACATTCCAAAAGTGGAAACACATATAGCTTCCTTTCACGTAATCCAATTCCCCTTGCTTGCTCAACTCGGTAAGTATCCTTCAGATCTTAATTTGCTTTTTGCAAGGGAATTTTTTTTACTAGGAAAAAAAAATCTCTGACAGCTAAAATGACTATTCCAGTTTAGAGGGAAATTACTAATTATACCTTGTCACGAAGTAATGCATTTTTGTTTGTCAGGTATGAGTTTGGTTATGAGAATCAGCAGCCCAGGAGCTCAATTGCCCCTGGGGGAACTTAAAAAAAAAAAATCAATGAAATTCCTGACTAGAAATTCCTGAACATAAAAGTTCTTGGAAATTCTAACAAGGTGCCCGTATTGCTTTCTCTCTCTTACGCATGAAGCATGACGTGAAAAAGGCTCCTGGCTTCCTTTATTATGTCTGAAATATACTACTAATGACAAAAAAACTAAAATTGGAAAACAACTTGAAAGTAGTCTATTTAGTTATACGAGTGTATCATTAGTTCCTTAGGATTAAGTACCAAAAAGTTTTAACACAAAAATCTAAATGCTATTTGAAAGACACTCAAGAGACTTAATCATTGAGAACTTATCTTTGAGGAATTAGGAAATTATAATAAAATAAGTTTCTATCTAGGTAGGAATTTATCTACCCTGTTCATTTGAAGTCAAATGCAAAAATTGTAACAGTTTTGAGTGATTTATTTTTAAAAATTTAAAGTGACTTAGGTTCAAATTGATAGAACCCTTACTATTTGTATCAACATCTCAGTTTCCTCACCTATAAAATGGAATACCCACTCTTCCAACCTCATAGGTTTTCTGAAACTGGATGGTTTATACTTATTTTATTAATAGGATAAACCACTTGCTTGGAAATTCACACTTGAGCATGTCTTTTTTTACGAGAATATTACATTTTCTTCCTTTTGAGCAATTCCAGTCTACAAATGAAATAACTTCTATGAGAGTCTCTTGCTATCACCTCATTAATGACGTTGTTAAAATGATGTGATTTCTTGTTCTTTTTCCACTTCTATTCCAGTCATGATCACATTTAAACCTTCACTAATTTCAAAATTTTTTCTGAAGAGTTAAGAGGTCTTCTCTTTTGCCAAACTTCCAGTATGTTACTCAAAACTATATTTTTTTAGCTTATTTTGGGCTGGGCATATATTTCAGAATTAAAATTTTAGTACTACTTTTGGACCTTCCTTTTTACTTTTTATCCACAAATTACTTCCTCATAACACTAGTGACATCAGAGCACTAGGTTCTTTAGACCTCATTTCAAATCAAATGTTTCTGTGCACTGCAAACTCAATTTTCTTTCTCTTATTTTCCCAGGGGATTCTTAACACCCAGAAAAGTACAGCATCTTAAGAGTGCTGACCAGTAATCTGAATCGATACTGGCCTCTGCCAGGATCTCTTACTACAAACCTCTAAAAGTTCTTTTGTTCAGTGTTATGACAGAGTCAATCTGATTTCCAAGTTGATGCTCATTTCTCTCCTAATATATTGGAATAAAGTGTTTTCAAGAACCAATTATATAAGCAGACCTTAATCGGTCTGTCTTCATGCTTATTTACTTTTACTAATTCATGTTTGTCACAAGACATGGTGATGCACAACCTCTAATTTACTTTGTGATCAAATCCCTGATGATCAGCAGTTCCTACTTTGGCACAATATTAATGAGTTCTTGCAGCTGACTCTAAAACATTTCGGTGTCAGCATTCCTTCTCACTGGAGAAGGCAAGGAGAATGATGGTTATGTTCACTAGGGCTCACTCACTAAAGACCCAAGGATGAGAGCAGCCCTGCAGTTTAGACTTAAGAGTTTGATTAATAACCAACAGGGTTGGTGCCACATAAAATACGGCAGCAGCCTTTTTCATTACAGTATTAAGAAAAACATCCTTCCTCTAGTTTAGAGATTAGATTAGTTATCTTGAATGTTTGAGGTCCTTTATGATGCCCCAGGAATTCTGTCCTCTTAAAACCAAGCCAGGGACTAAAGAACATGCTTGGAATTGCTAGAAACTAAAACTTCAGCTTATTCATATTTTTATTTACTATCATTACTTGTTAAATAGATATATTCAGTATTCACTCTTCAATCTTCCTTCTCTGTAATGAAGTCAGCTACTAAACTGGAATATTTTGCTGCTGATGTAAATTACAAGGAGATCAAAGTCACTTCCTAGGACTGCGGGATCATTAAAATTAGGGTATACGATGACATTTGCGTGACATTTCTGCTTCTGAGCTTGCTTTTGCTTTCCCTGCTGCCTGGAATGCCTTCTCCTCTTTTCTATCGTGATCCAAATCCAACCAATCATTCGAAGCTCAGGCCAAATCCTTCCTTGATGAATACAGCCCGCGCTAATCTTGCCCGTCTCTAAGCCCTGTTGCCCTGTTGTCTGTGTCACACAATCTGGCACTTTCTATTCCAGAGTTCACTTGTTCTTAATTGTTTCATGTGTCTAAGGTTTACCTTCTTTGAAAACGTGTCTGCTCCCTATGCCTTTTACTTCTTTTGGATTCTCACAGTATTTCATGCAGTATCAGGCACAGGAAGAATTACTACTTGATGTCATAATTTGTATGAGGGTAAAATGTTAAAGAAGTTCTGTGATCAGTGGTGGCTGAAATAGAGAAATATTATTGGGACTATCGAAGAAAAATACGAAAAGGGAACTTAGAGTGAATTCTCATCTTTAAAAATCCAAGGTATGCATTAGTAAAATTTCAAAATGAGCTAGATTAGCTTCGATTTTAGCAAAAACCTCTGGGAAAATAACTGCAGATATTCTAAATCTTGTCGGAGAAATGCCCTTTTTCCTACTTTTCCTTTAGTATCATTAAGATTGAATATGGGATTCTTTTTGTTGAAAATGCTCCTAATAGCCTGGACTGAAACAGTTATTCAATAACAAGTCTGAAAAGTGGCATGTCTCACTGAAAAATCACTTATATCCCTTCAACCTGACTCTGAAAACTACATGTGCAAGAGAAGTCCACAAGGAGACCCTCACCATCGCCCACCTCTTCCTCTTTCCTCAAGGATGGCTGACACAGGACAAGATACTGAAAAGAATCCTTTTATTGTCAAAAAAATAGAATCAGTAGTTCAAATCTAGTGAAGCCAAAATCATGCTTTTTCAAATTAGAGTGAAGGGAGAAAGGTAAAGAGAGACACAGACTGGTAAAGAAAATAGCAACAAAAATCATAGTACTTGTTAACATTTACTTAGTACTTAGTATGTTCTAGGTGCTATGCTAAGTACTTCCCCCGACCTAACTCTCTCTCAGCGTTGGATGCTAGCACATATGCCTCCAGGGAAATCACTAAGCAACAGTTGCTTACGACACCAACAAAGACTCCAATAATTGTATTTCTTATCTACAATGTTGCATGAAGTTATGAGCTACAAAACTAAATTTCTTTTAAATTTATTTTTCCCTCCTTAAAATACCACTGCATCTTGAACGACATAAGATCGTGTTCACCTTACTTTTGTTATAAATTGATTGAATTCTCTGTGTCTAGTTAAACAGTTTCCAAATTCCATCTCATATGCCAAAATTTACTCTAGAGGTAACTTCATTTTAATCTTAGACAAACTCTATCTGGTGGGTTTAGGAGACAGTAAATCAATAGATATTTAATCAAAATTTACTTTTCCTTCCTTCAAATGGGAGTCTAAAAGGCAAAGCATATTCAGATCAGAAGCAAAGTATTTCAAAGATACAGTGGTATGATCTTAGTAGAAGGAACGTTTTAATGTTTTGGTATGATGTTCCTAATGAGTCTTCTGACTGATGCCTTATATGATGTGCAAGTTACTTTTAATAAAAATCAAAAGCACTTCTCTCAAGATTTACATTTTCTGTCCCAGCCAAGTTCCAAGATGATAAAAATCTGTATGAACAGAGAATTTCTAGGCTCTAGTTGATAGCCTGTTTAATTTAATAAATATGTGTCTGATAAAATTCACTTCTGAAAAATCCAAAGATTTGCATATCTCAATTTTCTATACTAGCATGTGACTTGAAACTACTGTATTCAATGAATATCAAGTTTTAAAAAGAGCACTGAATATTAATTTTAAAAATAAAAAATATTCCTTGTTATCAACGTTTTCTAGGAAAGTTTTTCTCATTTCTGAGAATAAAACAATGAAAAGTGACATCTACATCACTACACCGCGTTCAGTCTCTTTTCTGTGAAGTCTCAATATGTCAGTAGCAATACTGAAAGAAGCATATCAAAAAGCACCTGAGATTCCATCCTAATCCCCACATATAAGAAATTATCCCACTTGTAGGTAGAAAAACACTGTCATCATTATATCAGCACATCAAAATTCAATGAAGAAAAAGCTGCAGAGCCCTTCACATAATTTGAAAAGTAAATATTCCGATTGTTCCTAACATTTAGACACTGAACATCAGATTTTGACTCTTGAAAGTGTATCTATTCTATACACCACTCCAATAGTCCTCAAAGGCCGCCGTGTACATAGGCATTTTATTTTTATCCTTGGAAGTCTTTTCTTTGTCTAAGCCTAAGAAAAAGGAAATATTAATTTATCTTGGAGTAAGTCATTGGTGTTACCTCCATCCAGCTTCAGTGTTGATATTTTTTCCCTGCTTGTTCTGAGGACAGTAAAGCTTAGAGCAATTTTTGTGAAAATTGCAGCATTAATACCAGCAAACACAAGCATAGAGACGATGCAAATTAAAATATATGATTTTATATGTGGGTAATACGAATTACTAATTAACTATAGATATAATAGTCACTCTTTGCAAACCTTCACATTTTATGTATGTGTGTAAAACAGTATTTTTAATTAATTTTAAGTAATTAAACAACTAATATGATAACAAGCAAAAAATTGCATTTTAAAAGAAAACCCAAGACGATATGGGCAAAATCAGTGCAAATTTCATTGCATAATGACTTCTATGCACTCATAGCCACCTAATATTTAAGAACTTGAACAAAAATCTCATTTGTGTGTTTAAGATCCCTTAAGAATATAAATATATACATTGATTTAACTTGATATGGAATTTGTGACTGCTAGAAATTTTGCATTTCCATACAGCTGCTAATTTTCAGAGAAAAATCCTAGTCGTTTCAAGCTATTGAACATGATAATAGCAAAAATGAGACTGATCATTAACCCTAGTAACTGCCTTTGCCTTCGTCTTAAGCTTTCAGTTAACCAAATGAATTAATGGCTACTAACTCTTTTAAAGAATTATTACTTAATTTAATCTGTGCAATCTTGTGGACAAATCCAAGATTCAATATCTCCTCTCTGCAGATGACTTCTAAATCTGTATTGCTAACCTTGACCTCTTTCTTGAGTTCCAGACTAGTATTTTCAAACGCCTCTTCGTCATAATTTGGCTTTTCTTCATGGTTCCTTTCATTTGGTCCAAGGCACCACCTTCCTGCTGATCTTCCAGCCTAAAAGTCTCAGGTAAGTTTTGAGTCCCCCCCATCTCTTGTCCCCAAATACAGGAAATTGTCAAGTCCTATATTCCCTATATCTGCAACATCTTTTATAACACATTTATCAATTCTCCTATTCTCTTTAACAGTCGTCTTCAACCTCTCATTACTGCTTACTTAAAATAACTCAGTAGTCTAGCTGGTCCTAAAAGATGTACCGCTTAATCAACTAGCACTGAAATTTCTCCTATTTTTTTCTAGAAGCTTTAAAGTTTTAGCTTTTACATTTAGATTTATGAATCATTCTGAATAAATTTCTTATCTAATGTAAGGTACAGGTGGAGGTCCTCTTTTCTTTTTATGTTTGGTTATATAGCTGATCCTTAATGAAGGCTTCAAAGAAGAAAAATGACATGGTCCAGGTTTTGTTTTAACATGGTCAAACTGTCTGCTATTTAAGTGATCATGTGAGACACCTTAGCGAGGAAAACCTTAGAAAACTTCTAAGACATAGTTCCCATTTGTACTTACTGCTATCCATTGCTTTTGCTTAGACTCTCCTTCCTTCTGTTACTCCCTGCTTCCATATACTCCCACCATTTCCACTCACTATTTCTTTCTCACCTAGATTATTCCTCCTTGGATGAAAGGAAGGAGCCAAAGATGCGGAAGAATATGAAGATGGAAAAGAAAGCCATTCATTGATTGGAGAAGGCCTTGGAAGAAATAGCTGGGGATATATTCAGAACACAAGTGACTGATTAGCTGAGGAGAGAGAATGAGACATCTCCGCTAACATTCACCTCTTTACCTTCTTACTTTTGTTATTTCTTTCTCCAGATCCACAAAGCATTATCCTCACAGCAGCTCACCGGTTACCTTGGGCCTCAAATTAGCCCTAAATTGCCTTTTGGTAGTATTCGATACCTAGTTTGCAGAATCTTAAATTTTCACAATTTCAAAAGAAGCCCTAATGGCTGATATCCCTGGAAATAAACATACTACTCCAATGAATACTTGCATGTAGATATAAATATTTTAAGAAAAATTATGTGTTAGCACTTGAGAAATGAATACAATGTAAAGCAATAAATGGACCATTTCAAGTTGTTCCTTCTCATAGGCATGGCTGTACGCATTTCAAATGACATATGAATTCCTTAAAAAAATTCAGGTTTTTTTGTGTTGTGTGTTTCTACCATATAGTACTTTGTATGAATTCTGTGACAGCAACACACTGAATGCATTTTAACTTACTGAAGGGAATTCACAAGAAAACAGTTTTACCCATACCGTTTTAACACTCAAGTAACAACTTCATGACCGGATGAAAAGGTGCTTCCTCTTTCTTACACTTCAGAAGCAATGCAGGGACAATTTCTAATATGCCCCCTCTGCCATGGCCATACGCTCTGAAATGCAAGCTACAGGGGCAGATGTATAATCTGGGAAATGATCCAAATTCACGACCTCCTTGGAGCCAAGGGTATTGTGTGTGCAGTGTCAGCCCTGGATGCCATACCCAGAAATTCTAATTCATAGAAACAAAGGATGAAATGGCACAGAGAAAGAAGAAGAAAAACAAAAGTCTACTGATTTCTTCATGCACGACAGGCAACAAGCACATCATCTATTGTACTAATGCTTACCAAGCTAGTATTTTCATTCCAGAGAACTAAGGGGGTTTCCTTAATCCTAGTAGACGCTAACAGCAAAGATAAGCTCTTCAGTTTCAGGAGTATAAGCTGACATCATCCAAATTCTCATGTTGTTCCTTTGCCCAATCTCAGCACCTATTCTATGCTAACATGTCTTGCATAAATGAGAAGTTGCACAAAAATTCTATAAAAGTATCAGAATTTCTGGACTTCAGAAAGAGAAAAACCAAAGAGCATTTGATGCAAAAAGGAGAACGTATGGAAGGACGGCTTTTGTTGGAATGAACAGGACTGGTTTTGATTTGTTTTAGTACCTAAAGGATCTATCAAACAGCCTTCTCATAAACTACTCTTTGGGTGTGGTCGTGACAAGGAATTCGCTCTGGAGGGTGTTCTAGGAGTCCAGAAAACAATTCTAATCAGCATCTGATCCACGGCCCACATAGGCAGTGACAACAAATAGCCTGATAAGCCTCTTCTTCCCAACTTCATGACAAGGCAAATCATAATCTGATAAAAGCTCCTTTGTAAACCCTATTTTATTTCTTCCTATAACAATGAATCATTCTAATAATCTCTAGACAGTGTCGTAAATCATAGCCTGAAACTACAAATATAACCAGCACTTTTTACTATGTGGTTTCTGATGAAGGGAATTTTCCATTTCAGACTTTCTCAGCATATTATGGACATCATTCCCAGCTTTGTTCCTATGTCCTGTGGCTTTCCATATACTTCTAAAGAGTATTTTGTCAAAAGCAATCCAGACTCAGTGAGATAAAACCATGTCTGGGTGAACATGTGCTTTAATCTGCATTGAGCCCAATGGTTTATTTGAACTCAGCCATTTACGAAGGATAATCATTCATTCTTTCATCCATTCGTTCAGTCAGCAATTATTAGACTAGAGACTTCCGCTTCCAGCTATGTATTAATTCTCAAAATCCCGATAATAAAATACAAATAGATCCTGGATAAATTAAAACAAATATACATTTAAATGCACTGCTTAGCTCATAGGAAATTAAGGGAAATCCTGAAGCAAAGCAACCCGCAAAAGGATCTACAACCTTAGTAGAAGGGTAGGCTAAGAAACCTCAACAATCAAATACACTTTCCTCAGCAAAGCGAGTTCAAGAAAATCTCTCTTTACTCTGGTTCTAGAAAGGAAAAATAACAATGAAAACAAAACAAAACAAAACAACCCACAAAAAGACAATCTTCATGTCTCTTTGAGAATTTTCAACCACAGGACAACTGTCCTCTTGGAGGTATTAAATCAAGTTTATTTTTCTCTCAGTTAATTAAGCTGTCAGCCAAGAAATTATATGAAAGTGGTTCCAGGTTAGTAGTACTCTGCTTGTACCCCAGAAGCAGCAAATCTAAATCTTCTGTGGAGAAAAGCACATGCAAATCAGGCTCCCCCAAATGCTCACACATTAAATCCAACCAAGTATGACATCCTAAAGAGAAATGACCAAATCCATCAAGAAAAAGTCACCGTGGATGAGAATCAGCAGAAACATGAAAGATATGTAGATACCAAATTGGAATTAGAAGACAGACCTGGAGAAATTACTCAGAATGAAATACAGAATCAAGGCGACAGAGAAGTATGAAAGAGTGTCTAGGAGACATGGCTGAAGAGTGAGGTCTAACATAC
This sequence comes from Tursiops truncatus, assembly GCF_011762595.2. Classification (NCBI taxonomy): domain Eukaryota; kingdom Metazoa; phylum Chordata; class Mammalia; order Artiodactyla; family Delphinidae; genus Tursiops; species Tursiops truncatus. Next base: position 30,565,837 of record NC_047040.1, read on the forward strand.
ATCTAATAGGAGTTCCACTGGGGAAGAGGCACATTAACATTTATAATTTATAATTTCCCAGAAGTGATGGAAAACATTAATATACAGCCATAGGAGACACATTATATACAAAGAAAGATAGTATAAAGAAACCTACAGCAAGACCTAGATGGTAGTGAAAGTAAACATCAAAGACAAAGAGAATTTAAAAGTGTCCAGAGAAAAGACTGATCACTGGTACAGAGAGGCCAATTAAACCAATGGCTGACTTTTCACAGTAGAAGCCAGAAGACACTAGAAAAAACACCTTCAATGTGCTGCCAGCATAACACTGTATACTCAACAAAACTAGTTGTCAGAACAAGATGTTTCCTGATAAACAACAGAGTATAATCAATAGACCATCATTAAAGGAATGTCTGAAGAGCATACTTCAGAAAGAAGGAAAATGATCCCAGAAGGAAGATCTGAGGTATAAGAAAGAATGGTAAGAAAAGAAATTGGTAAATACACAGGTGAGTTTGAAAAAATAATAGATACAGAAAACATTAAAATTAATATATAATATGTGAATCAAAAAATAAGAAAGAAAAAAATGGAACACAGTATAGAAATTGGGAGGGGGTAAGGAGAGCAAAAGTATTCTAAGTTCCTTATATTGTTTGGGAAAAGGATTAAGTATGAACTAATTTTAGATTTTATTAAGTATGCATGATAAAAGTGAAGTGTATAATTTTCAAATTAATATAAGAAAAAAGTGAGTTTAAAAACAAAATGAAGGGCTTCCCTGGTGTGCAGTAGTTAAGAATCTGCCTGCCAATGCACGAGACCTGGGTTCAAGCCCTGGTCTGGGAAGATCTCACATGCCGCGGAGCAACTAAGCTCATGAACCACAACTACTGAATCTGCGCTCTAGAGCCCGTGAGCCACAACTACTGAGCCTGCGCTCTAGAGCCTGGGAGCCACAACTACTGAGCCTGCGTGCCACAACTACTGAAGTCCCTGTGCCTAGAGCACGTGCTCCACAACAAAAGAAGCCACCGCAATGAGAAGCCCGCGCACCGCAATGAAGAGTAGCCCCCACTCGCCGTAACCAGAGAAAACCTGGGCACAGCAACGAAGACCCCACGCAGCCAAAAATAAAAAAAAAAACAAGAAAACAAAAAAACCCCCAAATGAAACAGGAATTCATTCTAAGAGGACAAGAAGTGACTCATGTATAAAATAATATGATAAACGTAAATCTAAGTATGCTAGTAATCTCAATACGTGCAAATGTGCCAAATATCCAGTTACAATTCAGATTGTCAGAACGAACACACACACAAAAAAATTGTAAGACAAGACACACATATAAAGACATGGGGAGTTTGAAAGTAAAAATATGCAAAAAGACATACAAGCAAAAGACTTAGCAAATACTGAGCAAAGGATGCCTACTCCGTGCCAGATACTGCTCCTGCACTGGGGCTCAAGGTCTCTGCCTGTGTGCAGCTCACGTTCTGTAGGTGAGGAGACAGACAGTACGTTAAACACACACACGTACACACACACACACCACAGACTGTGATAAGTGCTACTGGGAAGTGAACAGACTAAGTGACAGAAACTGACTTATTCTGCCTCTTTTAGATGGGGTGGTCAGGGAAGGTATATCTAAAGAAAGAACACTTGACCTAAGAACTGAATCAGAAGGAGTCAGCCACGTGAAGGTGAGGGAGATCATTCTGAGCAGAGGGAAGGCATGTGCAAAGGGCCCCAGAAGAGAACAAGTTGGCCTGCTGAACACAGAAAGCAGGTAACCCGGGCCAAGTGTCCTGAAGGAGAGGAGCAGTGGGAACAAAGTCAGCAAGGCAAGCAGGGAGATGAGGCTGGACTTGGGGCTTGTGGTCAGAAATGTGGATTATTTTCTATGAATGGTGGGACGCCATCGGAGGATTGTAAGCATTTGAGGACATGATTTGTGTCATGTTTGCCAGAGATCCCTTTGGCTCTTGTGAGGAGAATGGAATGGCAGAGAGTATGGGAGTTAAGAGGCTACTGAAGGTATGAGGTGATGGTGGCATGGGCAAGGGTAGGCAGGAAAGCTTTGGGTTGTGTTCCTGTGGGACAAACCTGATTTCCTACTGGATTAATGGGGTAGGTAAAGAAAGGTGAAAAATGAAGACTGACTCTGCATTTGTAAGAGACTGCTTTTCCAGGCTCACACAGAAGGGCACCATGGTATCTGCTATGTTTCCTTCTCTGATGAAGATGGCCTGTTAGAGGCATGTACTTCAAAATATAACTCAAGTTAAACTTGATGGAGAGAAATTCATAGTAAGAAACAGTTGAAGATTTGGACATTTCTTTGCTGAAGGAGCCAGTGTTCAACCAGAATTGAAGGCATCAGTCCATGGACAGAAAATGGGGCCCAGAGAGTGAGTATTATATAGTCCAAGGCCTCAGGGTGCACGTACTTTTCTCAAACCAAGATCTTCTGAGCTTTGCAAAAAAGCACAATGATGGAAACGATGGACATGCTGATGGAAACGTACAGAATTCATCACTGTTTCCCAGACCTCAGCAAACTGTGTCATAGGACTTCAGAATAATTTGCCAGGTTCACAAATCATTTTATAATGTTATTTCCTAATATTATTTAAAATCTCATACTTTTTCCACTAATATTTTAGTTTTTAAAATGTAACCCTATTATAAATAGAAAAATAGTACTTTACTAATACACGTTAATATAATATACTTTTGAAAAAGAAGAAGTGTTTGTCCATATAAATCACTTAAAATAGTTCATCAACTGCTAGGTCACTAGACCAACCGATAGTAACATTTTCTCTGAGCATAACAAGTAAAAAGCCTCCATCACCAGTTTGACACCAACATTTCTAAATACCTCTGACAACTCCCGGATGGCAATATCATGATACTTCACAAAACTATCTGCTTTTTTTCTCCCTCTTTCTTTGCAGTTGTTGTTTTCCTGGTTGAAAAGGCATGCACATTTACAAAAAACGGATTAGTTAATAAAAGCGTTTTTATTCAAAAGGTTACTTTCAACAGCTTTGTTCTATTTTGATGGGGTGGAATTTGTAAGTGGTTTTGTGTGTGTGTGTGGTTTCTAATTATCAACAGAGTGTTAATGAATTTGCATTTGCTTATTTTAGCAAGAAGAAGTAATCTAGGTTGCTTTAAGTTTTCTCTTTAACTTTTACATATTCATCACAAGCCCTCATTATAATTCTGCTTTTATTGGACACAGTTGGGCACCATGAACCTCTAAAAAGCATGAAGTGGGTGCCTTACTGAATAAATTTCAGACTACGTTCCTGCCCTCTAGGATACCAAAAATTGACAGGGGAGTTTAACATTCCCCAAATATGTTTTTCATTGGCACATTTTCCAGCAACCCATAAATGAGGTATCTCATGGTTAAGCCTCTCTCTATTCCCTTCCTCCCGAAATACTTTTGGGCCCCAAATAGGTTCCCAGCGTGACTCTGGGATTCAGCCTCTCATCTCCTTCCCAGAAACTATCCCTTTTCCTGTGGTTCTTCTGTGCATATTCTGTGCCAGTCCCCATGCTAAATCATCTCACGTGTACAACATTTCAATGATTAGATTCAGCATGTGAAATTTTAGTATGTTTGAAATGTTTTTACTTTTTTAAACCCATAAAGTTTTTCATTACTCAAACTGCACATAGATATCGTCTCAACATAAAAATTCAAATACTACAGATAAAGCAAAAGTCCCCCTTGACCCCCAACCTCATCTTCTTCCTCTAAGTAAGGCAGCCACTGTTAACTTTTTCTATGTATTTGCATTTATGTATAAGCACATGGTAGTTTCAGTGTTTGCATTCCTACTGTTGCTAGTGAACTGTGAATACCTTCGGGGCAGAATCCACAGTCCACACAACCTTGTATTTGTGGTACCTGGTCCAGGGTCCGGCACACAGTAAGCATTCAATAAATACTGGTTTAATAAAAGAGTTAACACTGGTTCCTGCCCTTTCATTCAGTAGATAACAGAGTTCTCCTGCCTATATGAGGAAAAGGTAGGCCTTGGGATTATTAATGGTCTAAGGGAGTCAAGACTATTGATCAAAGGAGATTTGAGAAGCAGCCTGTGCGGGTCCTTGGGGGCTAACTGGCTCTAGAGCAGAAGTATGAGCTAGGGCAGGAAAGGGTGAGAGAAGTTAAAAAGTATAAAACCAGAGCCTGGAGACACCTGAAGCTAAACAAGGCTAGATACCAGAGGAGACCTTGGTCTGAGGAAGCTGGGGAGGGTTTTTCAGGGAGGTGGGCCTTCAAAGAGTTCCGCTGGGGCCCTGAGGCATGAAAGAATAAGATATGGTCAGACAGCAGTGGTGAGTAGCTCTGTGAATTGGGAACAAGTGTGATGAGGCGGGGATGAGGTGGGGTGGAGGGCGACAGTGGCATGAGACAGGCTGCAAGGGCAGATCAAGACAAGGTGATAGAGGGCATGGTATGACTTGTTAAAGGTACTGAAATTTATCCCTGTCGATAAAGCCTAAATACAGGAACAAATGAACATTTTTTTAAGTAGGCAAAACCTTTCTTGAAATATACTAGTCTTTTAATGCTTCCCCCGCCTCAACCCAGCATTCACTTATGGAACTCACGTGTGTACACATACACAAGTTGTGTAAAGTCACACCGACATTATCAAAGCCAATATATTCTAAAATATTTCTCACCATTAGTTGGCATTGTTATACCTTTATCAGATATTAAACAAACAAAATTTATGCTTTCACATATTTTATGTTATTCAACACAGATCGGGCATTTATTATGTAAAAGCTGATCTTCAGGTGTCTCAGGCTGGGGTTTTTTTTTTTTTTTTTTTTTTTTTACATCTTTATTGGAGTATAATAGCTTTACAATGGTGTGTTAGTTTCTGCTTTATAACAAAGTGAATGTTATAGATATACGTATGTTCCCATATCTCTTCCCTCTTGCGTCTCCCTCCCTCCCACCCTCCCTATCCCACCCCTCTAGGTGGTCACAAAGCACCGAGCTGATCTCCCTGTGCTATGCGGCTGCTTCCCACTAGCTATCTACCTTACGTTTGGTAGTGTATATATGTCCATGCCACTCTCTCGCTTTGTCACAGCTTACCCTTCCCCCTCCCCATATCCTCAAGTCCATTCTCTAGTAGGTCTGTGTCTTTATTCCTGTCCTACCCCTAGGTTCTTCATGACATTTTTTTCCTTAAATTCCATATATATGTGTTAGCATACGGCATTTGTCTTTCTCTTTCTGACTTATTTCACTCTGTATGACAGACTCTAGGTCCATTCACCTCATTACAAATAGCTCAATTTCGTTTCTTTTTATGGCTGAGTAATATTCCAAACTTGTCCTTCCAACATCATATGTCGGCTGATATTTTGGTGAGAAAAGTTCAGAAGTAAAACACTGCTGGAATGTCTAAACAGCCAATCACTTAACACTGGCAACTAGATTATCCGTAGACGTTTAAAATAAAAGGTCCTGCAAGCAGGGAGCTATAACCTCTCTGGGTCATTGGAATCAGAGTGTCTCCGTTTTTTTCTCTCCACAACACATTTACACATAAAATACTTTCCTTAGAAGAGTGATTTAAAATTCCAGGTGTCAATTAAACCTTTCTAAAATAATTACATGGGAACCGAAAAGCTTTGTAGCCCCTGCCAAATCTACTCTCGATATAGGGCTGCCATCATTTAAAGCTAGTACGGGGCTTCCCTGGTGGTGCAGTGGTTAAGAATCCGCCTGCCAATGCTGGGGACACGGGTTCGAGTCCTGGTCCAGGAAGATCCCACATGCCGCAGAGCAAGTAAGCCCATGAGCCACAACTACCGAGCCTGAGCATCTAGAGCCCTTGCTCCGCAAAAAGAGAAGCCACCCGCGCACCGCAACGAAGAGTAGCCCCCGCTCGCCGCAACTAGAGAAGGCCCGCGCATAGCAACTAAGACCCAACGCAACCAAAAATAAATAAATAAAATAAATTAATTAAAAAAAAAAAAGCTAGTAGGTACAGAGTCCAACAATTTTACTGAAATAGTTTCATTGCAAGAAGTTTACTTAGGAGATCCTAATGCTAAATACAAAGGAAAGAGGACAGAATTGGGGCTCATAGCTTAACATTTATAGTTACTATGCTTTTGAGAATGTAATTTGTTTTTACCCATGATACCTTCAAGTCCATACAATAATATGCTGACCGATGGTGGCGTTTCTGTGTATTTTTAAGTCACTCGCTGTTTTCTGTGGCTCCTACTGTTGTCCCTCTCCAGTTGCACAGCGAGTCCAAAGCTGATTGCAGATAGCTCAGCCTACAGAAAAGCTTTAATGTCAAACATTCACTTTGTCCTTATCAACCATCATGCAGTCATTTAATAATATTTTTCACTGTAGACGTTCACTCTGGCATTTAGAAACGCTATTAGAATTGTCAGTTCCAAACCACTGTTTTCCAAATGTACAAGACACATATTCCCCATGGATGGTGAAGTTTGAGAGAGTTCAGCCACATTTGAAGAATTTGACATATATAGAAATAGGCTCGTCTCTTTATAAAATTACTTTTAATTTGTTCAAACAGTTAAAACTTTAGAAACTATACATTTTCTAAATCAATGCACACTTAAGCACAGTAAATTTTATCTCCAAAGATAAGCTGTTGAGCTCTGAATTATGAGACAGGATAATAAAAAATTTCATTGCTGAGAAATTTGTAATATCAATATCAATATATAAGGGCACAGGGGAAAAGTATGTACCGAATACACCGTATCAGCAAATGTCTATTGGAGCTCAGAACAGAATAATCTGTCCGGTACATTTATATTTAGGGGCAAAATAAATAAACACCATAATAAAAATATAAACTGTAATGAATAGCAACCATAAACAGATACAGACTTTGTGACAAAGTCTGTAATAAACTTTGAACAAAGTACATACTTTTTGTATATAGAAGCTTATTCAATTCTGGTGGGTTTCAACGAGAGAAGCTGAAAAGACAAAAGACCAGAGCTGTGCTAAATTATTCTTTCTGTTATCCATGCTGGGTTTGGGGAAATTTTGAGCATTTTAATGATAGTTTAGGTTATTAAATCAGGCAAAACTGGTAGCAATGGTGTTTGAATTCACAAAGCAAGAGGTTGCTGAAGTAGAAGTCAACAGGTCTGACCAGCTGGGCCTTTGGTGGGGGGTGATTTTCCCTGTCTAGGTATCAATCTACTCTTTAAAATAAGTTGGTTGTATCAGACATATATAACTATCCACTTAGTCCTAACTTTCTATAATTTCACCATAAATAGAGAATTGAAAATATAACTGCAAAAGATAAGAACATTTTGTTCAGGGGAAAACTGTAGCTCATTTGCAACTCAACCCTTGAATGCAGTGAATATGTGCATGTGCAGGTGTAAATATATTGTTTCGTAGTATCCCATCCAATTTTGCTTCAATGACTTAAACACATCCCAACATGGGCTACCTATTATCTATAGTGTTTCTTATTTTCTTGACCAGCCTATTGACCAACCGTACAATGCCGTTATGTACAGACTTTGACATCATCAAGAAAATTGAGACCATTAACATCCTTAATTTCTTACCCCCTCTACCTACAAATTTATCTGTACTACATGCAGCCCTGCCACTTTCCCTTCAATCTTGGCTCATCCTCTTCAAAGCCAACTGCTATAAAACTATACTCTTAATCATATCCCTGTAAAAATGTCTTCTTTCCTCGTTCTTCATTCTCTTACAAATGTCTCTTTCTTCTCAGTCAACAAACTTGGTCCTGTGTTTCTCATTAACATGAAATAGAATACCACCACCAACAAAAGACAACTTCTCTTCTCTACATACATCTCTCTTTTCTTCTCTTAATATTAAGCTTCTGGAAAGATCATCTATCCTTGTTTCCACCTCCCATTCCTCCTCAAGCCACTTCCTTTTGATCCTGCTCTTCTGTTTCCTGTCCAGCAGAAATGATTACCCATGGCCATTTCTCGGTTTCCAAACCCAGTAAAATGTAAGCATCTTCTCAAAACTTGTAACCTTGGGACCGTTTCCTCCAGGAAAATCTTCATCTCCTCATCCTTCAGAGATAGGATCTCTTTACAAAAAATAATTCATCCAGGCCACCACTGAGTCATAACTGGCCCAAGCCTTTTTTCTATTTACCAAAGAGTGAGAATTGATTCTCTTGGCAACTGCAAAGCCATCTAAACAAACTAGGTGCATCACTCCTGACACCCTTAGTCATCTCCCAAGATGTGAGCCCTTTGGTCATCTACTCCTTCCTGTGCTGTAGCCTTACACCACTCTGTCCATCTCCTTGTGACTCACCGTCCCACTCTGCCCTCCAGCCCAGAATCCTCCACCTTGCCTCCTCGAATCTCCACTATCCTCCCATGGTTGACACAATGCTGTTCACTTCCAACCCCTTCTCTGAAAATTCCCCTTCCTTTTAGCCTTCATTGAAATCTAGCTCTCCACCAAGAAATCTGCTTCTCCTGCAGCCCTCTCATTTGAAGCTCTTCTTTCCCAGGGTTGGGAGGGGGCTCAGCTATCTCCTTATTTCACATTTCCATGTTCAGGTACATTGTTTCTCTACCCTTATATAAAATCCTGACTCTTTCAGAGCTAACGCTATCCTGCCAACTTCCTTCTACTCCTCTTATCATTCCTTCTATCACCTTCACTCTCACATCATTAATACATGAACACTGCCACATAGCTTATGGGTTCCCTCTCTGCCTACTCTATTTTCATCTTATCACTGTTGTTATCAAAGGTACTTGCCTCAAGAAACCATTGGCCCAAGGAGGATAAGAGACACAGGCAGAAAACCTGGACCTGAACTACAGGTTAGAGCCAAGCCTGGCCAAACACTTCTGAGATCGGCAAGTACCAGCCCACCTGAAGATATGTGATCAAGAAATAAGTGTTAACTCTTGGTTTTTTTATGTAGCATGGTTATAGCAAGAGTTGACTGATACACTGATAATCAAATTGGATCTTCTCTCTCACTTACCCACTAAGTTTGATTAAAAAACAAAAAAAACAAAAAAAAAAAAAACAAAAAAAAACACACAAAAAAAACAAAACAAAAAAAACAAACAAACAACAAAATTGAAGGCTTTATTCTCTAAATACTTCATACTTTTCTTTCCTTAATTTCATCACTTAAATTTATGCCCACATCATCTCTTATCTGGACTATTGCAGTGGTCTTTTAACTATTCTTGCCTTTAAAAAAAAAAATCCTTTCAAGTCCCCACAACCAGAGTGGTATCACTAGACTATAAAACTGACCACTCCCCTCCTTTAATCTGTTTAGATTCTCTGAGCCTGTAGGATAAAATTCACATTCTTTCATTTGGTAGGCGTTCCCCATGATCTAATCTCTGCCTTCTTGCTTAACCTCCTAGCATGTCACTCTCCCCTTTGCACTCCTGCCATGTTGAACTGTTTACAGTTTCTGGAACACACCATGAAGTTTCATGTTTTCACAACTTTCCATGTGCCTGGAAAGTGTTAGCTCAGTGACCTTTTCTATTCCTCAAACTTCTATTTATCTTTCAGATGCTGCTATGGAAGCACTTCTTTTCTGACACATGTCACTTTGTATCTCCAGCGCTTAAAACTTAATACCTGTTACAGAGTGGGTATTTAATAGACATGAGTGGAACAGAAATAATTTTGAAAGTTGATTTATAAAAAAATGTAGTATCTATTTACTCACAAAATTTAGAAATGCACACACCTACACCATATTTGAATAGTAAATAAACTTATCTCACGATATATTTCTTTCTAATTTGATTTGATTCTTTGAAATTTAGAGGATAGCTTAATCACTAACATTTTGCAATATAGGAGACACGAAGGTTGCTTCATAATCAAGTTTCTATAGAAAGAATCCTAGATGTATCATTAATTTTTTTCTAATGAAAACATCCTGAATCCCATGGAAATGTAAGCCAAGGCTGAAGCATGTGGGAAATGCATACTTTTTTTGTGTCTAAAGCTATAGTTATCCAACATAACACATGACAGAAGCTTAGACAATACCCAATAAAAATGTTTGTCCAAATAGATAACCGTGCAGTATTACCTTAACCAACTGATGAGGAAAGAAACAGAGTTCAAATCCACTACCCACTTACTCTATGATTTTAGTTCCTCATCAACAGTAACAATGAAAAGTCCTAAAAAACAGTAATTCAATTAGAAGACTCAGATATGAAAAGTGATCATGGTTGGTGCTCCAAAAATTAAATGCATATTTTAACTTAGATATTCTATAAAAGTATGGAACACTAAGACTCAACAAAAGTTATAAAATGTCATTTAATGATCCATTACTCTTAAAGTGACTATCAAATCACCTTACGTTTTACCTTTTCTTTTGCAAAGATTCAGCAATTTCTTTAGCTACATTCGAACATTCTAGATATGACGTTTACACACAATGCATCTCTTTATTTATTTATTTGGCTGTGCCGTGTAGCATGCAGGATCTTGTTCCCCGACCAGGGATCGAACCTGTGCCCCCGGCATTAGGAGCGCAGAGTCTTAACCACTGGACTGCCCGGGAAGTCCCTACACACAATGCACTTAAAGCAGAATGTATGTTCTGTCAAGTTAGCAACTTGCATACTAAGCTCTCAGCCTTTGCTGTAAGACACGTATCACATGCACATTTCCTATAACTTATGTATAATACGTGTACATCACATGCATATTTTTTTCGTACATCTCTTGGCCCACACATTCACGTGCACATGCATGCAGAGAAACAAAGGCACAAATGATCAGATTTGATGTTCTTCTCCTGCTCACTGAATTACCATAGAGAAATTACACCTACTGTGTTCCTGGTTTAGCTAGTTGAGGTTATAAAAGGTAAGTAATGATTTATAGAATATCTTGATATGTGTGTCATGCCTTCCAACTAGACTGTGTCTTACTCCTACATTCTTCTCAGTTCCTGAGATTGTGAGGTGTTAGGCACATGCTGGTGGAATATAAAGTGTCCAAATTCATGGGCTCTGCCACATCGCATCTGGGTTTCTATCCTAACCCTAAGAGTTATCAACTGGGAGAACAAGGACTTATGCCTTGAGCTTCAGCTTCTTCATTAGCAAAATGTGTTGAGATACCAACCGTACTTAGTGGCTGCAAGGCACCTCAGCTGGAGAGATGTCCCCCTAGATTGTTAATGGATACTTGCTCATTAATTGATAAACTCGTCTCAGAAAAGGTCTGGACTTACTGCCAACCATTACTTTTACAGACTTGCCTGTTTTACAGTTATATAGACAGGTGTTTGAGACTATAAGAAATTTAAGTAGAAATAGGAAAGCTTTCTAGTCCATTTTGCTAATTAACATGTCAGAGCTCATAAAGAAGGACTCATCATCCGCTTTCTTCAGTACTGCATCATCTTAAAGAGCTGGGTCAGCAAAGATCTCTGTAGACAGTCAATACATATTAAAACCATTCTAAGCAATAAATCAAAACAAAAAAAATATGATGGCATGTTTTAAAAAAGTAAAATTTATAAGTCCTTTCTGTCTGAATGCTGAGGGGCATTAAACTATTGGCTTAAGTGTCAGTTCAGTACATAGGGAAAAAAAGGACTCCTTCTTGGACATACTTTATGAGTCTGTGTATAGCTAAAATTAAAGCATAATGTAAAAAAAAAAAAGGCTATGACAAATCTGATGTCATTTTTCTCTGGATTCTAATGTTTCCTCAGAATATTTGTCATTTTAAAAAATGGTTTTATTGTTTAAAATATACATTTTGCTGAAGTTATTTCCCCTGTGCATTGCTAGGATTTGAGTTTTGTCAGAATTCAATTAGTGAGATGGTTAGGGAAAAAGGTGAAAGACAGTTTTTTGGTTTTTCAAGGCTCTCTGAAACTTATGAATTTTTTTTTTTTAAAGGAGCCAAACAAAAAGCATTTTGCTCCTAACTTCTCTATGATCGGTCTCACCATCCCATAAACATTAATACCTCTTATATGTGGAAGAGGACCCCATAAGATTATAAACAGGAGTACCAGCCTGCCATTTTCCTTGCCAAGGTATGAGATGCAATGTACTGCCAGGCGTAGCCCGTGAGATAGATTATTAGAGAAATCTCAAGAATACTGGATTGATTCCAGCAGAGGTGAGGGAATACTACATTTTGGGCCAAAAATGTTAGAAAGATTTATCTTACCTAAGACTTTGATTTGATCTGAGCTCTGAGGAATCAACCATTTAAAGAATAAGCCAAGGAAATGGTGCCAAAAATATTGTCACAAATTTGGGAAGTACCCAAGCCAGACCAACAGATGGAACTTGGCATGAAATGGCTCTCTACACACTAAGTAGCTGACTCAGAAGAAATTTTAACTCAGATGAATTTATTAAAATGTTGAATATCATCCTAAATAAGAGGATGGATGATAGATTTAGGTCAGCACATAAAATTTAATTTAACTTCCTGATGGTCTTGGATAGTGGGAAAGGGGCCCACATTTCTATGATTAAAAAGAGACAGAGGGAGATACTCTTTCTTCTTAGCAAAAGAGATACCACTTTTTCACCTGAAAATTCTGGAGAAAGGATTTGGGGAAGAGAAAGGTGAAACAAAAAAGAAGCTGACATTGGCGAGATAAGTACGAATGATCAGGGCACGTTGCACATTACAATCCAAACTCGCACTTGCTTAGTGGTCTAGGCTGTAGCAGATGGAGACTATAGTTCTATATTAGGTGAATGTTAAAAATGACTGAACAGGTTGCCAGAATCAAAAGGACCCTTAATTCTCTTTCACTGTCGTCACTACCAAAGCCTAATGGGAAAATGCTCTACCCAGTGTAGCCCACACAAGGAGCTGCACTTCATGGGAGGGATGGGTTCTTGAGGAGCATTATAATTCAAGACCTTAATAGCATCTTTTTCTTTCATGCTGCTTTTTATTTTCTCAGTACTGTCTCTAACGTTTCATAGAGTGCTCTCATTTAAGTCTAGAGCTCACAATTTGAGGTGACTGGTTAGCCCTCTTCACTGTGTTTTATCGTATGCCACTTTGGCTCCAAAGTTATCAACTTTCTGGCTGTTTTCAGCGTTTGCCCCGGTTCCACAAAAAGCCAATGAAAAATTTGATGATGTTGTGATAGAATATAAAAGTACTTAAAATATAAGAATAGTGAATAGTGTAATAATAGTTCATTAGTAACAAAAATCTTATTTAAAACATCTGATGTATTTCAACAGTTTGATTCATGGGATATGAAGACCATTAGTATTATTTCTATTACCAGCTAAAATAACTCTGCCATGTGAACCTTACAGTTAACCTGACTGACAGCTTTAAAATTATGCCATTTTTAACATTTTTCTTTTAATTTGGAAGATTATTTCAATTTTTATGTTTAGAGTACTTCTTTCCTAATATCTTTATTTCACACTACATAAAAACATATCATTAAAATTTACCTAAAATACTATACCAATATACCAAGATAATGTTTGCCTTTAAAAACAGTGACAATAATTTTTGCTTACTGGCTAACAGTAATTTGTTTGGAAATGAAGTAAGATTAGAGTAAGATTCGATTTCCCAGAAAAAGCCAGAAAGTTTATTATGTGTTTTCAAAAACCAAATTGATACACATTCTAAAAAAAATGCTTCTACTTCTTACCTTGAAGCCCATCCCAGTATGTAAATAGGTTTTTATCTTCAAGTATTAATATGTGTAAGAGAGCTAAGGACAAGAAGTACCAGGCATGGGAACAAGCAGCGTGTGGCAATTTATCACTCCCTCAGAAATCTTTTCTTTCACAGTGATCTAACCTCTTAGGCTTTTTATTAGGAGGGGCAGAAAAGAAAACATCTAAGAGTTGTGAACTAGACCTTCCCTGCTGTTATCACTAGTGAATCTGGAGAAAGAAGAAAAGGAAAAAAAATCATAATCTTGTCCTGGAACATGATGGAAGTAATGAGGCATCAAGGCCACTTACTGCTGAGAACATAATTGGCCCATAAACACAGGAGATGCTTGGTGATGGGAACGACTTCTTTGTTTCAGAAACGAAGGGCTGCCAACAAATCATAACCCTCCTGTTGTTTGGAGTGGCATTTCTAAGAGTAAAATGGATAGTTTCCCCCCAAATAATGCACCCTTACAAGAAAAGGATTACTGCTGTATTTACTAGCTTAGTAGCTTTAAGTGTTTTCAACTAATGTGAACAAATGATGCTGAAGAAAGGGCAAAGGAACAGAAGGTAGGTCATTTGGCAATGAAGGAAAAGCTTGGATTTTAGACCTGAAGGTATATCACACAAAACAGAGGAAGAGCCTAGAGACCCTCAGAGTCCTGGTGGACTTCCTAGGGCACCTCCAGGGAGCTCATTCATGAGTCTAAAGAAAGAGAATACAGTCATCTCAGGCCCAGTCCCCTGTGATGACAGGCAAAAAAATGATTCTTTTTTGAGAAGGAAGAAATGGCCACGTTTTTCTTTTTCTGGAATTCTTTGTCCTGTCACTTTAATGTGAGAGTCATCATGGAAAATAATTTCAAACTTTCTTGGGTTTTCTTTGTAATTTTTTGTTATTCTAAGTGTTCAGCTGGCATACAGGTTAAAGATTTGGGGTTTTATAATTATTTTTTGGGAAACCTTTCTTCCTCCTTCTCAAACATTTCAGTCAGCATACATTATGCCACTATACAACACATGGCCAAGCAATAATTCACCTTTGTGGAAGTCGGAGGCATCTCGGGTATTAATTAGCAAGTCTTTAAGTGATGAGAGGATGGAAACAGGTTCCATCTGCTACTCAAACCCAGCCAGAGATTTCCAGGAAGGAGAATATAAAGTCAGTTACAAGGAATTTCTTACCCGATTTGTGTCCAGCCAATGAATGGACTTTGCTTTCATCTGGCACTGCAAAGAAATTAAAGAGACAAGGATCAGACCTGCTTGTAAATCAGCCATTTTTTTGAACAATAAATTAATATAGATTTGTAATAAGTGAAATCTTTTACTGGCAAAGATTTGAGAAAACATCTTCCCCAGCCTGCCTGGGGCACCTCAATTCTATTAATTTAAAGACAGTTATGAAGAAATATATGTACATTAAACCTTCTGTGAATAGAATTTCATTCCTTTAAAAATTTCTAGGGCTTCCCTGGTGGCGCAGTGGTTGGGAGTCCGCCTGCTGATGCAGGGGACATGGGTTCGTGCCCCGGTCCGGGAGGATCCCACATGCCGCGGAACGGCTGGGCCCGTGAGCCATGGCCGCTGAGCCTGCACGTCCAGAGCCTGTGCTCCGCAACGGGAGAGGCCACAACAGTGAGAGGCCCGCGTACCGCAAAAAAAAAAAAAAAAAAAAAAATTCTAATACTTTCAGTTCTTTTAACTGGGCTGTTGTTTCTGTATCCACAAAACCAGAAAAACTCAAGAATCTAGAGCTGTATAATATATAGTAAAACTCTTTGAGCATGACAGCAATATATCTAATCCCCAAGGATCAGACTTCTATATCTGGACAAAATGGAGCAAAAGGGAACAAACTTACAATTCCTCCTGAAAAAAAATTTCTAAAATAGACAAAACACGAAACAATGGCATTCAAGAGATTAGACATCAGGCAACAGAGGACAGTGACCCTTGAGAGGTGGAAAACAGGTGGGGTGACTCCTGCCATTGCTCCAGCTTACTGTCTAGAGAAAGTTTCCAGGTTGCGGTGCAGGAAGGGGAACACGGGCAGAGCCCAGGGATATTCCAGCCTGAGGACATGAAGCTGGAGGCCCAGGGAAACCAAAGCAGAGTTTAGGTCAGAGAATTGGAGAGAAGACAGGTATACAGAAATCTTTCTGAGATCTGCAAAGGATCCCCTCAGGTATTTAATTAATTGCTGATGATCACATGCATGTGAGGAAACTACCCAAGACCTGGGACAGAACCGCCCCAAAGGGGAAAGAGCACAGCGTCCAAAGTTTACACAAGGTTGGGAATAAAGTTCCTATTCCCAATACCCAGAGTGAAAAACTTCAAAATTCAGGGGCATCCATTAGAATAGGAAGAAGAATCTTGCTTCAGCAGTGGATAAAATTTTAGATGAACACAGCTCTGATGAAATGGATATGATTTTGAAAGCCACAAATTACCAAGGCTTATATAGGAAGAAAGAGATCATCTAACAGCCCTATAGTTTGTTTTTTAATCGATTTGTATTGAAAGTTAAAAACTTTCCCAGAAAGAAAACTCTAAACCCAGCTGATTTCCTGATGAATTCTACCAAACATTTAAGGAAGAAATAATACCAGTTCTACAGAAATTCTTTCAGAAAATTTAGAGGAGGGAATATTTCCCAACTCATTCTATGAGGCTACCATTACCTTGATGTTAATATCAAGCAAAGACGTTACATGAAAGCTACTAACCAGTATCTCTCATGAACAAAGAGGCCAAGTTCTAAATCCTTAAGCAACTCTGCATGGTTTATCACTTCAATATTCAACAACAGCTGTTCAATATTCACCATATACATATAACTGATTCATTTTGTTGTGAAGCTGAAACTAACATACCATTGTAAAGCAATTATACTCCAATAAAGATGTTAAAATAAAAAAAATATTCACCATATGTCATTGTCTACATTAGTCTCTAAAACTCTGGTGGCTCAAGGGTAGAAGCAAGGTGAGTGGAACTCTGCCAACAAGGAGGACCTCTTCCATTTTCCCAAATATGAGATTGGTCTCAGAGTAATAAGCTCCTCCTTCCTTTACCTACAACATTCAGTCATATTTCATTGACCCAGTTATTATACAAAAATCTTCCTAAGTCTTCCCACACCCACCTAGCACTCCTTTCCTAAGCTATTTCTTTATTTTCTAGACAAGAGCACTACATGTTTGTGATTTTCCTGGTATTAACTGCTTAAAAATCTTGTTGGACTTTTCTTTGTGTTTCCAGTTGGAGATGTCAATCCATACGTATCAGCCTCCAATTGTGGGCCAAATTCTGTCTTTCCCAGGTCTGAAAAAATATACAGTGGAATCTATAGTACAAATGAAAAAATATTGGAAAACAATGATGGTGACTAAAAAAATAATACTAGAAGCTAATACTGAGCACTTGTAATATACAAGTTCTACCCTATACTCTTTACAGCTATTAATTCATTTAATGCTCACAGTAACCTGTAAAGATAGCTATTATTATCTTTACAGATAAAGAAACTGCAGCATATCTTGTAAGCGGAGGAGCCAGAGCTTAAACATGGCACTTTTAATCACTCTACTATACTTGTGATGAATCATAGAAGAGTTGTTATATTTTTCAGATTATTGATAACATGAATTAAATGTAAGAAAACACTTGACAAACACCCGTATGTTAGAACACTATTACCCTTTTAATTTGAATATGTTATTAATAGAAATCTTTCTATGTTGACCAATATGAACAAGTGTTAGCTATAAATTTGTTTAACATGTTCAGAAATCTACAGTTCTAATAGGTTCAAGCTGAAATAATTCATCCCCATTACACAGATAAGAAATCATCTGTCTGAGTTAAAATCTTGACTTAGATACTTACTGGTTACCTGCAATTTACTTTAACTTTCTGTGCCTCAATCTCATCATATATAAAATGAGGTTGATATTGCTTTCCCCGTAGGTTTAGAGTGAAGATTATTTGTGTAAGTTTATGCAAAATACTTAGAAGATCACATAGTAAGTGCTTAATAAATATTAGTTATTAGATCATTAATGATAAACTAAATAGAGTTAATTTACATTAGATGTTACAGAATAACATGATAGCTAATAATGGGACAGATGTGGATTGAATTCAAGATTTATCAGGCAAGTTACTAAGCTCCTTTAAACCTTAGTTTCCCCATGTGAAAAATGAGATACAAACACTGTACAAGGAGTTGTGAGAACTGAATGAAATAAATTTTAAAAAGCACTTAGCACAGTTCCAGGTACATGTTTCTCAATAAATGAAAACTTTTGATAAATGGAAACTGAGAGCGGTAAAGGTTGTGAATTTAATGATGGCGGTGGTGCTTATGATTTCACTTGCCTAGGATTATAAAGGAATAGGCAGGGCACAAGGTACTTTCAATTGCTATCTCAGGGATAATCCAATACCCACAGCAGGTTTTACCTCCCGGTTTACATGGCTCCCAGTTCATCTTGTAGTGGAAGAAAGGCAAAGGAAATATGGTATTCAGACTACATACATGATTTTATTTTGTGCAGTTATTCTGAAAAAGGAATTCACACAAGGGTAGGATCTTATTTTTTGTTTTTGTCTTTTTTTTTTTTTTAACAGACATAAGTTATCCCATTAAATCTAAGTCAATTTAAGTACTACAAATTCCCTTGCCATGTTAGGTTGAACATGGTAACTTAACTTTTTGGCTGAATACTACCTACTATTTTTAGTAGGAATACTAATTATTTTAATTGACAATTTGAAATTCTTTAGAACACTACCAAACTATTACAATAAACAGTGTAGAACATCCAAATGGGTGATGGGCATAAAAATTAGGGGTCTTTCTCCAAAATATTCACTGACACAGATGTCTATCTTGAGGACAGAAGATAAATGAATAAACATCATAGAAAATAGAGGGAACTGTAATGACTTAATTAATAGAATACATTCTACTTAAAAGGTTAAATAGGGAACAATCATCTTTTATGCACATGCTTAGTGCTGGGAAGTGATTTAAATAACAGTAGCAAGTGAGAAAATGAGGTAAAATTATACACACCACCAACCTTTTTAAAAATATGACAAGTGTTATAATTAATACTCAACTTCTTTTATAACTCACATTACCTTAAAGCTACTATAAAGTTTCCTCTCAGGGCTGGAGCTTAAGTCTAGTCATTTCCTGCATATTATTTAGATAGCACAGCAGTTGCAACAGTAGCAATATTAATACGATAGCTATGTCATTTTAAACAAAGAGCTTATTTACAAGAGGTTGAAAATGAGTGAGCCCGGTGTGAGAAAGGTCTATCATTCCAAAATGGTAAGTAAGGTACCAAAAGTGTCAAGTAAGAGAGGGTTGATGGAGCAGGAACCAAAATTTCTTGTTCTGGTTCTAATGACAGATTGTTTTCTCTTCCTTTCTTTCTTCTCCCCACCTCTCCCTCCCTCTCCCCTTTCCTCCTCCCTCCCTCCCTCCCCCCTCCCTTCCTTCCCTCTTCCCTTCCCTACCTACCTACCTACCTACCTACCTTCTTTCCTTCCTTCCTCCCTCCCTCCCCCCTCCCTTCCTTCCCTCTTCCCTTCACTACCTACCTACCTACCTACCTTCTTTCCTTCCTTCCTTCCTTCCTTCCAGTTTCTACAGCATATTATATTCCCTTTCTTATCCTTCAGTTTCCAAAGATTGGTACTATTTGCTCTTGATTACTTTAAAGAGTTATTATAGTAATTGAAGAGGTATTAGGGAAATGTTGAGTCCTTCTGAAGATGAAATTCACAGACATTTTTTATTACATTCTTAGAGGGCACTGTGGACTTGTCCCTCCTGAGATTTCTCTAGATTTATTTAGATAATGGGATTTCTATTAAGCTCCTGCTTCCTGGCATTCAACTCAAGATCAATGGACACTATTTGATTTAATTACTATAAGGTTTTTCGTAAGGAGGACACTCTTTGGTTTGGATGTTTGTTAATTTCCTGCTTCGTCCTCTGGTTCAGGAAAACTTGCTCAGGAAACACAGCACCCTGTGGGCCTATGTTTCCAGTTATTTTGGTTATAGACCTTTGAAGTTAATCAAAGGTCTACGAACTACCCAACACTAGTGGAAACTTTTTAAAAGGTGTGGATAAACACACAGTATCTTTTGGCTTAATTTCAACGAGGTTCATTGTTAGAGTTGAGAGAAACCATAAAGAAAGAAAATACAGGAAGAAAATCTGTGAAAAATATGGTACTCCGAGAACTTATTAGTGGCAGACATTAAAGTGCATATACTACTTACATATATTGGCTTCCTGGTAGGATATATTTATATTAATATAGTGATCACTTAAAGGTTTTATTCTTTTGTCAAGCCTTCTTATACTCTTCAAATGCATTCTCACTGGAGGAAAATAATCCCCTTGCTTATTGATAGCATTTGATATGAATTTTACAAGTGATTATTAGGGACTTCACTTGCTTAATAAAACTTTGAAGAACAGTGGCAGATTTGGTGAGTTAATGGGCCCCATAGGCTCTTCTTATGCTGACAGAAGATGGTATATTGCTAACATGCACAAATCTCTTCAGATAAAAATTGCCACCAGGTAGTTATTCTTTTTGAGAATGCCAACACTACGTCACGAATGGGGAATATGCAAATGTGTTCAGATTCCCACTACTTCATATTGAGATACTCTGATGCAAAGCAGCATTCTAAAACATGATGCAATGCTGGTCTTTCACATAGACAGCTCTATCTCATTTAACTTCTGATTTTCCTGTCTTTGGCATGATAGAGACTGCAGTTTTGAAGATGATGATTGGCACAATAAAAATCTATCTTCTAATGAGGCCATAAACACTTCTCTTTGGATAGTTTACTAGGAAACTAAATATCAAATAATTCCTTAATGCTTAATAAACTTGTTTCTAAAAGTTGTTCCTTCAGAATTTAAAAAAAATTGATGTACTTGCCAATAGTAAGAATCAATTTTCTTCTCTTTTAGCAGATCAGTTTCCATACCACTGATTGATTTCCAGAATTTCTAAGGAACACAAACCTGTTTCAAGTTGTAAATTAAGTTCCTGCCTTAGCAACCACGAACTATTACTGCATTAATTTATAGTGTTTTCTTATGTCAGTGACTATTTGGCATACTGCTACTCCTTAGGGAGACTTTTTGAGTTTTCAGCGCTATAAATTCTTATGTGTTGAAAAATTCTTCCATCTCTTGGAAAAAAAGCGAAATACAAAAACAAAATAAGGCTTTTGCTGAAAAAGGGGCTAGGTGATCAGTACAATATAATGACATAAATGTTTATCTCACCATCTCCCCCAAAGCACCCTGTTCATCCCTGGACGTGTTGCTGCTCTGACAATACGCTAATCAGAACAGCTGAAGTTTTCTTCTAATGTTACAGAGCATCTTCCAGCCAGGCTGCCACAGGACAAAAATGAGGGACCCATTCCCTCATCATTATCCAGCTATTCATATGTTCACAGCTTTTCAGTGATATCCTCAGAATTCCTTTTTTTTTTTTGGCCACGCAGCATCTTAGTTCCCAGACCAGGGATCGAACCTGGGCCCCTTGCAGTGGAAGCACAGAGTCCTAACCACTAGACCGCCAGGGAATTCCCTTTCTTTCTCCATGAATCTTAGGAGAGCTTCAATCTAAAGTTAGGAAAATCCAATACTTTCCTTATGTTCTTATACTATTGTCTTTATCTCATTAAAAAGCATTGGAAAACCCAAAACATGCCTTCATAAATTCATTGATTCATTTGTCTTGAATCTACTCAATAAGCACTTTCTTTCTGAAAAGAATCAGACACTCAAGCCTGGGGTTTAATGAGGAGATACAAATAAATAATGTATTGATACAATGTAATGTAATAAATAGTATAATAAAGGAAGAAGGATATGTGTTAGGGATATAGTAGACAGTCACACAGACACGAGGATTCACAAAAATAATAAAGGTTTCTGGTGACTGAGTACTTGAACCAATACACCTGGGACACTTTTTGTTCATGGCAAGGGAGCAGCATTGTAAGAGTGAAAGAGCTCAAGCTTAGCTGTTACAGGGACCTGGATTCTGACACTAATTCCATGTGTGACCGTGGACTAATTACTTAGTCTTTTTCAATCTTACTGAACTTATTTGTAAAATGTAGATAATGCCCCCTACCACAGAGTATGAGACAACCTAGAGGATATAAAAACTTATCTTGGAATCTAGCAGAAGCAAGTGCTTAAAGATGGATTATACCTGCCTTTCACACACCACCACTTCTGCTAGGTGCTCTGCACTCTATCACATCAGAAGTATGTTTTTGAACAGGCCGTGCAACTTCATGCATCTGTACAATAGTATACACATGGCACATGGAATTTCTTCTGAGTTACAATGAAAATTCATCCATTCTCCTGCTAGGCAAACATGCTTTAAGACCCCATTCAAATGTCATCTTCTCCAGGTCATCTTCTCATGTCTCCAGGCTGAGCTTCAGGACCAAAGTAATTTGTAAATATCTCAATTATTTGTGTATGGGTCTGTTTCACATTAAACATGAGCACCTTAAGGAAGGGATATGTCTTGTTTTTCCTTGTTAGCCTGGAATCATGCCCACCCCCTCGTAAGTACTCATTAATGTTTGCTGAGTGAATGAATGCAACATTTGAATGAGTAAAGAAAGGAAGCAGCAATTTGGATACATCCATTCAGAAAAATGTTCTAGACCAATGAATGTGAAAGATATTCATTGTGGCATACATATGGTTCTATGAATGTTGTAACAAAAATGTGTATAAACCTAGTAAAATTCTTGTGGTGCAATTTGCAGATACTCTCCTGGCAAGGAAAGGGTGACTGGAAGAAGGTGACTGGAATTCGAACCTGGGATAGGTCTAAATAAAGACCACAACATGGTAGAACTGTTCGTTACAAATATAAACTCACTTATATTTTGAGTAGTGAACTGTAGAAAAAAATATAATTGGTAGTCTAGTCACAACTCACTGTGTATCTCTAATAAGTAGGTTATTAGTGTTTATGAATTTACTTTTGGGCTTGCTGGCACTCATCTCACTGTTGTTCCCCACATGGTAATGACACTTGAAAGAGCAACTCATTCTGTGTACAGAAAATATCACATTACATTAACAACAATACTGAATACTTGGTACAGAGGGCACTTCTTTCAGTACACAAATGTTATGAGTTTTCAAAGCTGTAAATAGAGTAAATAGATGTCTTGTTTTTACATCACCATTTCAGACAAAAACAAAAAGAAAACCCACTAACTTTAAAAACTGCTGCTACAAAGTATTGAAACATTAAAATATTTATAACATATGTGTAAGATATAACAGACAAAAGTAAAGCAAACACTGTGTATCAACCAATGGGTTTGAGAAAAGAATATAAGTTTACTCAATTTCATTCCTTTCCCTCCTTACTCAGAGGTAACCACAATCCTGAATTTTGTACTGTATCATTTTCTTGCTTTTCTTTAAAATTTTACCACAAATTTGTCCCCAAATAACATTTTTAAAATTTGTATCTTTCATTAAATGATACTGGATTTTGTCACATACTTTGCTGTGTATACTGATGTGATCATGCAATTTTTATTTTTCAGTCTGTTAATATGTGACTTACAAATGTTTGATTGATTTCAAATTTTAAACCAATTTTGCATTCCCAGGACAAACTCTACTTGGTCATAATCTTTTTTATACATAGTTGAGTTCAACTTGCTAAATTTTAAAAAAGAATTTTATACCAATTTATGAAGAATGTCAATCTAAAGTTTTCTTTCTTCCATGTCCTTGTCTGGCTTTGGTAATGCCAGCTTCATAGAATGAGTTGGGAAAGCATTCCGTCCTCTTTATTTATCTGGAAGTGTTTCTGTAGAATTCCTACTATTTCCTCCTATAGAATTCACCAATAAAGCCATTTGGACCTAGAGTTTTCTTTGTGGGAAAGTATTTCACTATAATTCAATTTCTTTAATAGCTATAGGGATATTCCGACTATTTCCCCTTGGATGAGTTTGTTTGTCTCTCGCAAGTTTTGTCCATTTAAGTTGTCAAATTTATTGTTCATGATATTGCCTTAAAATTCTTTTAATATTTGTAGAATTTATAGTGATGTCCCCTCTCTCAATCCTAACAATGTTCATGTATCTTGTCTTATTTTATTTTGATCAGTCTGGTTAGTGGTTTATCATTTTTATTGACCTTCTTAAAAAACTAGATCTTAATTTAATTTCTCAAATTTTTTCTATCGATTTGTATTCTGTTTTTTATTATTTCCCTTCTACTGCTTAATTTGGTTTCAATTTTATTGAACCCTCTTTATTTTCTTAACATGAAACCTGGCTGAGGTCATTGATTTGAGAACTTTCTCTAATATAGTTTAATTCTATAAATTATTCTCTTACTGGCATCCCACAATGTTTTTTAATCACACAAATGTTGATATGTACTGTTTTCATTTTCATTCAATTAAAATACTTCCTAATTTCCCTCTTAGTATTTTCCTGATCCATGTGTTATTGAGAAGTTCTTTATTTTCCAAATATTTGTAGGTTTGCCAGCGTTCTGTTTTTGAATTTCATTTTAATTCCACTGTAGTAAGAGGGAATATAAGTTGCATGACTTGAATTCTTTAAACATTTTTTTGTGTGTTCAGGAATTCATTGAGATACCTGGATCTGGCTTTCTAGATTTCATTAAATTTGGAAAATTTGTGGCCACTATTTCTTCATATATTTTTTCTCTGTTCACCCTTCTCTCTCATTTGAGCAATCCAATCACACATACTTCAGGCCACCTTGAAGCTGCTCCTCAGGTCACTGTTCTTTGCTCATTTCTGTGTCTTTTTTCTTGCTGTGTTTCAGTTTGTATAGTTCTACTGCTGTGTATTCACATTCACTTATCTTGTTTTCTGCTATTGTCTAATCTGCTATTAATTCCATCCAGGGTTTTTTTCATCTCAGACATTCAACTTTTCATTTCCAGAGGACAGATTTTTTTACATCTTCCATACCTCCACTTAACATGTTTAATTTTCTTCTAGGCTTTTGAATATATGGAACACAAACATAATAATTTTTTAATGTGTTTGTCTGCTAATTCTAATGTCTGTACCACTTCTAGTTTTAATGATTGATTTTTCTCATTATGTGTCATATTTCCATACTTCTTGGCAAGGATGATAATCTTTTATTGGGTGCTAGATACTGTGAATTTTACCCTTGTTGGGTGCTCGGTATTTTTACATTCTTATAAATATTTTTTCTCTCTTCGGGATATAGTTGAGTTACTTTAAAAGATTTAATCCTTTTGGGCTTTGCTTTTAAGATGTGTCAGTCAGGACTACAGCAGCATTTACCCTAGGCTGATGATGCCCTACTGCAGAAGAAGTGCCTTTGTGCACACCTTATCCAATGTCCTGTGGATTTTAAGGTTTTCGCAATCTTGTTGGTGGGAACAGGTACCATTCCTAGTCCTGTGTGAGCTCTGGGTACTGTTTCCTGGATCCTTTCGGGACTTATTTTCTCAGCCTTGGTAGTTTCCTCACATACATGCTCTGATGAGTGCTCTGTGTATAATACCCAAGAGAGATTCTCTATATAGTTCTGGAGTTCACTCTCTATGCAGATCTCTCTTCGCTGGTACTCTCCAAACTCTAACCATCTTGCTTTCCCTGGAGTCTCAGCCCTATCTCCTTAATTCAGGTATTTAAAAATGTAATGTGAATCTTGTAACAAGTTTCACAATACAGTACTATTTAATTTCTCTGAAATATGTTGCAAGATAATTCTAATATTTAATAAATTAAAATATCTTGTCCTTATAACCACAGCTTCCTAAATCACAGAACCAGTGGCCCTAAGACTACTTGAGTAACTATAACCCAAAGTGTAATGGGGAGAACACTGAGCTAAGAATGTGATCAGTGACTGAGGATATTCTTCGAAAGTCTCATTACCTGCTTGCCACCTACATAAGGATATGATGAAATCAATTCTGAGAATAAGCAATTAAAAAATTTGTTTGGAATATGGGACCACAAAGAGAATGCAGCTAAGCTGGTGGACTGAAAGGAAACCATGTCTAGGCCCAGGGCTATTCCTGTCCTGACAGCACACATGCTACCTTCATGAGCAGGTCACATGACTTTCTTCCAAGTGTCCTCATAACCAGACCCAAGGCTTCTTCCATCCCATGACTGAACTTTGGCAAATGCCTCCAACTTGCTCTTGACCTCCCTCCACCTGCTCAACCCTACATCTTATTTACCATATTCCGATTAATCTATGCTAAACATCACTTCCATCATTTCTCTAACCTACTCAAAAACCTTCACTAAATTCACCTGCTTAGAAAATAGTTTCCTTAGTCTTTTATTTAAGGTTTGAACCCTTTTTACCTTTCTCCCTATATTTTCCTCTATTTACCTGTTATTGAAGTCATTTACAGTGATTTCTTGTTTCTTCCTATTTGTCTTTATCCTTAATAGAAATGCCTCAAACCTCTCATATAAAAATACTACATTTCTCCTGGGCCCAGCTCTCCACTATAACCTCCTCTTTGTAGAATACTCTATTTCTGTCTCCCCCAGAACACTTTAGGTTTGCCTCCAAGCAAATATACCACTTTTTATCCTATGTTATGTTGATTTGTGGGAAACTTCCATGCAGGCAAAGATAGTATTTTATTCATCTTCACATCATAAACAGTTACAGATTACAAATGCCCTCAGGTTAGTTGTATGAAGTCTCTCTCTCTCTTTTTTTAAATCTATGACAGGGAAAAGACCGTGAGATCCCTCCCAGGAAACTTCTTTCTCGGTGAATTCTTTGGATCTACCCAAGGGTTGGACTATTTCCAGTACTTAGACTATGAAGACTCTCATGTTTCCTAGGCCCTTGGTAAGTATTTCCGTTATCAGCAAGAAATCAATATTGATTAAACCACGGGGGGAAAAGGGGCAGAGGCTACCCTATAAGTCACACAACAAATGGCCATTATTCACTATGAACCAGTGAAACAACACATCTCTCATCCCACTATTTACAATGTATATTTCCATAGAGTGAGTCTCTCTTTAACAGGGATAAGGAGGAAGGAAACTAAAACTTACAACCAACTTACACGTGTCACAAATCATGCTAAGCATTTTAATATATGTTATCGCATTCAGTCCTCACAAAAGCTCTGTGAACACTATGACTTTCACTTTACAGAGGAGGGAGCTGAGGCTCAGAAGCGTTGTGTCATTAAGTTAGCAAGTGGGATGGGATAGCTGGGAACTGAAGAGTTCCCAACTTCAAAGTATACATTCCTTCTATTATGTGAGTCCAAATGGTAGGACTTCGCTAATAGCTTTACCATCAAGAACTATACATTTCACTAGTCACCACTACCTCCTAAAGTAGAATTTCATAACCACGTGAAAGGGCAAACAGTGTCTCTTAAACATGGTTGTTGATGGTCTCAGAAGTAAGAAATAGGGTTGTCATAAGTTGTCTTGAGCCTCATACACCTGGAAATTGTTACCAAGGGGAGGCATTGACTATTGTTCAGATGATGTCAGAGCAGGGGAGAAAGAGAAAAATCCGAGTGACATCACAGAGAATTTATTGCTCGAACATAGGAATGAAGCAACAGAGAGAACCACAAATGAATCCAGTGTGTGGTCTTGGGACTGAGGGCCACCATTATTAGAAGTTAGAGGGAAAAAAATGGTGTAGGGTCAGGTCAATAGTCTCAATAGAGTAGAAGCAGCATGGCATGCCTGGGAACTCACAACTTTCTTTTTCATCCCCTGCCAACTTTTTGATGCAACCTAAGACAGTATTAGATTTTGGCAGCCAAACTGGCCTATTGTTGGCTCGTCAAGTGTACAGTCAACGAAAATCCTGAAGTCCTTTTTATATTAACTGCTTTAAGCCAGGTCTCTGTCCAACCAACGTCAGTGGAGATCCAGTGCTATGACAGTCATCATGCTGGGCACGGGGATTGTGGAAGTGAACAAGACAGTCTCGAGCCGTGCACCAGCAGGGTTTCTATCACACAACTAACCACAAATAGTGAGAGGACTATTAGCAAACCTTCCTGATCAGAGCCACCTTCAGCCGTTCACTTTGACAGATGTAATAAGCCCCTGACTCATCTTTGGGATTCTGCGCTTACTCCTTATAGCCTACTTTCCACACAGGCGCTACCGTAATCCTTTTAAAACAAAAAACAAAACAAAAATCTTACCGTGACAGTCTCTTGACTCAAAGCCTACCAATAGCTTCCAATCACATTTAGAAGAAAATCTAAAAACTTACTAGAGTCTCCAAGCCCTGTTCCCTGGGGGCCTTTCCAACTTGTTCTGCATGGCTCTCCCTTTGCTCAGCGTACTTCACCCATCCTGGACTCATTGCAGTTCCCCAAACATGCCAAGTACGACCCTCTTTAGGGTTTTGGGACACACTCTTCCCCCACATAGTTCATGGCTCTCCTTCATTCACATCTTCACAGATATCAGATCATCACAGAGGTCCTGCCGGACCACCTTACCTAAAGTAAGGCCTTCCACCCACAAGTCTGTTACTATCTCCTCCTCCTGCTTCATTTTTTCTACAAAGCATTCATCACTGACATCTTCTCCATTAGAACATAAGCTCTATGTGGATGTGGGCTTTGCTTTGTTCACCGTTTTGTCTCCAGGGTCTAGAACAGTGCCTGGTACATGGTAGGTACTCAATAAATACATGGAATGAAACAAGGATGCTCAGGGAACTGGGAAGATAGGTAATACAGAGACTAGACCTAGTTTATGGATTGGGCCTTCCTGATAGCTTTAAGTTGAGACCTGGAGATGTAGAGGGAAGGGTGAAGTTGATTTCTGGACAGAGGAAAGATGACAGCCCCAAAACAGGTCCCACACACAGAATCTAAAAATCCTTTGTACAGTAGAAGTGCTCAGCATGAGTGTGTGACTGGTGAGAGACCGAATGGGGGAGAAAGAAACGGGTCAGTTATGGAGAATCTCAAAAGTCACATTAATGAGTTTTGTCTTTATCCTCAAGGCAATGGGACACTGTTAAGGGATTTTCAGCAAGAAAGTGACATGATCGGATTTATGTTTTACAAAGATCACCCAGGCTGCAGCGTGGAAAATGAACTGGATGGGAGTAAGACGGGAGGCAGTTGCTTCTTTTCTTTTTTTTTTGAACCCAAGTAGAGGAATTTACATTTATCCCTATTAAATTTAATCTTCTGAATTGCAGCTCATCAGTTCTCCCTGTTGAGATCTTTTTAAATCCCTATTCTGTCATCCATGCATTAGCTAACCCGCCAAACTGTGTGTCACTTACACATTTGACAAGTCGGGCTGCTACACCTGAGTAATGCGCAGGGCTTACGTTACTGAACACCATCCCTGCTCTCTTCAGGTGCTTGTGGGGTGTCTGGCTGGGTAGCAACATACTCTCCCATCACGAGGCAGTATCTCTTGTAAAGTTAACTGGCCATCCCAGAACTGAACTATAACCCTCAAGATCTAGTAACCCGAGCTACCCAGGATTTTCATGTGCATTTCCCCCAGAGCTTATGGACTTCATAGTAAGACAGCAACTCAGTTCATTCTTGCATGAATTAATTTGGCACCTGGCTTCTGGCTGGGGACTGTATAGTTGCTTCTGTTCCTGGCTACAATAAGTGCTATCAAAAGATTTCTGTTCTGGCATGAACTGAAATATGTAATAGTGTCTATATTTCTGCCCAGACTCTACTATCGTCTGTTTAATATGCAAACTGTCCAAGGCTACTAGTATGTAATAGATTTTGAAAAGTTGTCATCCGGACTCACTGTTTATTGGAGGATATTAATTTGGGGGTTTATGTGCTGTCTCTCCAATTCAGAGCATACAACCATTCCCTTAGAAAGGATCACAAAGGTCTGCACACACTAGTGAGATGATGTGGGAATTTATACTATTAGGTGAGCTCATTGAAATCAGGCTCCTTTTGGCAGAACGGGTGGTTACACATACATATTAAATGTCCACTATTTTTGGGGAAGGTATTGAGATATATTAAGGATCCTGAACAAGGCTGAACTAATAGAAAACATTACTAGGAAAAGGAGAAAGTTGCTAGACCCAGACTCCAAAGTGACTTCACAGGAAGCGAGTTTTAAATCTCTTTTCCTTAAACCAGGGATTTCTTTGGAGGCCTCAGAAGCTACCAACCAAGTAAGGGAAAAAGGAAAAGCATTGGGCTGCGTTTATGCTGCATCATCCCCTCCTTTCTGCTGCCCCCAATTCTTACATTAAATACAGTTTCTTGTCATAAAAGTTTGAAAGATATTCAGAAAAACTGATTTAAAATTATTTGGGTATGAATCTCTCATTTAGTAAGAACTGACTGACTTTTTAATCGATCTTTGTGAATGCCTAGAAATTCTTGTCAGCTGGGGAAAAAAAGCCCAAAATATAAATGTAATGTACTGATATTTTAAAATAAATTCTAAATGTAACAATTAATAAGACTGACATAATGATACATTTCAGAACGAGTCATTTATTAATTTCAAATTTCTGGCTTTATTCTCGTAGTTTGGAGCCAGTAATTTTTTCATGTCTCGGATACTTTGGGGGAGGTCCTTGTAAAGCACATAGGCTCTAAGCCTTGTGCCTAGAATGACCGATAGGAAAAAAACAAAATCACTGCCTGCTTCAACCAGAGGAACTGTTTCAACAGTTCAGGACATGAAAATGTAAAGTTAAAAATCATAGCTTTAGGATCATTAAGAAGAAAACAAATAATGATTTACTGATGTTCCATATGGGCATCTCCTTTCTATATGTTGTGCCTTCACTAGATTTTCCAGCTTGAAAATGGCACCGTCATTGTCCCAAGCAACTCTGACTCCTCAACCTCTGCTCCTGCCTCAATATATAATTGGTCAAGCTTCACTTTGACCATAGGTAGGGAATCAGGTCATTGCTCTCTTACTGCTTTTCTACCCATTCTACAATTGTATCAAAATACGATTGGAATAATAGTCCCTAAAGACTAAGATCTAAAAGAACTCTCAACTTCTGCCAGCTCACAGGAGGCTCTCTTTGCACTTCTGTATATAAGCTGTGACCAGAAGCACACAGCCTTACAGGGTAGCTACGGCACACACTGTAGGCTGGCTGACCCAGTGTCACCAGCAGCCTCGTTCTCCCCAGCTACTTTCTGGCGACAAGGAATGTGACATGTCGTAGCCTGGCCAATAAGCTAAAAGTGGAAGTTTTCAGGGCAGCACTTCTTAGACAATATTGGATATCCTGATAGAGAGGGAAGGTGACACAGCCTTTTGCCTTCTCCCCGCCCACCACTTTTTTTTTTTTTTTTTTTGCCTGGAACATGGATATGATTTCTGACGATATAGCAACCATCTGGACACTGCAGTAACAAATATGAGGACAAAGGCCAAGAATGACAGAATAGAAAAAGAGGAGGAGCCTAGGTCTCTGATGGCTTCACTGGGACACTGAATTGGCCCTATCCGGACTTCATGTAATATATGACAAAAAAACCTGTTTATTACACCACTGCTGGTAGAGTTCTCTGAGAGTTGCAGTGGAATGTGCACTTTTTTTTTTTTTTGCGGTACGCGGGCCTCTCACTGTTGTGGCCTCTCCCGTTGCGGAGCACAGGCTCCGGATGTGCAGGCTCAGCGGCCATGGCTCACGGGCCCAGCCGCTCCGCGGCATGTGGGATCTTCCCGGACCGGGACACGAACCCGTCTCCCCTGCATCGGCAGGCGGACTCTCAACCACTGCGCCACCAGGGAAGCCCCAAATATCCCCATTTCTATCAGGGACAGGATTACCTGCTTTTTAAATTCTATTTTAAAGTTATTTCAACGATGCCAATTGATTTTATTCTAATTTTAAGTGTAACACATGTTTGAAGATTTGAAATATGCAGAAATATATCTAAGATAAAAATGATCCTTGCACTGTCCACTAAGAGAAAAATCAACGTTAACATTTTGACAAATGTCCTTCCATTATTTATATATGTATAGACACGCACATCTCAACATACATACATATACTAATTGTACACTGTGTTCTTCAAATGTTTTATCATTAATGTTTCATATCATTAAATACTCCGAAGAGTTTTATTGGTTGCATAATAGTCTATTATATCTATCAGATTAATAGCCTATAATTTCACTAATCCTCTTCCTGCTGGAAAATTAAGTTCACTACAGTGAAAAATCAAACTTAAATTTTGGTCAAATCTTCCATTTTTTTTGGTAGGATGGTTCTTCTAAATGGAATTACTGGATAAAAGGTAAAAATGGTGCTAAGGTGACTTATACAATTACCACATTGCCTCGCAGTAAGGCAGCATCAACTTAAAAATACAACAAGCATGTGTTGTAAGGCTGGTGCATATATTTTTCAATATTTGCCAATATAATATCTTAATTTTCTCATTGCTTGTGAGGCTGAATATATTTAATATATATTGGCTTATTAAATTTCTCTTTGCTTTTGTGAATTGTCTGATCATATATATTTCTAATTTTATATTGAAATGTTTTCTAATTACTACCAAGAGCTCTTCCTATATTAGAGATGTTAATCCTTTGTCATGTATTTTATAATTATTCCTTTATTCTCTTGAACACAGAACATGAGGATAATAGGGAGTGATTATTAAGTGTCTCTTAAACAGGGTCTCAATCTTATTTAAGAAAGCTGGAGTTTCCAAATTAATTAATTTTTCAGGATGTTGCTGGATTAAAAAACAACAGTGTAATCCAAAATGAATGCCATCCTTAGCTTCACATATACTAGCCATAGTAAATCTCTTCTCCAACTTAAGAAAAAAAATATTTTCTCTTTCCACTCAAATAACCTTCTCTACATATTTCTCTTAATACTAGCATTTTATTTTCAAAATGAACCTTCTAACACATGCTTAGAAAAGTACATGGTAATGATATATTGAACGCCTGTTTAAGATTATCGCCTGCTTTCACAAGTATATTCCCAGTCCATTAATGATGAAGCATATGATCAGTTTTTCCAGTGGGGCAGACAATTAGACTGAGCTGTCTTTAGAAATTCTTGCCCTTAACGACTTGGTGACCACATTTTCAATATAACAACATCTCTAAATTATGGCTTGTAAAAAACTATTTAACCAGTTTTACAAAAATAGTTTGCTATTTTACAAAAACTATTTTTTTTTACTTGGATACAGATTTAGATATCTAAGGGGCTAGTTAATTTAGCCGATTTAAGTGTTAACTAATACATCTATGCTGGATACTGTCTAAGTCAGGTTACGTGATCATGGGGCCTCTTAAGGCTCCTCAGTTGTCTTAGCATATGAGGCTGTAGAAGACTGTACTTGTATTAATAAATTCTTTGATTAAACCTAAATACAAAAACTGCTTTGTGGATAAAAATGGGCGTAAATTACGGAGCTGTAGTGGGTGAGCCTGTACCAAGTGTTTAAAACTATGTAGAATATCTCCAATTTATTCTAAGTTAATCACATTCTTTGATTCAGAATTTTTGGGGAATTATTTTGGGGTATTTGTCATGATGACTAATACTATATGACCCAAGGTGAGCAAAATCTCTGAATATTCAGCTTACACAACCTTCGCCACAACTCACACGCAGTCAAATTACTCTGTCCTGATGTAATTCGATTTCGTGTTGCTGCACGTAAAAGCAAGGAGTTCAGGAACATTTTGAATATAATTCCCATGGCACGAGGTTTATGCACAGACTACACCACTCTTCTGCACACAGATTTACGGAAAATGAAAAGGGGAGTCATAAATAAGCACACCGTTTTTTTGTTAGAGAAATACTTATCTTCAACTTTTTCTAATTCAACAAACAAAAGGAAAAAATTCTCATAAATTAAAATATAAGGATGTACTGCTTTAGATTAAAAGGAAGATAACAAAAAGAAATGATAGGAGAACACAAAGGGGAAAAAATGTCAGTGATAGAAGACTAGGAAGGGCCACAAAACAATCTGATCTAATTAACCCTCCCTGGCAGTGCAAGGGAATTCACATGATCTAAATCAATTATGTCAAGTGATTGCCTAATTTATTCATAGATTCCTCCAATTAGGAAATAAAGCACACGGCCCTTTTCTTCAAGTTTTAAACAACTGCTTTCACTCTTTTCTATGTAATGGAATTAAAGCCCTTGGCCTTCTGTATTTTCTGCGTTTGACTCTTTCTTTAAATCTGTTCATTATTATGAACCTTCTCCAAACACTTTCAAATGAACGAGTTTGGGTAAGTGAAAGTGAAGTAGACTGCTATATTCCACACCCTCCTAAAATATTTTTATCCCTATTCTATTCTGCTACCCAAGTCAAACATTTATTTGCACTTTTATTCATTTATACTTTAAGTATTCGTCTGCACTTTTATTCATCCATTCATTCGATATTTTGATGTAGAAAAGGTGAACCTTTCTACTTAGTAAGATAAGTCAAATCAATCATGGAGATCAATGGGTTTCTGAGTTGCAGCCAGATTGCTCTAACACTATCCATCCACATCATCCATCTTGGATTTACTTGACACCTACACATTCTAAGTGGAGAGGAGGAAGCAAAAGACTTAAAAGATATGACCCTGTAAAGGCTTGTAATCTGATTAGAGTGGGCAGAAATTCTCACTCAGTAGGTACCCAAACGAGTATCCAATTCAGTGCTAAAATTCAGGATACCAAAAGAAATTGCTTTAAGAATTCAGAGAGGGCTTCCCTGGTGGCGCAGTGGTTGAGAGTCCGCCTGCCGATGCAGGGGATGCGGGTTCGTGCCCCAGTCTGGGAGGATCCCACGTGCCGCGGAGCGGCTGGACCCGTGAGCCATGGCCGCTGAGCCTGTGCGTCCAGAGCCTGTTCTCCGCGGCGGGAGAGACCACAGCGGTGAGAGGCCCGCGTACCGCAAAAAAAAAAAAAAAAAAAAAAGGATTCAGAGAAAGAGCTGGAAAAAAATGACAGCTCCCTGGAGCAGGCAAGACTTGAATGGGTCCTGAATGAAAGTTAAAATTTAAATAGGAAAGAAGAGAAGGTGACGGTCTTCTGTTTTTACAGTTGAGACTGGGAAATTAGTAAGCCTCACTTGCAACAGAAAGGTACAATGGTTTAGAGCCTAGGCATCAAAGTTTAATGTGCCTGAGTTCAAATCCTGGCTCCATCGCTTACTAGCTATGATACCTTACAGAAATCGATCACGTTAAGCCCTGTTACACTCATCTATAAAATGGCAATAGAACTGCTGTGCAAAAAACCACGCTT
Organism: Tursiops truncatus; assembly: GCF_011762595.2. Classification (NCBI taxonomy): domain Eukaryota; kingdom Metazoa; phylum Chordata; class Mammalia; order Artiodactyla; family Delphinidae; genus Tursiops; species Tursiops truncatus. The sequence goes on from NC_047040.1 coordinate 30,600,928, forward strand.
GGCATATAGCAAGTGCTCAAAAAATCATTAGCTACCACCACTACCATCACAGATACTACTGCTTTCTCTCTTTTTCCTCTTCATATTCTAGATTAATAGGTATCATCACTGCCCTGAATATTGGGCTGAGGAGTTTGATCTTTTTACCAGGAGTACAGGAGTAAAGGAAAGTCAGCGGCTTCTAGCCATTGGATAGACAGTCATCCAGCAATGTCTGAGAGGTTATTTTACCATACATGTGCTATCCTTTCTGAGGCACATGGCATGCAGTCAGCCACATTCTGTCATCGTAATCCATTATTAATTCATGCTTAGTTACATCCTTGTTCTTTCATGCTGCTCTGCAGTTAATTCCTGCATACTTAGCGACCACAGACACTTCTCTACCCTGGAGATTCTCTCCCAGATTGCATCCCGCTGCACAGCATTGCTCACATGTCCCAGCTTGCTGGCAATCCTTTCTTTCCTCACTCTACTCTGGCCCTTGCACATCACCTTTCAACTTCACAAACACATCTTCTCTGCCAAGGGCATTCCTCAGAGCTCTAGTCCTGTGAGATGGTCTGTACTCAAGGTTTCCGTGATCAAATGAGTTTGGGAGATGCTGCACATTATTGTATCTTGAAGACTTATGGGGACTCTTAAATGCCCAGCAATGTGCATACAACACATTAAAGGTTGTGAACAATCTTGTGTTTAAGAAGACTGTTTAACTCAGAAATTTCCAAACTTGCTTGACCGTTCTTTACTATATCATTCAAGTTACTACTAAGACATTCAAACAATTCAGTTTCAATTTTACGTTCACCTATTTTTATATTAACGAACACATTCTTTAATCTTCGATAAGGCTTCATTACTAGTCCATAATTAGAGGACTTTGCCACTTATGATTTGCCTCTAGAGGGAAAAAAAAACAAAGGAGAAAGCACTAAGATTATTCACCTGGAATCTACTGATTTATTAAGGATAGAAATAGGAAACCTCTGACATAACTCAGTTTTCACTCAATTTGGGTGCTAAGTATTTTTTTCCAAATTTAGAAAATGGGCTAAATGTTTTCCAATCACTCGGTACACTCTTGTTTTCCTTTTAAGACTTTTTAGCTGCAACCTCTGCAGGTCTCACATTCTTTCAGGACAATCCTGATGTGCTTGGGGATTATGTCAGTTAGTTCCTGGATCAGCAGAGGGTAGATTAGCTATTCCCAGCTCGCTTGAAACCATCACTCATGATTAGTCAATTTCCAACTTGATCTCTATTGCAAGTTTTGCTTTAATTTTAATAACATCATCTGATAGAGTTCCTAGTAACCTTTTCTTATGAACACTAGAAACCAAGTGGGAATTGAAACATTAGCCTTTCCAGTCATGTTCCTTCTCTCCACAATTTGTGGAAGTTTATGTTTGTTATACTGAATATCTTTCTGGTGTCTTTATTCATTTATTATTACTGTTCATGAGACTATTTCCACTAAGGGTAGCCTACAGAAATAAGATAGTCTGTTGTCACTGATAATTCTCAATTATTTAGAACAGTGTGTGGCACAGAGGAAGCACTCAATAAATATTTGTTGAAGGAAGGAAAAGAGATGGATGGGTGAATTTTACATGGGACTGAAATTATGTTTTCAAGTGTTGGACAACTTTTCAGTCTTATAAAAATAGAGTAGGTGTTTCTGGCGACACCAGCCCTTGTACTAATGTGCTCTAAATCAGCCAAAGCCACTGGATACACGGTATAGTAGTTTTAGTGTTCCAGTGAAGAACCAAAAAGAAATTATTTTAGTAAGATTAACTGATTTACCCTAGAAGTTTTTCTCATAAATAAGTCCAAGTTCTGACTCTGTTTCTGATTCATGTTTAACTAGACATTTTCTAACCATTTAATGAAAGATACAGATGTAGTAATTAATACATACTTTGGAGGAAGAAACATACTTAGCTTTAGGAAAGTAAAAGCAAAATATCTATTTTCCCCCATGAGCAAGAGCTGAGATTTGACCTTTAATGAAGATTAACATTTTACTTACAAAAAGTGCTATTTAATTTAGAAATTTTCAGGCTTACAGAGGAAATGCTCAGATGATTCAAAATAGAAAATATACAATAAATAAATATATAAAAAAAGGTTTAGGGCTTCCCTGGTGGCGCAGCGGTTGAGAGTCTGCCTGCCGATGCAGGGGACACGGGTTCGTGCCCCAGTCCGGGAGGATCCCACATGCCGCGGAGCGGCTGGGCCCGTGAGCCATGGCTGCTGAGCCTGTGTGTCCGGAGCCTGTGCTCCACAACGGGGGAGGCCACAACAGTGAGAGGCCCGCGTACCGCAAAAAAAAAAAAAAAAAAAAATGTTTAGCCACAGCAATAATTTTAAAAGTAAAATTAAAATATTCCTGTTGAGCCTACAAAATTGGCAAAAATAAAAAAAACGATGACACCCAGATTCTTCCATATACTACTGAGAAGAGTGTAATTTCCCTTCTGGAGGGCAGCTGGTCATATATATCAAAAAAGCCTTAAATCTTTATATAACATTTGGTCAAAGAATGATACATACTGAAACTCACAATGATGAAATAATTATGAATTTTTACAAAGGTTTATGTACTAGTAGGGTCAATCCACTGCTATTTCTAAGCGCAAAAAATTGGAGACAACTTTTACAGCCAAATGATATAATATTAAGCAAATAAATCAGGCTATATTTATTCAAGAGCAAGCTTTACAATTAGAAGGCAGTATTATAGAAACAAAGACACGGAGAATAATATTTAAGCTAGATTATTCTTAAAGGACCCAAATTTAAAAGCATATGTTCAGTAGAATCACTTTGGGGAAAAATTAGAATATAAAAATACGAATATGTATATATGAGAATAGAAATACATAAGACCAAAGAAGTTTTGCTTTTTAAAGAACTGCAACTTCTGCACTTAAAAATGAGATAGTTGTACCTTCCTAGAGTACTTTTAATCTCTGCATAAAGTATTGCCAGTAACAAATATTTATCATTCTGAATAGCATTTGGAAGAGACAACTATAAAACTGCCAAACTTCATTAACATGTATTTATTATACTATATATTTTATATGATATTTTATTATACTATATTTAATTATATATTTATATATAGTATTTTCAGCTAATGGAACTCTCGCTTCTAAACAAGTAAAATGGTTCATATTTGCAAGGAGAATTTAAGTATTTTGTTTAGCTTTGAAAAGCTTCCTTAGCTTCATATTTTATGAAGATGTTCTTATATTAGTACAAAAGTTCTATTAAAAAGGAACAGAATTTCATTTAAATATGAACAGTGGTTTAGAAAACAAAGGCAAGTAGGAAAGAAAGTTCATATTTGGCCTTATTTAAAATGGTTAGTATCAGAGACGTAGAGCCTCAACTGAGGTGCAAAAATATTCAATATAAAGAAGAAAGCACTTCATTTACTAATCTAAGTTTTAAGAGGGGCCCGGAATATGTCAGTTCTAAAGGATGAGGCAGATTCTCCATTGATCAGGATTTCCCATCGGAGCACAAATAAGGCTCTAAATATGCGGAAGCTAATTTAAGAAAGATTGGCATGGGTTTGTCATTGGCATAATGTCATTGGTTAAGGTTCAATTATAAACATTTCCAAATGTTATAGTTTTCTTTATACTTCTTGTGGGAAAACAGAGCCTTGGGTTTCTCTTCCCGAGACTAAATTTTTACTTTATCTACATATGCCACTAAACAATATCCCAGCTTAAAGAAACCTAATCTTTGTGAAAAACCATGGCAACATTTGAGACCATGTGTGACTCTATGATTGAATTAAGAATCTGCATACGAAATCCACAGCAACCTTTTCTGCAGTATTTCACAACATTGACTTGAGGAGAATTTACTTATACCGGCAGCTCAAGTCAGCCACCAAGTACAAAAATATGAGTAGGATATGAAGAGGCTCACCTCTGATACCACTACTGACATTACCCTCTCCATGACTGATGCTGTGACTAATAACATCATTGAACTTCTTACGTTCTAGACACTAGGTTAAGTGTTTGTATGTAAGAGGGATGGTTCTTGCTTTAAACATTTTTTTTTTCTGATGGGGCATATGAGAGAGTTGTGCCTCTTAGTCATTCACGCAACAAATGGTGAATGAGAGCAACTGTGTTTAAGGTATTTACCAGCACTTATTCATGGGAAAGGCATGAGAGTGGGATGGAAGGTGCCACAACTTTCAGAGAAGCCTACAACACACAAAGTATTGAATAGCATAAAGGTACAATTTCTACACAAAAGGCATCCTTGGGGCTTCCCTGGTGGCGCAGTGGTTGAGAGTCCGCCTGCCGATGCAGGGGACGCGGGTTCCTGCCCCGGTCCGGGAGGATCCCGCGTGCCGCGGAGCAGCTGGGCCCGTGAGCCATGGCCGCTGGGCCTGCGCGTCCACAGCCTGTGCTCCGCAACGGGAGAGGCCACAACAGGGAGAGGCCCGCGTACCGCAAAAAAAAAAAAAAAGGCATCCTTTTCTACCTAATAGTAATAATGAACACAAAGTCAAATTAGTCTTGAAAATGAACTTCTTTAAAATATATTCCTTAGGAACTGTAAATTTAAAAAGAAAAAAGAATACATTTGGAAAAGAATTTGAAAAATAATATATATATGTGTAAAACGGAATCACTCTGCTATAGACTTGAAACTAACCCAACATTGTAAATCAACTACGCTTCAATTAAAAAAAAGGATACCTATGGAATTACAGGGCGAGAAAGAGGTTCTTTACAGAAAGAAGCATTTATGTACCTTTGCTTCCAACCCCAATAGTTATTCCAATTAATTTTAAACAGAATCTGCATTATTCTGCTATATTCAATATAATGATCTAGTTATATTAAAGGTATAGAGAAGTGATCCATGTCACTATAATTTAGTTAATAGTAATACTAGTCCTTGATTTATTTTCATTTTTAAATGTGCAATTGTCTAAAATTTAATTATATGTTTTAGTTAACGCAAATGTTGCTTTTTCTTAATGTTTTGAAAGAGGCCTGGCTTTGGATGTGTGAAGTCAGTTATTCTAAGTTTTCCTGGTTTCTCTTTTCGCAACAGAGAAGAATTCAGCCTGAGTTCTGATATGTAATTTCTCTAAACTCATTGCACCTATTTTCATCTAGTCACCCTACTTCAGTTATAACCTGTGTGGTTACACTATTTAAACATATTAAGGTACACTAAAAAATTAAAAAAAAAACAAACTGTACCTTTTATCTAAAGACAAAAAATGCACAGTGTCTCCTTTTCCATTTTTCTGATGAATTTTGCTTCTCAGTCTTCAGGAGTTGTTTCAATTTATGTATCTATTCTTTCCTTGCACACAAAATATGCCACAAACCAGAATTAATTTTCCATCCTTATTAACTTCCTAGATTTCAAAGCTTGTAAACTTGATGTATCTTCTGATCTGGCTATCATCGCTTGATATATTTGGGGTGCAGATTCGATTTTAAACAGATTTGAGTTTTTCAATATTAACCATGAAAATATCTAAGGAGACCTCTTATATGTCTCTTTTTCTTTTTTTTTTTAAATTTATTTATTTATTTTTGGCTGAGTTGGGTCTTTGTTGCTGCGCGCAGGCTTTCTCTAGTTGCAGCGAGCGGAGGCTACTTCTTAGTTGTGGTGCGTGGGCTTCTTGTTGCAGTGGCTTCTCTTGTTGCGGAGCATGGGCTCTCGGTGTGCGGGCTTCAGTAGTTGTGGCGCATGGGCTCAGTAGTTGTGGCTCGCGGGCTCTAGAGCGCAGGCTCAGTAGTTGTGGCTCACGGGCTGAGGTGCTCCGCAGCATGTGGGATCTTCCAGGACCAGGGCTCGAACCCATCTCCCCTGCATTGGCAGGCGGATTCTTAACCACTGTGCCACCAAGGAAGCCCTCTCATATGTCTCTTAAGTCACCTCTCTTCCAGGCAAGATACCTTTATTTCTTTCCACTGTTTTTCATCAGACATGGTTTCAAGGCCTCTCACCAATATCTGGATGCATCTACTCTGTTCTTGTCTTTATTAAAATACTGTAGCCAGAATTAAATACAGCATTCTATCTAGGTGGGTTATGGCCAGGCCAGGGTACAGTGGAACTGCTGTCTTCCTTAATCTGGTAACACGGAACTAGTTTTGGGGGTGGCCATGTCAGGCAAGAGCTAAAACACAGGGACACCTTCAGTAACTGTTATTATCCCAGGTCTCCTAAACTGTACACTCGTACAATTGATTTCTTTTAACCCGCCTTCAGGACATTGCCTTTATCTTTCACCACCCTATCTAAACTAGGCTTGCCTCTCCCCAGTCTTCATCTTTACCTGAATTTGGCTTCAGAGAAATCATGTCTATCTGAAATTTTATTATTTATTTACTGCTATGCAACCTTATCATCTATTTACCCAACGAGAATGACAATACCGTAAGAGTGGAGCCTTTATCTTATCTATCTAGGTATTGCCTGGCATAGAGAAAGTATCCAATAAATGGCTGTTCAATGAATTCATCATCACTCGATAAATTCTATCTTCTTCAATTCTGAATAAATCATTTGAATGCTAATTCTGTCAGTCTATCATACTACCCAATTCTCTGAGACAACATCTATTGAAAATTTGGTAAGAACGCTTTTCATGTCTTCATCCAAGTTATATACCCAATATTCATCAAATTCTGTTGTTTTGTTAGAATGTAACAAGAGGGCCCAAGTACAGAGTCTCATAGTATACGTTATTTAATTCCTTTCAGAGTGACAATGCACCTTAATTAGCACATTTTGGGAAAGGGCATCCTAATGCTATTACCTAGCTTAGTGCATAACTTGGTAAAAGTCTCAATCAGAAAACAAATGGAAATACCTTTATTAAGATCAATGTAAACTACATGTATAATATTTCCCTGATTTATCAGTCTAGAAATCCTATCAAAAAGGAAAGCAGACACTGGTTGTTTCAGAGATCCCAGCATTGAGGTGGCTAGTGACCACTTTCTTATTTTCCTTTTCATTTGACAAAGAGAAATCCTCCGAGGATTTCTACTAATTTCTACTCCTAATTTCTAATGATCAGGAATAGTCACTTTATAATCACAGTCCTCTTAGTGCACAGGGATGGATACAAAGCGTCTAGATTTCCGCTTGCTGGCAGCCATGCTTTTCCAGTGTGAACATCATTCTCTTGTGCGCATGAAGATAAAATTAACACAGGAACCGGTGGCTCTGCTTTCCACCTGACAGCTGTTACGTGCTGTAAACAATGGTCCACCATGCTTTCTTTTTCATGCTCTAAAAATAGCTTGACTGTCTAACTCTTAAAAGTTTTGCAAGCCTCATCATGTGCAGCTGCTTAACTCTTCCTACATTGATTCTTTTAGATTATTGTTACTCTTTCTTCACACCCTTTGCTTCTCTCTTTCTCTTCTCTACACAGCCAAGCTTAACAATTAGTTCTTAGAGTAGCCACACTTGTGCTTCAGATGCCTCTCCCTTTTCTTCTCTCTGAGATAAGTTATCATCATCATGTCAGTACTTCTTTTTGGGGATCTTCACTCTTGAGTTTCCCTTTCTTGTTAGGGTTGTCATCTAGGTATCTGCAGCAAGCATCATTTCTCTCATTTACTACTGAATCCTCAGCATTTAATGCACTTCCCGGCACACAGTAGGTACTCAAGAAACATTTGTTTAATCAATGAGTAAATATTCTCTGTAATTCCTTCATTTTGACTTCCTAAAGCTTAGGACATTCACCTGATTGTGTCCTTGAACTCTTCCTCATCTAATAGAGATGGTAGGTGCTTTCTTTTAGTATTACCATTAATTCTTCTTTACCAATCAGGTTGTTGTTTTTGTTTTTTTAATAAGTCAAAGTTATATCTTAAATAGTGGTACTCAATTCAGCTTTCACAATATCCAGAGGTATTACTTACTGATGGACAATAAAGAAGATCCCTGGATATAAATAAAAAGTTATATTAAAATATTATATGGCATCATATGATATATTTTAATTGATAAATCAGCATGACAGTTATCAGAATATACACTTTTATAAAAATTCTCCTGTGTATTCAGTGTTCAGGATTTTTGTCTTATTTCTGAGAATGCATATGAAGGTTCCTCACTATATAAAAAATAATTTTAAAAAGAAAGTATTAGAACAGTAGAATGGGTTTAATTAACTTTTTTATGCCCATCTTCCATTGGATACTAGAGATATCTGACTGCCCTCTGAGAGGAATGCCTGATGTATATGAAAGGGTTATATTCAAAACGTGACCCAAATCTTTTGTTGAAATGAGAAATCAGATTTATAATTTACTTCGACTGTGAATGCCTACCAACATTTCTATCTTAATACAAATTTCAGCAAGGAACTAGCAGATAATAAATTGCTGTATCACAGATCTTGAAAGAAAACCAATCTATCGTCTTGATTTTAGGGATAGTCATTCAAGACACACACAGTTTTAAGAGACTATGAGACGTGGAATGTTAACAGCCTTCATTGTCAGGAAACTTCCTAAAATTTCGTCCCAATGCCTCATGCATCACTTTAAGCTCATTTCCTCTCATTGAACAGAGGCAGGACAGCTGGTCAGCATCTTCCATCTGCACTGCCTTCAGCCTTCCTCTAACTGTGTTACACAACACCCTTCTGAAATGGGAGTAGGAGGTCAATTTGAAACAGGAGAGAAAACTCTCAGGAAAAAAATCTTGCGGGAAATAGCGTTTTAAACTTAACTTTGAATGGGGCTATAGATTAGGTCAGGGAATGGGCCAAAATACTGAAGTGCTGTTCCCTGAATAATTCAGACTAATTCTTAAATAGCATTCGGGGGTCATAAAACACCAGGCCTGGATATTGAAGATGTTTGTGCTTCATCAAAAAGTCTTTGAATGTGACTCTCTGGCATACTGCCAACAAGGTCAGCTCTTTGGGGGAAAACCCTATGCCAAAGGCCAAAGAGGCAGCTGTGTTACTCAGCTCCTGAGAGCTTCCAGCTCAACACCCACACAAGCTCAATTATGAACAAATTAAAGGGATCCAGACTGAACATAGTAATTCTGGTAATTTAAATAAATAGAGGAAAGTCTACAATTAGTAGGAAAAGATTGATTTTCTGGAAAACCCAGAAAATGACACCCTAACCCCTTTGAATAAGCATAGTTACATCTAATTATTTAAAAATAAATTCCCTTTATTCATCATTTTAATCATTTCTGATCTGACTTAAATGTGGCCACATGCATGCCAGCAAAAGTATCCACAAATACTGAGGCAGAATAGCCTCAAAAAATCTATAACTTTTAGATATATAGGAATTAATGACCCTGAGTAAAATTATAATCAGAGTCTTACACCTACATTTTAGATCACATAGATAAATGTTGTTACTCATTTCTACCTTCTTCAAATGCACAGAAAAATTTAGAGTCATTCAGAAAGAATCAAAGATTCAATACTGGGGAATCTATTAAAATAACTCACTATGTTAATAGAATAAAGAACAAAATACACATGATCATCCTGTATAGATCCTTAAAATCACTTAATAAAATTCAACATCCATTCCTGATTAAACAAAGTGAGCAAATAAAAAAAACTTTTCAAGAAGCTAGGAACACAAAGAAACTTGTTTAAATTGATCAAAACATTTCTATCAGGAACCAAGAGCAAACATCATAAATTAATGGGCACACCCATGGTAGAAGCATTCCTCTTTAATCTTTAAATTCATTTTTGATGAGCTGATCTCAAGTTCATGTGGGAGAATAAATGCATGTGAAGGGCCAAAGTAATTTTACAAAAGAAGAAAAAACAGAGGAAGACAGCTCTATAAGTTATCAAAATACAGTGTAGTCAGATGACAATTGAAACAGGGTGATACTGGCATTGGACAGACCAATGTATCAATAGAACAGCATGTCTAGAAATCACCCTATGTATGAAAGGGAATTTAGTATTCAATGTGACTGCATTCCAAATTAATGGGGGAAGGACATAAAAGTCAGTAAATGTTATGAATAATTTGCCTATTTACATGGAGAAAAATTTTTCCACCTCATAAACCATGAATAAAATTATTGCTAAACATGGAAAAAAAACACCAAGCCTTTAAATGCACAAGAAAATAAATGAGATAAATAAAACCAAACAGTCATGAAGGAAAAGATGGAAATATTTGACTATAAGACTAAAGCCTTTTTTATAGTAGAGGATATCACGATCAAACTAAGAAGACAAATAATAGACTGCAAAAGTTATTTATAACATACATAACAATAGTCTAAAGATGAAAAAGAACAAATGGAAACATTTTCGGCAAAGAATATGAATAAACAAATCATAGAATAAAGAAAATAGAATAGAATAAGAAATACAAATGCACCAAACCCCCTTATCCAAACCAAAAGATACAAACTCTCAATTAAGTCCAAATTTAATCAAAAGGGGAAAAGTAAATAATAAATCAAGATTCATTCATATAACATAACACTATACAATTAGTATAAAGAAACACAACGTGTGACAGAGATGTCTGTACATAGATGGAACGGCAATTAGGTAGAGTACTTTCTATAAGGATATACATAGCAAACTAAAATTTTCTATAAGGATATACATAGCAAACTAAAGTCATGTTTGTATCTTGGAAATAAAAGAAGGAGATGGGGATGAGAAGTCTTTATTTTTCACAATAAGAACCGTCTGTCTTTGGAAACATAAGTGAAAAGAAATAAATGGAATCCACTCACCTTTAAAATAATTTGAACATAATATGCAAATGAAAATACTAGCTTAGACTCAGCAGCAAAAATGAAACAAATAAAAACAAAGAAGGTACCAATGAGGCTTATTAGCCTTTGAAGAAGTTTAAAAGCTTTATAAAGGAGGAATATCCAACATAAATTATGCAGTAAATAGGAGGTTTATCTTTTTCATTTTGAACATATGAAATTGCTGTTTTTCTAGGTCAAACACAATCAAGTAGCACTAATTTGCTGTTCAACCTAAATACCTCAATTTTTTTAAACTTTTTGAAGAATGGATCTTGACCCCGAGAGGATTATTCCTCTAAGCACAGTCACCAACCTTTTTATCAAATATATTCATTCCTTATGTTGGCCCAGTGCCATATATGGAAAACTAAACTACTTACAATATCTTTTTCATCTAATCAAACAGGGAAGACACTTCCAAATGTTTACCATTCTGGTATCGCCTGAGCTTATTCATTGAGAAAAAACAACATACTTACTGAGCTCACTCAACTGTTCTGAGAATAGGGGTTCAGAATGGCCCTAGAATGTTGACCTCAGAGCCCTCTGAAAGACTGTTAGCTTTAATTTGGCTTTTCCTGGAAGGGACCAAACTTTGATAGTTTCTTACAAAATGCTTTTACAAAAGGCTATTTTTGAGGCTATTTTTTCTTACAAAATGCTTTTATAGCACATTTTACCACTTGTGCTGTATGGTGCACATGCCAGTGCTGGTGCTGTATGGTGCATTTAAACCAATGTTTGATACCTGTATCCTGAAGACAAGAGCTCATGACCTTCGCCCAACTATGTAAAACTGAACAAACATTACTATTGTCATTTATGTTATAAGTACAATAAAATGCAAAGGGTGACTGCTAACTATTCATATTTTGCAAGGGCTATTTCATTCTAAACGAGAACATTTCTCAGAAACAAAATTTTCAGTAACAAAAAATGTAAACAGAAAAACTGTTTCTGGACATGGCTTAGGTTTTGTTTTTATGGAACTGATATAATTTTCTTCTTTCTTAAAATGGATGTTGGGGCTTCCCTGGTGGCGCAGTGGTTGAGAATCTGCCTGCCAATGCAGGGGACACGGGTTCGAGCCCTGGTCTGGGAAGATCCCACATGCCACGGAGCAACTGGGCCCGTGAGCCACAATTAATGAGCCTGCGCGTCTGGAGCCTGTGCTCCGCAACAAGAGAGACTGCGATAGTGAGAGGCCCGCGCACCGCGATGAAGAGTGGCCCCCACTTGCTGCAACTAGAGAAAGCCCTCGCACAGAAACGAAGACCCAACATAGCCATAAATAAATAAATAAAATTAAAAAAAAAAAAGGATGCTATTTTTTTCTTTTGCAGAGACTTTTAAAAACCGCACTACTGGCTACTTATTTTTTTTCTTTTATTAAATGAGGAAAAGAGTAATATATTTCTCACCCCAAATTAAGAGCAGTTTTTACCCATTCATCTTCTTTACAGAGAAATTGGGAAGACAGGACAGGAAATATTTATCAAGCACTCTATAAAAACAAATTGCTCCTTAAATTATTAGTAGTAATCTGTGTCACTGTCACACATTATTCCTTTGGTCAGAGGTTCACGCTTGAGAAAATACCCCTTTTTGACCAGTGCTCGAGACAGCTTCCTTATTAAGGCTTTCTGTCAGTCTCTTACTATAAGTGATTAGAGCAAATGTATCCCAGCGGTCTAGTTAATTTATAGAAAATAGAATCAACTTCTCTTTTTTCATCGTGACTGAACATCTTTTTGAACTCCTATAAATGAGTAACAGATAAGCACTATTTATCAGATTGTTTCATGGAACACGCAGTTTTGATTATTCCATTTTCTTGGTGCTACTAATGAAATATGTAATATGCTTCGGAAAACAAACAAACAAACAAAAAAGACTTTGGCAAGGTTGGCCTCTGAGCATTCAGGAAGCAGTGAATATTTTGCTGAGAAGTTATTTTGCACCAGCATCCTATTCCAATAGTTCTCTCTCTCTAAGGACCCATGGGAGTGCAACAATGTGCTTGGGTATCTGAGATGTCTTCCGGGATCTCACATTCCAGAGCCTGGAGAACAGAGTTTGCAGGGACCCTTGCTCTGCCCTGGCAGCCAACAGTCACCCAGAAATTCCTTGTAGGACTCAGAATCTCACTGAGGTTGTCTGGGCACGAAACCAAAGTACCTTGACTCCCTCAATCTGGCAAACCCAGGGACCCCTCTTCCCTCTGGTATTACAGGATTTGGAGATGGGCACTTATAGAGATAGATCTTCTCCACTGCCGCCATCTCCATCCATTGCACAGAGAGATGGGATGCCCTGTAGAAGAGGATTCATTGAACTGCCTTATCTTCCCAGGCCCTGCAACAGGTATGTACATGAGAAACAGAAGAACACTTGCAGAGGTGAGAGTACAAATGTAAAGGCAGGTGAGTTAAAGATGCTTAATGGCATTCAGATCCTCCAGAAGGAATACTCCTATTTTTCTGACCTATACATAAAAATGTCACTTATCTCTCTTTTAAAAAGCGGTAATTACGATTAAATGTGTGAGAGGAGACAGGAAGATAGGATGACCAATATCCCCTCTTCCAAGCTTCAGCAAACCCCGCCCCCTAAGGTTGGAGTTGAAGAAACAACGGCAGGACATTCAAGAAGATAGATGGGCTGAGGCTGGACAGTTGATCTGGATGTCACCTCACCCTCACTTACCAAGGTCCATGCTCTTTGAGGCTTTCAGATTCATTGATTCAGGCTGCCTGGCTGGTGTCACAGATCTAAAGTTGAGGCGCTGATCCGGAAAAAATACTGCTGAATCCACCCCAGAGCTGCAGAAAGAAGCCATATGCCATATTTAGGTTTAGAATAAAATCTTATTTTTTATTCAGCAGTTCTCATTTTGAATACAGCCCCTCATCGCTCCCTCTGCAGCTCCCTCTCCCATTGCAGAGCACAGGCTCCGGACGCGCAGGCTCAGCGGCCATGGCTCACGGGCCCAGCCGCTCCGTGGCATGTGGGATCTCCCCGGACCAGGGCACGAACCCGTGTCCCCTGCACCGGCAGGCAGACTCTCAACCACTGCGCCACCAGGGAAGCCCCAACCAGGCATTTTCAACCACTTCGTGAACCTCAGGTTTCTTTTATGAGATATAGCAACTCTGTTTTCATGCATTTTATCATATTCTGCAATTTAAATAATATTCTCTGGCTAATACCATGTTTTCCTCTTCACTGATTTCTGCCAGTTGGGATCCTGCTATACAATATATAACTTTAAGTGGGTAAAACAAACCCACAAAGCACTGGTGCTTCAAAGGATGTCACTAGATACTAGCAGAGCCTAAAGGCAGGTTAAGAGAGATCTGTGGGCTAAGAACGCCCTTCCTTTAAAAACAAGTGTAAGGGTTGTATCCTTTCTAGAAAACCATTCTGTTGAATGACTAATGGCTGCCGTAGTTTGGTTTTCTACTTTATTTAGGTCTATTTTCTAAAACTAATGTTAATGCTGAGCAAATAGTCTGCTCATCAATAATACCAACAGGAAGTAACAGGAAAAGCACAGCTGACAATTTAGACAAAAGATACATCAAATGCCCATTATAGGCTTCCTAGTACTTGTCATCTCAAAGAATTCCATTTCTGATGAATATTTTATTTATTTTGCTTGAGGATGGAGATTATATAAGGGAATTACAAACAATGCCTCATTTCTTGATCTAGAAATAAATTATATTTATATACTTTTCATGAATTAAATTACAGCCACTTTCTCCCTTGGTACATGTATTTACAAAGTAAATATGGTAGCTCGTTTCAACACAACTTTAATCTTAAATACAGTAAAAACTCAAATCAAGTATCCTCGGTAAATCTGAAAGTACTGAGGTTGAATTTTTTTCAAACGGTTGGGATTTGACATTGTAAAAAATAAAATAACCCCCAAATTCAACTGTCATGAATGAGAATCCTTATAAAATGTACTGGGGAATCTCGATTTCTTAACCAAATACACCAAAATAAGTTTAATCTTTTCTTGAAACTTATTAGTCATGTATATTTAGTATTGCCTTGCAGCAATAATAATATTGCTGAATGAATGGGGCTCTGTTATTGTAATAGAGTGTAATATAGTATAATACAGCACAGCATTCAAAAGCACAGACTCCAGAGCAGGTCTGCCTATTTCTAAATCCTGGCTCTGCTCCTTACTAGCTGTGGGACTGGGCAAGTTATTGAACCTCTCTGTGCTTCCATTTTCTTATGTATAAAATGGGTATAATTACACTTCCTACCTCCTAGGGTTGGCATCAGATAAAATGAGTTACAAAGATTTGCAAAGTAAGGAGAATAGTGTCTGGTGCAGAGTAAGTGCTGTAGAAACATTTAGGAAACAAACAGATAAACACATAGACCTTCTTTAGCTTCCCAAATGACTAAGTTTCTGCTTTTCAAGTTATCCAAGTTTTTTGTACAGTTTTTTTGCCTTCTCTGTTTTTGTCAGACTCTCTGTGGGCTTGTGACTAAGAGCCCTTCTCTCCTTCTGTTTAGAAGAAATGATGTTTAGGGCCCTGGGCTTGGGAGCGAGATGCTAGGGTGGGTGGCCTCAATTTACTAGTGCATAAAATGGACACAGTGTATAGCACAGGGTACTACATTCAATAGCCTGTAATAAACCATAATGGAAAAGAATTATTTAAAATTGGACAGTAATAGAATTTACTTAAGAAAGCTATTGTAAGTATGAAATAAACTAAGATATGTTAAATACTGACAATAGTACCTAGCACACAGTAAGAGCTCAACAAAGTAAGCTATTAATCCTTTCCTTTGTTTCTGTAGGTTAGCGTGGTGGTCTTTGAATGAGGGCCTGAGGCACTCTCCAGCAAAGATATTATACAATCTGCCCTCCGTATCCTCAGGTACGGCATTCAAGGATCACCCAAACTGGGATCAAAAATATTCAGAAAAAAAAAATTCCAGAAAGTTCCAAAAAGCAAAACTTGAACTTTTCATGCCCTGGCAACTATTTACATAGCATCTACATTGTATTAAGTGATTTGAAGTATATGGGAGGATGTTATATGCAAATACTATACCATTTTATACCACGGACTTGAGCATCTGCAGCTTTCGGTATCCGCGGGGGTCCTGGAACAAGAACTCCTCATAGATACCGAGGGACAACTGTACATTTTTTCATGAAAATTTCCTCAAGAAGCTTAAATCAACTTTTAGAATTATGAAGGTTTTTCTTTTCTTTCTTTCTTTCTTTTTTTGGTTTCTTTCTTGGTGTCTGGTTACATGCTCAATAAAGAAAGCTACCGACATAAGGCATATTAGATGTGGTATCTAGTGGTAGTGGACAAATATGTCAATTGTAAACAAAAGTCCTGACCTGCTAGTGCTGTTGACACTGGCTTGGCATAATAGCAATATTTTAATTGTTTTAGCCCACTTTAAAGAAGAATTCTGAGATGCCATGGTGAATATGAGCTTCCCCCTGAGCATTGATGTTTTGCAAGCACTTGCCTTTAAATGTGTTACTCAACCTTTATTTGCACTTAGTTTTTCATCCTTTGATCTCTTCTGATGACATGGTTTTAGTGTCAGAGAGACTCATGGCCTTCATGGAACCAGTGAATTTAAGAGCTGGAAGACCTTAAAGGTCACCTCATCTAACTCTTCATCTTGTAGATAAGACACTGAGGCCCAAAGAGGAGACTGATGTTCCAAGGTCACACAGCTGGCCAGTGCCAAAGCCAGGACCAGATTGTTGTTTCTTGAACTCTCCCTAGAGCTGCAAAAGCTTTGGCTAAAATGGTGGCTAGCCTGGGACACAGGTTGTTGCTGATCTTGAGCCCACGGAAATCAGACTTTTCCCTCTTATTGCAGTTTCATGCACACTCTCTCATGCAGCTTGCATTTTAGGTTAGTTTTTTGTTTCAACAGTGGTTCATATCATGAAATAAAAGAAAATTAAAGGGCTAATCAAAATAGATGCCACGTTATAATGAATACCTTTAGGGAGGAGGTTTAGAACCAACATGAATATTCCTCATTAAAACAGCTCACGCTGGGCTTCCCTGGTGGCGCAGTGGTTGAGAGTCCGCCTGCCAATGCAGGGGACGTGGGTTCGTGCCCCGGTCCGGGAAGATTCCACATGCCGTGGAGCGGCTGGGCCCGTGAGCCATGGCTGCTGAGCCTGTGCATCCGGAGCCTGTGCTCAGCAACGGGAGAGGCCGCAACAGTGAGAGGCCCACGTACCGCAAAAAAAAAAAACAAAAAAAACCAGCTCACGCTGCATCTAAAGTGCTCTGCTCAAGGCAGACTATGGGAATCTACCCAATTTAGTAGTGTTTTGGTTAATCCACTTTATTGTTTTATTTAGTTATTTATTAGCTTGGTTTCTTTTTTTTTTTTTTTTTGATGTGGACCATTTTTAAGGTCTTTATTGAATTTGTTACAATATTGCTTCTGTTTTATGTTTTGGTTTTTTGGCCATGAGGCATCTTAGCTCCCTGACCAGGGATTGAATCCACACCCCCTGCAATGGAAGGCAAAGTCTTAACCACTGGACCGCCAGGGAAATCCTCACTTGACTGTTTTAGAATACTTTACCAAACCAGGTATTACGTGACAAATTAAGAATAAGAACTCAAATTTTCCCCAACTCTTGAGAAACAATTACCCCCATTCCCATTGAAAAAACAAGATGACAATGCAATAACATGATGTGGAGACACCATCAAAGATGATCAAAGAAAATAAAAAGCTGCTTTGTACATATGAATGTAACATATATTCATATACGTGTCTGTATATATACATATGCATACCTGGATATGTCCATTAAATTGATCATGGTGATATGTTCCTCTGTTAGCATTGTTTTGAACATGGCCAAGTGTACACTTTGAAAACCTTCAATAAAAGGACCCCTCTTGCCATGGTACAAAATGGAAACAAGGCTGATATCAGACTGGCAGATATTTAAGGAAGGAAGGAAGTGTAATATGAGACACGATGTGATTGGAGCCAATGTGAACTTCTAATGTACTTGAATAATGAGTATAGTACTGAGTTGGTTAATGTGAAAATACCGTAGACACATACATTAGACTAGTAAAACAGTTTGTAATTTTATGCTACATATTGGAAGTTTTTGGAGTGAGAGGGTGACACAATGATTAACTATAAAACATGGCATATTTTAATTTTGAAGGCAGTTAGCATGTGCTCATGGCTGAATGGGCTGCAGCGGAAGCTGTAAGTTGACAGGAGGCCAAAGACGTGTCTTAGATAAAGACTGTATTTCCCCCATGAACAACCAGGGAATCTATCAAAGAGAAATGATATTCAATGTCAAATTATGCTGCATAATGAATAAATAAGGGTAGCGTGAAACATATGCCAATGTCCTGAATATAGTGACAAATCAGGAATGGGAAAGACATAGAAGACCCCCCATGAATGTTCAAGGAGAACTGTCCGAAATAAAAAGGCAGGGGAAGGTTTTGAGGGGCATGTCTGAAGTCTCAGGTGGCCACGGATCAGCTTCAATGATTGGCTGCTCTGAATAAGAGTAGATGCAGGTCACAGGTATGAAAGAAAGAGAGACGGAAAGAGCAGAACTGAGAGAGAACCAAGAGGGAGGGAAAATATGAACATGTAGGGAATAACCAAATGTTGTCTGAACAGCTAATCAAATTCAGTATATTCTGTCTGCTGGCGATTTGTCTTAAACTCTCCCTGAGACATCACAGTAAAAAATGTATTTCCTTTATATATATAATATGCATATAATATATATACTTATATCATATAATATATGTAAAGGAAATATATTAAATATATATTTTTTAATGTAGACACTCATATTCTAAATGTTTGTCAAATAATTATTGACATAATAGTACAAATAAGTTCAGTAAGTTCCTGATTTCATTTTGGTTCAAAGTACAGGCATAAGTTTAGTTTGATCAAATTTGTTTTTCACTTCTCATGAATTAGTAGTTTTCTGTTTCACAAGACTGGTTCCATCCCTTAAAAGCACTACTTTTCCCTTTCAGGGGGGCTTTTAACTTTTTTTTTTTTTAAGACAGGACAGCCTCCTTTGCTCAACCCTCCTGGCTCCCTTCCAATGCTTCCTCCACTGTAAGTTTCCAACATGCAAACCCCCACTGCTGCTGGTCACCTAAGCAACACAGCAGTTTGCAGGATGGTGCAGGTCACAGGACCCTAGGAGAGGGAGAGGGAGGGGGAGGGGGAGGGGGGAGGGGGGGGGAGAGAGAGAGAGAGAGAGAGAGAGAGAGAGAGAGAGAGAGAGAGAGAGAGAGAGAGATTGATTCAAAGCTTTAGATTTGTTCCTTCCATTCCAAAAATGCCTTTGACTCTGTCCCTTCCTCTCCAGCTATGCTGTTCCTCCCTTCATTCAAGCCCCTCTCCTCTCTTGCTGGTTGTCCCAGACTAGTATCCTTGTCTATGGTTTCCCTTAGCCATTTATTCTCCACAAGTGAACTCACTTAACATGATATTGTCAGGCTTCAAAGCCTTCAAGGCTTCTCCACTGCTCTCTGGAGAAGCATGGCGCTCACAGAGCATGGCAGACAATGCCCTTCCTGTAGATTCTTTCCCCAGATACTATATGTTTTAGCCACGTTGAACACACTGCATTTTCCCTCTCCCATCATGTGGTTTTCCTAACCTAAGTTGCCCTTCCCACCTCTTTTCTGCCTAGTAAGTTCCTTTCTATCCTTCAAGAAACCTTTCAAACACTACCTCTCCTGTAAAAAACCTTCCTTGACACCTACAGACAGAGTTAGTGGCTTTTTCTTCTAGGCTCCAATGACATTTTGTATCTCATGCTCAGCAGGCTGCTTGCTAATTATCTGTGTGTCTGTCTCTTCAAGGGGACACTGCATTCCTTGCGGGCAGGGATGCTTCCAACCCATTCCAGTACCTTCTACAGCGCCCAGTTTAGAGTTCCATAAATAATTTTGAATGGATGAGTGAGCACATGAATGACAATGATCAAAAGAAGACTTAAGACTGAGAAAAAGTTATACTTTTGATTGAAAGGAGATTACTGTCAATGTTAAAAAGAGCAGTTCTAGAAAAGGGTGAGAATGGAAGCCTAAACAGCGAGTTAAGGAGGGAGAGGGGGAAAAGGAAGTTGCTGGTTCACATCATGTGATGAAGATTTACAGCAGTGAGAGCCAATATAAGCTGTTTTTCAAGATCGTGGAGAAACATGATTTCCTGAAAAGGGAAGGGAAGAAATATGTGGCGACACGGAAGCAGCCAAAAAGGCAGTTGTAATTCTCAATGATTCTAGCCCTGCAATATCTCTCAACTACCTCTGACCCTGAAAGGTTCCCACCCGAGAAAGTTTCTCCCCAACCTCCCCAGCACAGGTCCTCAGTAAGTTTCACTGCCATGGCCCCAGGAGGTATCCACAGAGTCTCTGGCTTCTACCAGATATTAACTCTCCTCCATTTACCTAATCCTTGGGGGTTTTTTTGCTCTTTTTTTTTTTTTTGTTTTATTCAAACAGAAAGTCACAAAAATTATAATCCTTGTTGTACACAACTAAAACCCAATCTTATCTGCTGAACTCCCACAATAAGATTTTACTATCTACCAAATGAAGTCTGATCTCCTTATCCTTGCTTTTTGGGCATGATCATCTGGCCAGTCAGCCACGATAGAAGTTGCACAAATCAACTTACTTTCCTACCTCCACCTGTTCCTTCTGCCTTTGCCTCTCTCTGAAATTCTCTTCCTTCTGGGCTCTTTTCATGTCCATGCTCCTATTCATATTTTAGGGTTCAGCTCAAGTATCACTTTTCCCCCTAACATTTTCCCTGCTTCCTGTACTTGGGAATACTCTCCTTTCTCTGCCTCAGCAGCTCCGGGCGTTTTATCTATGTCTTCTGGTAAATATCACTTTGTACCCTGCGTTCTCGTTTGTCACTTTTACCTATTAGCCTACCATCGTCTTGAGGCTAGGGTTTCCTTTTGGGCTCTTGGACCCAATTTTAACAAGTGTTGGGGGGTGGGGAGCGAGGAGTTCTCCCGTACTTCCAATAATTCTAGGACAGCAGCCGGGTTTTGGAGAACTCAACTAAATTCTGACACTATCTACCTGGAGATTGCATCAGATCCCACAGATTGAGGGCTCAGTCCTATAAGACTGCCCCCCATACTCCACCTCAGACGCCAGTTTCAAGCTCAGGTTGTCACCTGTGCTTCAGACTGATGGGCTACAGATTGGAGGTTCCACAGACCCCTTCTTGAACTTCAGACACTAGTCACAAGTCCAGGTTGTTACCTCTACTTCTGACCAACTGGCTATAAATCAGAGGTGCCCTAGACCCCTCCTTGTGTTCGATTAGTTTTTGATAGTGGCTCTCAGAACTCAGAGAAACATGTTACTTACTAGACCACTGGTTTACTGTAAAAGAATATAACTCAGGAACCGCCGTATGTAGAGCTTCCCAGGGCAAAGTATGTGAGAAGAGGCTCCGAGCTTCTATGCTCTCTCTGAGTGTGCCCCTCTCCCCACATCTCCACATGTTCACCAACCCAGAAGGTCTCCAAACCCTGTCCTTTTGGGTTCTTATGGAGGCTTCATTACAGAGGCAGGATTGATTAAATCACTGGCCACTGTCAACTGATTCAAGGCCCATCTCTCTGGATGGGACTGAAAGTTCCAACCCTCCCCAGAAATGGGATTAAGGCCAAATACATTTATCTTATGAATACAATACTACAGGTTTATATCTGATTTATCTCTGCACTATTCCAGCAGGCCTGTGCATATACGCTGGGTAAACAGTAAGGTAGGATGAGTGAAATTATTTTTAAAATGGATTTTTTTAACATCTTTATTGGAGTATAATTGCTTTTCAATGGTGTCTTAGTTTCTGCTGTATAACAAAGTGAATCAGCTATACGTATACATATATCCCCATATCTCCTCCCTCTTGCGTCTCCCTCCCACCCTCCCTATCCCATCTTCTAGGTGGTCACAAAGCTCGGAGCTGATCTCCCTGTGCTATGCGGCTGCTTCCCACTAGCCATCTATTTTACATTTGGTAGTGTGTATAAGTCCATGCTACTCTCTCACTTCGTCCCAGCTTACCCTTCCCCCTCCCCATGTCCTCAAGTCCTAAAATGGATTTTTTAATGCGACCAAACTCATTTTTGATTCAGGATTGAGGCAAGCAATGCAAATAAGCATGCAAAATTAAAAGTGTCCAGACTTTTGCTCAAGAAACCCCCAGAGATACTGATCTAGAACATTATTGTGATTATCAATCTGGTTCAAGAAACTGTATTTGAGTAAAAAAGTTGACTTCAAAAATGTAGAAGTCGGAGATAGGTAAATATAGGTAAGCTTCTGGCTAATAAGGTTAGCTGTACTCTTGTTGTATTGCTTTATTTTTAGCAGATTGTAAAACACAAAACAAAACAAAACAAAAACCATAATAGTGATGTTTGAAAGAAAACAGCATTGCTGCAAGAAAAATGAAAAAACTTCACAGGATTATCATGGGACAAGAATGGAATGAAATATCCACTTTTTAACAGCCATAATAAATACAGAAAATAGCAAAGGGACAAGTTAATGATTTTTAAAACTCATCAGAAGAACAAAATCTATGAATTCTACTAGTCAAATGGTGTGTATGTTAGTAAATCTCTCTCTCTCATGCTTGTGTGATTCTAAAAAAATATTGATTTTTTGGTTTCTATTACAGAATGGATATAATATTGGGCTCTTTTCAGTAGTTTAGATTACATATGGTGCTGCTTTAATTTTTAGATTCCATTAACTTTCTTGGAACATCTATTTTTAAAATACCCTTAGGGTTGCCAACTGCAAATAAGAAAGAAAAAAAAAGGTTTATGTCTTCTCAGTTTTGTTTCATACCTTCCCATATAACTTTTTTTGAGTTCCACCTCTCTAGTTTTTAACTTGGTAAAAGAAAATTCATCAATTTTCTCATATATCTTAATAAGATATGATGAATCTTAAATTCCAGGAAGCAAAAATGAACAATGTGAGGTATTAATATTAGCTATGAGATGTTTTCGCTGGAAAGGAATCACAGATACTATGAGATTTCCATCCTGTAAAGAACTAGAGTTACAATAAGGTTGCTGGGTTTTCCCAGAAAAACCATACCGGGGAATATTTATGGCATATCACTTTTTTTTTTTTTTTTTTTTTTTTTTTGCGGTATGTGGGCCTCTCACTGTTGTGGCCCCTCCCGTTGCAGAGCACAGGCTCCGGACACGCAGGCTCAGCGGCCATGGCTCACGGGCCCAGCCGCTCCGCGGCATGTGGGATCCTCCCGGACCGGGGCACGAACCCGCGTCCCCTGCATCGGCAGGCGGACTCTCAACCACTGCACCACCAGGGAAGCCCCTATGGTATATCATTTTATCGATACCTGTGGCTGTAATCTTCAAGGCCCAATTCCAGAACGGGATGTGGTGGAGGAGGAGGTCCTCCGCTCTCAGCCCATCCGTCATTGGGAAGCAAGAGCTCTATAAGCAAAGAACAAATAAAGCTGTAGTAAACAGGAGGCAGAACCGTCCAGCGCCTGGTTTTGTTTCAGTCCATCTCTCAGACATAATTTTCACCAACACAGAAACCAGCCTTGAAACAAATAAGTCCTCACACAGCACTGAAGGATTCATATGCACGCTAATACAGCCTGTACGGGGAAATGTAAGTCTGATAATGTGACTTGCTGGCAACCCCTGGCAAGTGAAGTCCTTGCATCTTAACTACCTTTTCCCACCTGGGAAGGGTTGACACATATTCACTACCTGTGATGTGTAGAAGATTAACAAGCCATTTCTTTTATGACAACGTTTTTGTAAACAAGACTCTATAATGAATGCTCTGGATTAAATGGTGATTTAAGCATTTGCCTCAGTGACAAAAAGTACTTAAAAAAAACATGAGATACAGTATATCTACTCACCATTTAGACACCATAGAGGTAAAAAATATATATATATATATTCTTTTTGCATCTGTGTTGTAGTGGAAAACCCTGAGTTTGGGGCCTCGGAAGCAAAAGACTGGGGTCTGAGTTCGAGTTTTCCTACCTGCTAAAAATGTTTACTTTTTCAGTCTATTTCATACAGAAAAACATAGACACGTATACTGAATATTACAACAACTAATAACAAGGTTTGCTGAGATCTTATTGTGTATCACACACTGAGCTAAGCCTTATGTATCATTTAATCCTCATTACTAATGAAAATATTAAATAATGTATGAAAATTATGATAGAGCATCGTGATTAAGAATACAGTTTGTGAAGCAAGACTGCATGTTTCCAATCTTGTAATGCTGTATGAACTTGGGCAAACTACTCAACTTCTATAAACCTTGGTTTTTATATCTATAAAGTAGGGATAAGAATACCTTCATTGGAGGAATACAAGGATTATATAAGATAGTGCATATTCCAGCAGCGATTTATAAGTGCCATGAGTGCCAGTGAGTAAGTAAAGGATTATTATTCTGTAAACCATAAACTCTGCTGTGGACCTATTACAGTGAGATATCTGTAAAAGGTAGACTCTATTGCTAGAACAAGAAAATCACCTCTTTGTCCTTGAGAAATGCTGCTGGTAACAACCACTCTGACTGGCCCACATACCAGGTCTGACGGTTAATTTTATGTATCAACTTGACCGGGCTCAGGGTGCCCAGACACTTGGTATTCTGTGAGGTTGTTTTGGGGTGATATTAACATTGAAATCAGTAGACAGGGTAAAGTAAATCGTACCCCCCCCTTATGTGGGTGGGCCTTATCCAATCAGCTGATGTTTTGAATAGAACAGAAAGGTTGACCCTCCTTCAAGTAGGAGAGAATTCTTCCTGCCTGTCTTCAAACAGAGACATTGCCTTTTTCCTGCTCTTGGATTCAAACTGAACCACTGGCTCTTCCTAGGTCTTGAGCCTGCTGGCCTTCAGACGAGGACTACACCAGTGGCTCTTCTGGGTCTCATCTTGCCCACTCACCTTGCAGACCTTGGGACGTGCCTGCCTCCATAATCACGTGACCCAATCTCTTACAATAAATCTGTGTATGTAATCTATATATACATATACAAACCCACGAACACACACACACACACACACACACACACACACACACCACTGGTTCTGTTTCTCTGGAGAACCCTGATGAATACACCAGGGAAGCACTTGCTCCAAGCTCTGCCCCAGACACCAGTATAAAATGCAGGCAGTTCTAGCAGTGCTGACATGTCCCAGGGAATGAGATTTGAAGCAGGAATCTGGTAAGTAAGATGATCAGGGTACAGAAGCATGAGGAGCAAAGGCAGCCAGCACTGTCCCCCTGCACTGTCCCCCACTCCAGTGATCTGGTAATATGGCAGCAGTTAGGCAGCCAAAGATTTGCTGAGAGAAAAAGAGCAGATGGTCTACAAGATAAACTGGAACAAGGGACATATTGGAACAACATCTTTTCCATTGGTTCTAATCACTCATCCTCAACTTCTCAGTCCATCTTTCACTGGTGGTAAACATAGCTGTGACCACGTAATTGCCTGCTCAAAAACATTGCAGTCACACACAACTGCCTACAGAATAAAGGTCTGTGTCCCCGGCAGCCAACTTTATCTCCTATTACACATTAGCCACTCAAGACTATTTATTGCTCGCAGACCACAAGGCCAGGTTTTCCTACCCCAGTGTCTTTGCTCATATAATTGCAAAACCCACTTCATCCATTAAAGTCCCACCCTTCTCCCAAGGTCCACCTCAAATATCCCCTTCTCCATGAAACCTTCACTGTTGCTCTGGGATCTGTAGGTACTTTTACAACAGTGGTGGAGAATATTAGCGCTCCCAGTGTCTGTGTTCTTCCTTTTTTCCTGAGCACACAGCTAGACCCCAGACCCCATTTTCTAGCCCTCTTTGTATCTAGACTGGTTCTTGCCAATAGAATGTGAGCTACGTTGGTCAATGTTGTGCCCGGTCTCAGTGCTTAAGGAAGGGTATATGCAACTTCCCCACCTTCCCCCCAAATCCCATCTGCCAGCTGCAACCATGAGTGGATGAGGCCCAGCTACCAATGGAAGGAGCCCAAGTCCCTCAGTTCTCCCTGGGCTGTGATTTGAGCAAGAAATACATCTTCAATATCTTTATCCACTGACATTTTGGCTCTATCTGTTAATATTACAGAAAATAATTTGTGTGTAACGTTTACCACGTGCTGCTTTTGCAATGAGCTATCTATCGATCTATCACCTATTTATCTACATTCATTTCTCTCACTGGACCACAGGTAACTTCCTCCTTGTCCATCTCTTCCTCCTCTCCTTCCTCTTCTTCAGCATCTCCTCTGGTTTTATTACGATCATTAACTTTCATTTTTATTTCATTCACATGAATAATCTATGTGTTTTTAAAGTAATGATAGATGCAGAGGTTAGTATCTTCTCTGATGATTCTTTATCCTTGGTACCTTTTAAACAACAAATCTAGTTGCTGTAAAGAATATTTTTTTCCCCTCTTGGCCCAAACACCTTTGTTAAGCCCTTTATCACCGTGAAAGTCTGGAATTCTTATCCCCTAAAAATAGTATTTCTGGATCTCACTGAGTGTACAAGGTCATTTTATATACCGCCTGTGAACGTTGCACCTCTAGTCACTACTTCATCCATGACCAAATGACCCTTATTTTAATCACCATCTTTTATTGTTGTGACTTGTTTTACAGGATCCATCCTGCCAGGGCCAGATCAGAAAAGAAGGGCAAAAGAGTTTGTGCCTTTAGATTAGAACTCAGCAAGCTATGGCCCTGGCCCCAAACCGGCCCGCCAACCAGTTTTGCACATAAAGTTTCACTGCACACATTCATGCGCGTACTGTCTGTGGCTGCTTGCGCACTACAGTGGCAGAGGTGACGAGCTGCGAACGAGATCCTATGGCTCACAAAGCCTGAAATATTGACTACGTGGCCCTTTACAGACAAAGTGGGCTGACCCCTACTTTAGACTGTTTTTGAGAACAATAACAGCATTGTATTCAACGTTGCAGCCTAGCGCATTCTGCACAACGGAGGTATCCCAGAAACATCAGGAAAATTGCAAAGTATAATTCAATTTCTGATCATCACTGCAGCGGCAGTGCCTTACGTGCTCTAGGGGGGTGGATACATGCAGGTTCCCAGGAGGGAAGATATTATAAATAATCACACTATTATGTGTCTCTTCAAAGGACCCCAGGGCACATGGATCCGGTGGGACAGGACATAGAAGTGAAACATGTGATTTGGGGCATGGATGAAAGTCCTGAGAAGACCTCCGTGGGTGATCCTGGGCAGACCTGAGGCAATGGGCTACTGGGGCAGCGGCTGGAGTTTGCGTGAACTGAAAGTGGGGAGGACGCAGGAGTAGAGCACAAAGGGAAGATGAGAACTATTAAAGGAGAGGGAAAAACAAACCAGAGGCAAACTGTGCTTAGGCTGTAACTTGGCCCAGGGTGAGATCTGCCAGCAAGATTCTTCAGAAAATGCAGTGTTTGTGCACTTCATTACCATTCGAATGCTTAATAGGATTTTATAGTAAACCCCTGGGACACAACCTCCATCCTATTACCATCTTGGAGCCCCACACTCATTCCACTGCGGGCACTGTGAGCCATTCTCCAACGCAAATGTGAATTTTCTGGTGTTACAATTTCTACAAACGTTAGTTCTAAAAATGCCTTTTGTCTGTAACAGCTTGACAGGAATATGTACATATAAAAAAAATAACAGTGGAACAATGGGTGGTAGTACTATTATTACAAAAATAGATGGAACACAGCATATCAAGATTGGACTTTTAAATATACAAAGGAAAGGAGGAAAGGAAGAAAAAAAAAGTTAATGTTTTGGCTGTAACAGTTCCTCTCCTCACTAGACATTACATTTTGTCAAGTCCATCTTGTTTTTCTAAAGGAGCTCCTTCAAAAGGCTCGGTGGTGGCGAGTCAACACTCACTCAAGTTTCATGAGTCTTTGAGGCCTACGGCCACCTCGAGTGCGTCGTAAACTCGGGAACTCTCAATGGTTCTCAAAAATGAAAATGTTATTAACGCTACACAAAGATGTGATGAGCGTGATATTCTTCTACAGCATCATGTCTATAAATTCTGTTATATACATTTATTGGTCTCTCAGTCAATAGGCTTATATAAAAAGAAAGAGCATTCCATCTATTGGCCTCTTATAATTAAAATATAACAAATCTGTGCTTTGATAAGCCTAATTCTTATAACCAAGTATTGTATCACAGATCCCAAGGAAATAATGAGAATAGATTTTGCTTTTAAAAAATAGTGTTTAATGGGGTCACTTCTTAAAAGAACTGGATTTTCGATGTTTCCTTGGAAAATTGAGGTGGGAGGAGGATGTGTAGCGGTAACCTTATGGACCGCAGCTCTATGTCTCAGGAGGGAGGGAAGAGACAGAACCTCCCAGTGGTTCTGTGCCTAAAGGACTCTAATTGTTCAGTGACATACAAACTCTGAACACTCTACCGAAGTTCCAAAGTATTACTGCATTTTATTTTTAGCGTGTGTTTTGGGTGGACTTTATGATTTAAATTTTTTTTTCTGGGTGGATCCTTACACTATATCTAGTTCTACAGTTTCATTATTTTAGCCTTTGCTAGCCTTCCTAGAGATAGTATCCCATTTCCTTGAGGATCTCAATGTCCTCTAAAAATATACTGCGTAATTATCACTTCAGCATCGATATTTTATAAGTACTGAAAAAGACAGAGGATGGGAGGTAATGTGTCCAATGTTCCTTTGGACATCACTGATGTAATTAGGAATAAAACCCGGAACTTGGATTGTCACTGGACCACATGTTGCTTGAGAATTAAGTGCCAATCCAGTTATATAAAGGCTGGAATGTTCTTGATCATTATTTGGACGCGGTAGAGAGAAGGCTCTTCTGGTGTGAGGGAAACTTGCTGTTCCTTCCCCAGATTCTCCTGCTATTGCGACTGAAGGACTCAGAAGGAGATGCTGCTTTGTCAAGAAACCTTTTAATTTTATTAAGATGAGGAAAGACATACTGGGTGTTTCTTTATCTGACACAAAGTAAAGTCAGCTTCTAATGGACACTCTTGGGATGAGGTGAAAGAACAGTTTTAAGAGACCAGTGTAAGACAGGGCCCATGCTGTGGTTTAGGGAATGAACTGGAGTCAGAGAGACAGGAGACGTATTCAGGTTCTGCAGGGATTATATATGGTGTTGGGTTAGTCATTTACTCTCCTCTCTATTTCTTCATCTGTAAAATGAGGATAATAATACCACCCACTTTGAGTGTGCATGTAAATTGCTCACCACAGTATGTGACAGTAAACAATAAATGATCACAGCTGTTGCTGCTACTCTCACTGAAACAGAGGAATTCAGAGGAAAAAAACATCCCATTCAGATGAAAGAATTTAATTCCAGAGGAACCTCAGATTTACAAGTCTGTTCTGATGGAGTAATCTCAGAGTCTAGAAATTGTTCCCCCATCGTTAAATTTGGGTAACATCTTAAGTGTAAATAAGGGATTGATTATATAAACAGCACCTCCACTCACTAGACTACTATGCAACTACTGAACGCGATGTTATGGAATATTCAATGACATAGTAAGATTTTCATAATGTGCTATTAATTAAAAGGCAATTTCCTAAACATTTAATATATATTTCATTTTATTTTATATACACATATTTACATGAAGGAAACACTTTCAATATATACGTAATGTTATTGATCAGTATCTCTGACAGAAGTATGAGTGCCACTAAATTTTCCCTTTATTGCTTTTCTCTTAATTTTCTGTCATGAATATCTATTGCTTTTGCCATACAAAAAAGTAAAGTTACTAAAGAAAGGAGACGCAGGGAAATAAAAGAATTCTCTTGGTGGCCTTAAGTATAATTTTTGAAAAACAAAGAAGAAAATCCAATTTCTTTACATGTAGAGCTCTACTAGAAATGTGATCCATACAAGATAGTAGTAGTGAGGCAATAACAAAAACATTCCACCGTCATATCATGGTCTCGGTTCACAGTATTTACCGCTCAGAAACAAGCAAAAATCTGTGAACTGTGTTATGACCACTTTATGATTTAATACTATTCCATATATCAATATTTTGTAAGTTTAGTTGTTATTTACACTTGGTAACTCCCAATATTAAAAGACTGTTAAAAAATATATAACGGTTTGTCATTTTGTTTCTCCAGGCATGGTTTTATTTTATACGTAACCCTCCATGTTTGGGGCAGCAAGCATAGAAACCGTCACTTAAACTTTAGGCAATGCCAGGAATCTGCTTCACAACCTGTGAGTGAGATCTCCCACCCACCTCTCATTTTCATGACTCAGAGTAACCAAGTCTGCACTTAGTCTAATTAATTCCCCTTTGTTCCTTTTTTTTTTTTCTAAATAAACACTCTCCTGTTTTCTCATACCACTTGCAGCAGATGAGAATGGATAGAATCTTACCTTTCTGTTTGTTTTGTGGACTGTAAGTGCCAAATGGATGCAATGTACTATTATCATTCCTCCTGGAGGTGCTTACAGCGTTCTGACAGTTCTCAAAGCACGGCTTAGAAAACGCCCCACACTCTGCAGGTTCCTAAGGGATGAAAATAAAAATGACGTTAGCTTTTTTATTTATTTATTTAGTTAGTTAGTTAGTTTCGGTACGCGGGCCTTTCACTGTTGTGGCCTCTCCCGTTGCGGAGCACAGGCTCCGGACGCGCAGGCTCAGCGGCCATGGCTCACGGGCCCAGCCGCTCCGCGGCATGTGGGATCTTCCCGGACCGGGGCACGAACCCGTGTCCCCTGCATCGGCAGGCGGACTCTCAACCACTGCGCCACCAGGGAAGCCCCACGTTCGCTTTTTTAGTATGTTCCAACTTGGTCAATGGAAGCAAAGTGAAAGAACGATCAATTTATGAATAATCTTTCAAGAGTCTATTGCACGTAAGTCCTCGACTGTGGAAAATCAAAATGGCCCTATCAGTTAAAACATCTCTGAACAGGCAATAAAAAATACTGACAATGTGGTGTTAAGGCTTAGGAGTGCTGATGGCAAGCACAAAAGCAGATTAACATTATTATTCTTTCCCACCACTTACAACTAGCTTCTTTCAAATTTTCTTCCATCTGGGAGTACAGCTTGTGGCAGTGTCAACATAAGAATACAGTTCATGCCAAGGGTGTTTCTCTGCCAACCAGCTGGTTCCTGTCTCCCTCTCCCTTGGTGACTAAGTGTATATGCTCTAGGACAAGTCAGAACCCAGGCAGGTTTGTCACTGAAATGTCATGAGCGTGTTCCACTGCAGACACTAGGCCTTTTGGCCAGGAGCTAAAATAAACTGCTGGGACAATGCCAGACAGTGGTTCTCCTGAGATTTTTTTCCTCTTCTTCCATATTTCCCCCATCTGTTTTGATTTTGATAGTCTGTAAACAAATTCAGTTTCCTTAAAACTGCTAGCTCCAGAATAAACCGTGTTCCACAGGTGCTGCCGAAGTACTAGCAATGGGCCGTCCGCAGGGAGCTCTAGTGATTGTTCTAGAGGAATGAGGCACAGAGAACTGGGGTTTGCTCTGGTTCATACTGTGTGTCTTCTAACAGATTTCAAAGAAGTAATTTGAAAGCCATCTCAGGGCCGTTCCCTTGACCATTTGTGAGAGGAACATTCCGCAAACACAAACATAGATCTGATCCCCAAAGCTCTTTCCTTCTGAAAAAGAGCATTTGGCCCAAATAATGCATTTGATTTCTACTTTCCTCTTTAGTTACAGAAACTCGGTAGCCTGCTAGTTAAACAAAATATTCAAAACATTCCATGCATGCATTCTTCATAATTAACATGTTTTCAGCTGCTGAAGGTCCTTTAGCTTTTTGTCAAGGCTTAGAACACTTTTTCCACACCCAGTGTTACCTTTTGCCCCTGGTTCATTAGTCAACCCAAGCCTGGGGCAAGCTACTCCTAAATTAAAGCTGGAGCCCTGGAAGGTAGGAGAGGTAGGACCTACCTTGCATAGTCAAGTGCTTTAACAACAACAACAAAATTTTTTTCTGCTTTCCCGGCTCTTTGATAAATGACACAATCAATATCCCAACAACTGATCAGTAACCAGCCTAATTAAAATATTCAGCCTGTAAAACAGAGCTGTCGTGGAGCCTTCCATTAGTGTCCCAGCCAATAAAAAATACAATGGATTTTTAAACATATTCTGCTTCCACCAAGCTGAGCTTACAGCTCAGGGGAGGGAAATGTTTTGGGGAAGGAAAAAAAAAAAAAAAAACAGGTCATAACCCATTTTTTAATACCAAGTCTCTAGGCTCAAATAGAATTACAATTGAACCTCAAGCTCATCCTTTGAAAAATATGTTTCTGTTTAAAATGATTTTGATTCAATCAAGGGCTCATTATGTATTCTTCACGAGGTCCTCATCAAAACTGTTTACATATCTTGTACATCTGGGTAATGTGGGAAAATACCCAACGACAATATATTTTGACTTTTCTTAAGTAGCGTCTTCAGTATTTTTTTTAGTATCAATATAATGTTCAAGTAACCATTTTGGTATTCTTCCAAAATCTAACTAATTGATTTCCCTGAATATATGAGCAGAACTGAGGCCTTTTCTAGGTTACAGATTCTTTTTTATTGTACCTGAGAGCGATTGCTGTTCACTGAAGAATCCTCCAAAAACACGAGCACACAACATGTATGATTTGACACAGCAAAACAGATTCGGGATATCAAATAGCTACAGATTTTTTTTTAATTTAATAAAGATTATCTGTACATTAGGCTGCTGTCTTTATATGAAAAAAACACTCTTTAATCTTCATAGGTACCACAGAGATTCTCACTAGTTGAGAGAGCCAAGTGCCTGCTCACCCCCCATGGAAAGCATGTAAATATTAGGGCAAATAAAAATGGATCTTGGTTAAATGTCCTCAAAAAAAATGCTTTTTGTCCCATTTCTTATTCCCAATTGAGTCCCCAGTGAACAGTATTAACAAGAGAAAAACAAATACCGTATGCTAATGCATATATATGGAATCTAAAAAAAAAAAAAAAAAGGTACTGATGAACCTAGTTGCAGGGCAGGAATAAAGTTGGAGACATAGAGAATGGATTTGAGGACACGGGGTGGGAGGGGGAAGCTAGGGCGAAGTGAGAGTAGCATCGACATATGTACACTACCAAATGTAAAATAGATAGCTAGTGGGAAGCAGCCGCACAGCACCGGGAGATCAGCTCGGTGCTTTGTGACCACCTAGAGGGGTGGGATATGGAGGGTGGGAGGGGGACGCAAGAGGGAGGGGATATGGGGATATATGTTTGCATATGGCTGATTCACTTTGTTGTACAGCAGAAACTAACACAGCACTGTGAAGCAATTATACTCCAGTAAAGATCTATTAAAAAAGAAAAAAAAGAACTACAGCAACAACGACGACAACAACAAAGACACTCCTGAGGATGGGCAACCAACTGAAGGCTTAGTACTTTCTTCTGATGAAATAATTGTCAACCCAGCCCAGAGTGTGAGAATTAAAATGAAAATACGTGCCGTAAAGGATAACGAAAACAGAGAGTACTTATCCTCTAGGCATTCACATATTTTAGAGAAAGACGTGAAACAAGGGAAGATGAGAGGTGGAGAGGTGGGGAGGGAACCCTTTTAGCAATCATGTTCATTTCTTTTTTTTTCTTTTACTTTTTCTATCTACACAGATATGGAATTCTTGAGCAGTGTATTCCAGACTTTTCTATTAGTTGAGGTATCTTTGTCCCAAGACATCTTAAGAGAGATCTAAAACACAGATGCACGGAAGGGGTGATTCAGGGGTCTACAGGTCATACTTCACACCCGCATCCAACAAGTGGGTTCTGTGGAGGTCTAGGGCTCTCGAGTAAGAACCAAATTCAACCAGAAAGCAGCCTATTCTCTCAAGGTAGGAAGCAAGCGATAAGGGTTTCATGACTATAAGTAAAATAAGTAAAATCTTAAAATAAATTAAAAAATTACTATAAGTAAAATCCCTTAAATATTCATGGAAACCTCTTTGTCACTTAAGCAGACACAAATGTTGGAAATGAGTTGGTTCATTATATATAGTCTCCAGTAATTGGGAAATTTACATTTATTTAACATTTACAAGGTTATGTACAGAGAAGTTAAAAGGTAGTTACTCCTTTTCAACAGCTGATAAAATGACAAAGTAAGATATAGTTGATAAGTTCACTACTTCAGCTTATCCTCTCAGATGAAGTAGGGTCTCAGATGCAACTTTTATCCATTCATTCAACAATATATAACAACTGTCTACTACTAGGTGCTGGGAAATGAGGATCTATGAAGGGATAAGGCAGACAACAGTATTGCTATCTATAAGTACAGAGCATTCAACTATGTATGTCTCTGCATAGCCAGGAAATGACCCACGTGGGATTTTAACTCAAGTAATCCAAAACTCCAGAGTCCAACATTTTAACCACTATCATCCCCAACTACTTTCCAGTCTTAATTTCAAAATCTTTTCATTTTAAAATGTTTAAGTTGAATTTATTATTAAAACTAATATTTTATATTAGTGTGTTTTAATAGGATTCTATTTTAACTTTGTGTATTACTGTATCACAAAAACATTATTTGTCCTTAGAGAATATATGTGTGATTTGCTGATGTTTCTCTCAACTCTTAAGTATTATCGACTTTTTTCTTGTCTTTTCTTAAAATAATTTTTAGGAGCATTTAATAATTATTCTCTCTATATAAGTGAAAATAATGTTTTAGGAATACCTTATGATGAATATGATAGCTGTACACTATAATATATAATTGTATAATATAATAATTATATAAATAATATAATTGTATGTAACTGAAATGTTTAGGGATATCAGCCTTCAAGAATAGTTTACGTTCACACTTCATGAGTATGTAAAAATATTGCTTACATTAAAAATATCCATGAAGAAATCATGATAAAAGATTTCAAAACTACTTCTTCAATTAAAAACATTTATTTAAGAACATGAAGCAAGAAGCTTGTTTAATAGATCAAATTTTAAATTAGTTAAGTCCCAGGCACACATTACAGGAAGAATGTAGAGAGCTGATTGCATTATAATGATCTTCACAGTAAGCATTATATACATCTGATTAAGAACTTTCTAAGGTATGGACACTGCTAGCATGTCATCCAAAAAGTATGTAAGCATGTTTTATGCTTTAATGTTTATAATATGAATAAAGCGTTATTCGTAAAGTCCAGAGCTCTAGGAGTTTCTGGGGGGAAAACTGGAAATTATGGACTTGTTACCCTAGATAAATTATTTAATTTATATGCACATTTTTACACCTTCCAGTTATACCTAAAATATACAACCGCCAGTTTGCCACATAAACCCATCAGAGCACGTCTAGGGCATATTTTTCCAATTTCAGAATCAGTATGAGCCTAGTTACCATACTAGTGGTGGAAGTGTGACTATTCTGGTGGCCATCTGGGCAATCTGCAGAAGGAAATAAAAATTTGCATCACCTCCAGTGGTCTCCCTGGCCTCCTTAGAATCACCAACTGGATCATCCCTCGTATGTTTCCTTCCATGGACATTGATCGCCTAAGTGTTTCCATAGCTTCGTGGTTGGACTTTCCCAGAAGAGATTCCCCGTTAACTGCAATCAGCTGGTCATTCACCTGCAGACGACCATCCTAGGGTGGAGGTAAGAAAAAGTGTTAAACAGAGAAAAGCATGGTGATGACATGTGACTGTTTCAGGGAAAAGTTCAAGTTTAAAATGAAAAACGAAAAAAAAAAAATAGCCATTAGAAATAATTTATTTTCCATGGCAGAAAAAGATTCTGGAGTTTATCAAATAGTCACAAATACTAACAATAATGAATTGTGGGAAAGTGATTTTTAGAAATCTTAGAGTTCCAAACTGCAATAATTTAGACATTTGTATAATGTCTCTTAACCTAAATCTTTGGCAAGTATGCTAGCCTAGCCTCATTCTGACATTCACTCTGGCAGGGACCATATTGCTGACTTAAGGAAAGGGGGTTTGGGAGCAAAAGAAAGTGGTCATATCGCTTGCATTTTCAGGCACAGAGAGACATCATGCTTAAACGTTGTGAGCTTGAGAGCAGTAATGCGTCTCCTAGATATCATTGCGAGCTCTATTGGATAGTGCTGAGGAAAAAAACACAAAATTCTCCTGTAATTTTCTCTAACACAACTAAAAAGTTGCTGGTCTGCAAAAGAACGCAGAGGTTTGTAACACAGGACCAATTTGCTAGGATGTCTTCCGGCAGAAACGCTTGACAAAGGGGACTGTCAAGCCTTTTGTGATGAGGCTCTGACTGACGAGCACTTTCACCCAGCACCTTCAGGAAGGAACACCGCATGCCACAGAGCACTCGGAACTGCGGCAGGTGGACAGGCAGCCCAGATTCTAGTCTAAAGCACCTCTAGGCACTAGTCATCTTCAGCCAGAAGCCCCCCACAAGCTGGAGTCCATAGCAGTAGCTAAACAAACTGGGATGCCAGCTCTGCCTACAAAAGAACTGGTGGGGATCACAGTACATGTCCCCAACAGGCAGCCTAGGAGAAAAGATGCTTAAATATTGACAGTCTGATTAGGGATGTGCGTTATACCTGCTACACACTGGGGTAGAAAGTTCTTGCTGTGAGGCACAGATGCAATTTTAGGAAGGTCGTGATGCTAGTGCCACTGCTAATAAATTTAACAGAAATAACAGGCGGCTTGTATCACAGTTTTTCCATGAATTATCTCTAGACCTCACAGAACTCAAGAAGTTGGGTAGATTAATGCTTTTATTCACATTTTACAAATAAGGAAACCGAGGCAGGAAAGTGATGTAAGTTGCCCCAGGTCACAAAATAGAGGCAGAGAGAAACTGACTTAAGTTCAGGTTTCATGAACCTTGGCTCTTTTCAGTTTCTCTACTAGGACTCCCTTTGTTGTCTCTGGACTACAGCTGTGCCACACTGAAACAGGCAGAGGGAAGTATTAAAGTTTCTGCAGTTAGAAGTATCTGGGATCCACGTTCACATTAACGGAATGAAATGTAAAAGAAAAACAGAACAGAACTTCCCTAAGAAATGAGAACAACAGACATACAATGAACAAGAGGAGCAACTGTACAGCTTTGGGAGAGAAATCCTGTGGACAAGTTGATGAACTCTGACTAATGCGGCAGCAGATGGTCAGAGGAAGTTCCTCTGCTGACAGCTGGGAAAAGGGGGAGAGTGGTGAGAGCCGTTCTGGAGCGCTAATGCCCTCGTGGAGATGCACTGCACGCGCCTCCTGCTGCAGAGGGTGTTGGTCCATAGATCGTGGAGGCCGCCCAAAGGCGCACACGCCGTCCTGACGAGAAAAGTTGAGATGGTGAGGCCATGGGATGGATCGATCGAGCTGTAAAACGTCTGAGTGCACTGCCTCAACAGAGCCTAATGTCCTCTGCCTTCCTCTTGTTTTCCCACTCCACTTAACCTTTCCTCTAATTTGGAGCAAATCTGGAAATGAGATTTACAGGAAAGGCCAAACGAGAAAGAAATGGCTTCATTTCTGTTATCTCATGTTGAGTGAGGCACATAAAGGATAAGATTAAGGCTACATGAAATGGGGTAAAACAAAAACCACCTTAATGGCTGTGGCAAGTGAAGTGAGACACTTTACTCCAGAAATTATTCTGTTCTATTACGGCATTTAATGCAAGGAGGACTAGTGGGCTGAATCTTTTGCGGGCAGTTGGGAGGGTCACTAAAAAGTTTTTTTTAGGAGGACTGGAAACAGATGTGTGGTTTTTAAAGACGAGGAGGAAGCAGAAGAGCTGGATCAGGATCCCAGCCCTGTTAACAGGAAATGAGGTCGAGCGCTGGATCTGCAGACGCTTAGTCTTGGCAGGACATCTCATCCGCTATGACAGGAAGAAGAAAGATAAAGATTGAAACTTAATGGGTACTTCTAGAATTGAGGGAATGAAATCTGAGTGAGATCCACCTGGTAACCTCCCGTGAACTTTCTCTGTGAAGTATGGGGCAAGGTCTGAGTGAAGAGGTAAACAAGAGATAAGGAGATGGAAGAAAAACATTTTTTGTAAGATAATTTCTTACCAGCAAATATTAAGCACAGACTTTTATTTTCAGCTACATTCTGAGTCTCAAGCATGCAGAACTACATTAAAGTAGAACATGTTTGCCGTATCCAAGTCCAAAACAAAAAGGCAGGTCAGGTCACCCCAGGGCAGCTGGGATTTTTTTTTTTTTTTTTTTAATGAAGACATTCACATTCATCACAAGCATCACTGGAGAGTTGCTGGTGTGATAAAAATCCACATACTCTCCTTTTTAGGCTTGGCTGGTCTGTTGCTATTGGTTTTTGCTTTTCCTTTATAAGATAAAGGATGGGTAATTTCATTACTGGTGATGCCAGTAAGTACCACATTGTCCTAACATGTAGAATATAACCACAGAATTCAGAGCTGGAAGGGTCCTTAGAGATCATCTTGTCCAACCTCTTCCGTTTATAAATAATGTGATGCCCAAAGAGGATGAGAAACCATTTATTGAACTCATCTTCTTAAGAGAAGGCACTTCCACAATCTATGTGGAAGAACTTGATCAGCTAGTTAAGATCAGAGCTGGATCAGAATAGCCCAAGTTCTGACTTCTCAGCACCCCCTATTCACTACCCATTCTGTGTTCTGCGAAGATGACAAGTCCCTAAAGAGATCATGCTTCAAGGAAAAAGACTTTCAAATCCACCAGATGTCTCCTGGAAGAGAACCTTACATGAAAGCCAGAGTCAGATGATAGAAGATGGGGAGACAGGAGACTGGGCTGGGGGATGGCAGAGCAAGGAAGCAAGCTGGAAGTGGCAGGGGCAAAGGGGGTAGGGCAGGGACTGTTTACCTCTCTAGCTATGTATACATACATGTGTATCCAGGTCTAGTCTTGATCTAAAATCAAGTTGATTCAATGAAGAGGTCATTACTCAAAACTCATCAAAGATTCCTCAAAATTGTGCATGTCTATTCTGCTTTGGAATGATTTTTACCAAGAAAAGTCATTTTTTATGGTTTTATTTTTTCTGTGAATACTATGTTTAAGTAAATACTTAGGCATGAGAATGGTAACTCTCCTCAACTGATTTTACATGAGTGAATTCAACTATCCAGGATGTTACCCAGGAATTCTAGGATATTTATTTCATCGTCATCTGGATCATTCTTGCATTTGTTGAATGAAAAGAAAATGCCCTTTCTGCTATGGACTGAGTGTTTGTGTTTTCCTCAAATTCATATGTTGAAATCCTAACCCCCAACATGATGGTATTAGGAGGCAGGGTATTTGGAAGGTAATTAGTGCCCTTATAAAAGAGGCCTGAGAGAGATCTCTTGTCCCCTCTGCCATATGGGGTTACAGCAAGAAGAAGACAGCTGTCTATCAACCACGTCTCACCAGACACTGAATCTGCAGCACCTTGATCTTGGACTCCAAACTCAAGGACTGTGAGGGGTAAATTTCTGCTGTTAAAAAACTACCCAGTTTATGGAACTCTCTTTCAGCAGTCCCAAAAAAGACACTTTCCTTCCTACTTTACGGCCATCAGGCCCCTAACCAAAAAGACCACAACTACACTCCTTACCTTTGGCAATCCCCATAATCAACTCTATCCAACCTCAAGCTAAGACGGAGTAAAGGAGGTTCCCAAAGAGGAAGAAAAATAAGAAAAAGAGGAAGGAGAACAGACTAAAGATAGAGAGTAACTTCCTCCACATCAGGGCACATTAGGACGAATAAAAACTGGTATGAGGGGCTTCCCTGGTGGCGCAGCGGTTGAGAGTCCGCCTGACGATGCAGGGGACACGGGTTCGTGCCCTGGTCCGGGAGGATCCCACATGCCGCGGAGCGGCTGGGCCCGTGAGCCATGGCCGCTGAGCCTGCGCGTCCGGAGCCTGTGCTCCGCAACGGGAGAGGCCACAACAGTGAGAAGCCCGCATACCGCAAAAAAAAAAAAAAAAAACTGGTATGAGATTTAGGTCTTCTCCATGTCCTGGGATGGCTTCAAGTCTTATCAGCCCTAACCTGGTTCTAATGCAGGAGGAAGAATGGACTAGGAGACAAGGTGTCTGAGTGTTATACCCCCTTTTACTGAACACCAAATGCAGGCCAGTCCTTGTGCAACTATTTTGCATATGTTCTCATTTCTCAAAACATCCCTGTGATGCAAGCATCACCTTCCACTAAGAGAGGTAAAAATGGAGGCTCAGAGAAATGAAGTCAAAGAATACTGTCAAAGAATACTGTCACAGCCAGGTCTACCTGTCTGAGTCAGATATGTACGCATTATGCTACGCTGCTTCTAAAATCAGAGTTCTAGAGATGATTAAAGGCACTACAATGAATATAATTATTTAATGAGTTTCTCCTTTGCGCAGTTATTGTGCTAAACCCTTTACATGCACTAGACAATTTAATCCTTACAGCAACACTATACACTGGGGACTACTGCTCCTCTTTATAAAAGAAGAAACCAAGGATCAAGCAAGTTAAGTGCACTGTTACAAGTCACATGTCTGAAAGCAAATCTAAAGTAGGTCTGGGTCACTCTGAAGTCCATGTTTTCAACCACTTTGCTAGTGATTCTTGACCTTTATGGGCTTTTCTTAGACTCCTTTGAAAATTTAATAAAAGCTACAGATTCTCACCTCTTAAAAATAAATATTTACATGATAGTTTCTCCACAGCTGCACATCTGGACCAGGTAATTCTTTGTAATGGGGAGCAGTCATGTACCTCATAGGATGCTTCACGTGCCCACTGAAGCACATCCATGATTTCCGGGGGTCCAGTAACCTCACAGTTCAGCCCCCGCTGTGCCTCTGTCATGATTACTGGTGACAGTGCAAGGCTTAATCCACCTCTTGTGGCCAATTTTTTGTAGGTCCCTTTACCTCTAAAGTTCTAATGAACACAGAGGGAAGAGAAGAAAGCCATGGCAAAGAATGAGCCTCTGCAAAACATGAGTCAAGCACGCGGGAGCGGGCTGGCTAACACACAGGTAGCTGGCTGGGGCCCAAGGCCAGTCCCTATTTGGCCAGGGTGTTGAGAGGATTAATCATGACCAGATGTTGGTTCCTGCTTGTTTCTAATGGGGCCCTTGGTGAAGCCTTCGGGGACATGAGCGCCCAAATTCCAAACCCTGACTTCAGACTACAGGCAGCATTTCCTTGGAGTGGGGTAGAACGCCAGGCAGGAGGGCACCTGACTGAAAGAAAGGAATTTCCTGAACAAATATGTCTCAAGGTCCTAAAATCACTCCATGACAACATCTGCTTACTGTATTTTGGGGAAAAAAAAATCCAACCTAGAAAGATCCTTGCATTCCAGATTGAAATCGTTTAGCTTCATTTTCAAACAATAGCAATGAAAGGCAAAAGAATAAATCGAGATTTTAAAGTATAGTTTTTAAAACAAAGAAAGGAATAAAGAAAGTTGGTAAGACTAGAAGCATGTAAGTTCTTGTCTTGAAGGGCATCTGCCCACATGAGTCAGTGTTTTACTACATCTGTCCTAACCAATATGAATGGTACCATTCTTCCCAAATAAGAGCTCTCTTTTCCAGACACAATAAATTGCGCTCTGATGTACACACCGTGGTGACGTGGCCCACACGCTTCCTTCTCAGCAAAATGCCCTTTGCATTTCTGCTCACCTGTTGAATATCTATCCTTCAAAACAAGGCTCAGCAACTGCCTTCCATTCATTTTTCTTCACAGGCAGAATTAATTGCTCCATTTCGATACCCATGATACTTTTATATTTGTCTACCATAGTTCTTATCATATTCGAATCGTTTATGTATTTATTATGCTACCAGCTTCCTGTATTATGGAATGAGTCTTTTAAAATTTTCTGTCTCCAGTGTATTATATATTGTATAACTTGCTGTAGCTGTAGATGTTCAGGAAGTGCTTGCTAAATTGAATCACTTGAAACATCTTTCATTCAGGTGCTTTGGACCTGGTGTATGTTTCATCTACAATGGACAAACCCTGTAACTTACAAACGGTCACTGTAAGAGATTCCTGATCCCAGGCTGGCTTGGAGATGCTGGCACATGCTCAGAGAAACTTTATAATTCCAAAAGTGAAGCTTGATTACTTTCTGTGTACTAGCTCAATCTCCCCTTGTTCAGCTATTGTAAAATTTTAAATGTATCTAATTCAGTTATTAAGAGCCTCACTCCATTTTATGTAGCAAATCAGTGAAGTCCCAACAATGCACCATTTATTCAGCATCTGTGGTATATGAGACTTTAATTAAAAATAACCGAAGAGTACTTTTTAGAGCATCAGAATATACATAATCCAAACCATTCTGATATAATGTATTATAATTCTTTCCTTTTAAAAGATCTTCTGGAAACATATGGGACATAAATAAACATACTGCAACTTACAGCCTTCACTACCGTCATTAGTGAATTTTACAATTTCCTCAGCAAGAAGTTTCAGGAGCACTGACTTAGAGTCATCACAAATATTCCTTGGCCTGTTTTGCAGCAATAGCACTCTGTGCTCGTTTTACACTTCTTCTATTTCCTGTCCTTTCCGTTTTCTCTCCATCCCTTCTTATCTTCTTCCTGATCTTCTGCTTTTAGTTTACTCTGTCTTAGAAAACTGGATATTAAAAAGCTTATTAAGGTGTATGTGTTACACGAATCAAGAAGATCCTGCATGAATGCCTAACTAGATGAGAATCTCAGAGGCCTTTTCAACGTAATGAAAGGATCTTATGTATTCACTTTAAAAACAAACAAACAAAACTGTGCTCTTGTTTGTGCTAAGACTGCTAAAAGCCTGGTCTCTAAAAAGACGGACCCAGAGCGGAATGCCTAGACCAAAGCTCTGACCACATCATGAACTCAGCATCTCCGCAATGCAGGTGAACATAGCTTTTCAGGTAAGAGGTACCATTTTCAAAGTATCATGATCATGTTACATCAGCTTTTGTAGATAACAATTTAGTTTTTGATTAGGTCTACCAAGTCATATTTCTTCAAGCCTCCTGAGGCAGTCGTGGAGTTCAAAGTACACATCAATATGACACAGAGTTCTAAAATTTTATTCAGCGTGATTTAAATTTATTTCTTACTTGCATTTCCATATATAAGATAAAAATATGAAAGTGCTAAAAATTGGCAAGAAAAGCAATGATTGATGCTGGTATTATGGGATTTTAAAAGTAATGTTCTCTTATACCTCTTTATAATTTATTGCAGAAAACCCATAAATGATAAGC
Source organism: Tursiops truncatus (assembly GCF_011762595.2). Taxonomy (NCBI): domain Eukaryota; kingdom Metazoa; phylum Chordata; class Mammalia; order Artiodactyla; family Delphinidae; genus Tursiops; species Tursiops truncatus. The sequence goes on from NC_047040.1 coordinate 30,644,153, forward strand.
CTGATTATATTAATTAACATATACTAACATTTTTGGTTTTTTTCTAAAAAGGAAATTGGTTTAAAATATTTGGCATAACATAGTTGATAATTCTTTTTTTCATGTTTAAGTTAGTGATTTTTTTTTTTAAGGCAAAATTATTATTGGGTCTATAGTGATGGTGAATTTTTCCAGGCAGAGTTCCTGCTTTTAGTTGTTCATACAATATCACAATTTTGTGGTTGGGATGAAATATTAGAGTTTGGCTTCTAACAGTTGAGGATTTGCAATGAAGCTGTTTATACACCCAGACTGTATGGTCCTTTTGTAAGAGGTAAAAACCTGGAAGACATGACTACAGGTAATGATCTTTATAGCTCTCCACCAGTAGAAAACACTAACAATTTTAAGAAAAATGGAGAGTTGAAGAAATCATTTAACATTTGTGCTCCTTCAAATGCTGTCCTTTTTATCTTCCTTTGAATTCATTAATTATAGATCTACCACATGATTTACAGATACCAGCAGAAATGGAGGTGGAAATTACTCCCGCTAGGAACTCCTACTGAACTCCTGTTAAGTAGCTTGGAGGCTGTTAAATGTTCCATACTATGAACAGACACAGAAATTCAGTACCAAGCACCGTGTTCCCGGAAATTCTAGGACTGTGCATATTCTCTCCAAAAATGCATACTTTTCGTCATTTTAAAATAGGGGGATTGCTTGTACCATTTAATTTTTTTTAACCTATTACTAAATGGCATAAATCATGCAATTCTGCATCTCTCAGAGGCTGTATTCCAAATTTCCTAAGCATACAAGAATCAAATTACTTAAATTATGTCTATTTTATATTCTGAGTGCATGCATTTGCAATTAGCTATGTCAGGCATTTTTCTTTCATTTAATTTCATCATCATCAAGTAGTATTTGTTAAGTACAAACCTAGCTAATTAATTTTCTAGAGAATAAAAGGTATTCTTAAATTCATTCTCTCTATTTAAGAGCTCTTAAATAATCTACCTGACATATGACATTTTTTCCCATAGCAAAAACTGCCTTTAAATTTTAATTTTTACATTATTGTTTCAAGGTTTCAATAGAATGCATTACACTTCCAAAGTGAGTATATTCAAATTAAAAAACATCATTCAGAATTAGTACAACGGACTCCATGGAATTTTTATTCTTACTATAAAGGGTGTTAGTATTCTACCTTAATTTTTCAAATATATCACCATTCTAGTTATATATTTTTCTAAAAGTAATTCATTTTTAAGGTAGAAAAATAAGCAGTTTGTTAGTATTGTCGATACACATAAAAATGCATTTTCTCTAAAAAACATTCAGTTAAGAGTATATCAAAAGCAAAGGAAGAGGGCTTCCCTGGTGGTGCAGTGGTTGAGAGTCTGCCTGCCGATGCAGAGGACACAGGTTCGTGCCCCGGTCCGGGAGGATCCCACATGCCGCGGAGGGGCTGGGCCCGTGAGCCATGGCCGCTGAGCCTGCATGTCCAGAGCCTGTGCTCCGCCGCAACGAGAGAGGCCACAGCAGTGAGAGGCCCGTGTACCGCAAAAAAAAAAAAAAAAAAAAAAAAAAAAAAAAAAAAAAAAAAAAAAAGAAAAGGAAGAGAAAGCCACTGATCCCAGAATTCAAAATGTTTAGCACATGAGGATGAAATTATGTTAGGTCTTCAAACTGATCGTCTAGACTTTATGTGTGCTTCCTTGGAAAAAGAAAAAACTCATTTTTATGTAGATTTTGGGAAAGGAGAATATTTTTCTCAAGTTATTATTTTTCTAACTGCACAAAGACAATATACCATTTCATTTATAACAACAACATATTCACTTTAAATTCCAATCACAAAAATGAAATTTTAGAAAAGCACCCTCCTGAAATCCTAATTTCATTCCACTCATAGTTCCCAGTTCATGAGAAAGTTAACATACATAGTTGCATCTAGTATAATTTGGTTCTGGAAGTAATTACACTACACATTCAGGGGCAAATGCCCAGGAAGAATGACAGAAACTAAAATGGAACTATGCACATTTAAGGCATGTTATTATTTAAGCAAATCAGCATCAATACTCTAATCCACATTTGGCTGTTACGCTCAGTGGTCACTTTGGCTGTACACTGAAAAGCATAGCTCAAAGGGATGTTTCAGAGGGCTCTACAAAGGACTCCATAGGCTACCGCAGCCTGAAATGGCAATTGCTGTGACCTGCCAGTGGCAGGGAAGAGTGTCTGGGCTTTACTTCTTGACATGCAGACTGGAATTTAAATATTAAGATGAGATTAAGCATTTGAATAATTCCGAGTAGAGTAAAAATACTGTTACTTTGCCCTTAGAGTGGGTGAAGGATTCACTTCCAAGAGGGAATTCTAGGGTAGCTAGATGCTCTTATTTTCAAAGAGATTTATATCTTTATTAGAAATGACTCAAATAAGAGATGGAATGATAGAAAGCAGCAGCCAGAGAGGTAAGGGGCGGGGGGGGGGGGGGGGGGGGAAGAAGGCCCTTAATTATAGTCACAGTCATCCAGGGGTTTTACATCTGGCAAGAAGTAGCCTGGCTTTGTTTACACCAATGGAAGTCCCCAGGAGAATCGAGCACACAGAAGCCACAGGAAGAATTTGGTCATACTTTTCAAAGTAGTTTAGTTTCCAAAAATCCACCTTCCCTAAAGGGGAAAACACCTTGAGAACCAATTAGTGGTAGGAAGGGCCAGGAGAAAAAGAGTGTGCCCTGGCAGGAAGATTATTTTGTTGATTTCAGGTAAAAACCTCTGGCCACATGCTAAAGTGGATGTTCCCCACGCTTATCTCCCCTCTGCCCCAGGGACAGTGCAGTCTGTTACATTTGTATCTTCTGCACAAGGACAGGAACAAAGTCTCAAAACAATTTTTGTAAAACCTAACCCTCAATCACAGAACAGGTGGCAATTTTCTGAGGAGTAACAGTGGATTATTGGAACAGCAGAAGGAGAATAGAAAAATACTTTTCTTTCTCCTGGTCAATCAGATTTCTTGCGAGCAAAGCTTAGGTATCTACCCTCTACGCTGCAGAAAGTAAACGAGACAAATGGATACTACGCATTCACAATAAGGCTAAATTCATGATTGATGCCTCTTACTATTTAAGATCAGCTATAAATATGCTGTCCAGTAGTTTTTAATGGTGTGATTGTCTGACTCAGCAAACAGTGTCAAGAAAGAAATTTACATAAATGGAAAGTGAAACCTTTCTGCAAGAAACGGGGCGTTAGAAACTGCTTAGGTAAGGAGACGCTCACTTACACAAACATGGATATACATATTAAACCTGCTCTCCAATATCGCTTGAGCTTAAGTTATTGCCCATAAAAAAGCTAAGATGTTTGCTTTTAATTTCCAAAAATTCATTTCAGTTTCAATTTTACTTGGAATAAATTCTGTAAATAGAGCTGTCATTAGGAATAAGAAGAATAATGTCAAGTTGGTATCCACAAACATGACCAAGACGCATTCTTAAACATAGCACTTGTTTAGATGGCTGGGCTCAGGATGATAAGCATGATATAAGACAGCTCCAGGACAACAGCCCCTGATGTCTGGAAATATGAATAGATGAGATGAAAGAGCTTTGTCACAGGACAGCATAGCACAGGCTCCAAAGTCAGACTGCCCGGGTTCAAATCTTAGTTTAAGCAATTCCTGGCTTTGTGACCACAGGAGAGGCACTAATCATTGAAATCTGCAATCTCTCCCGATGAGATGGCATGATTATAATGCAGTGTGAATGTGAAGAATAAAATGAGAGAATCCACCGAAAATACTTATTATACAGTCCAGCATATATTAAGCACAAGACAGAATGAATGTTAACTGATGCTGTTGTTGCTATTATTACTATCATTTCCCATCTGCTCCTGGCTCTGCATTTCTGAGCCTGATTGGAGAGTTTGATAGATTGGATGATTGGCCCCAATTCTTCACCCTTCTCTGTACCCAAACCTTTGCCATAGACTCATCATGGGGGGACTGTTTCCCTGTTCCTTAACATGGACCTTGGATTGAGTCATATGTCTTGCTTTGGCCACTGGTATGTGTGAGAAGTGACAGCATGCCAGTTTGGAACTCAGAACTAAAGAGGCTTCATGACTCTCTGACATCAGCTAGCCTGGTAGTCCAAGGTGTAGTTAAAATATGTGGAGCACGCTCAGACCTGTAGATCTATGGTGCGATAGAGACATACCAGCCTGAATCAAAGCCCTTCTAGTTGCCCTGCAGGGCCACAAGGGAAGTAAAGGCTTACAGATGTATGTTACTGAAACGTTGTCATTACTTATATGCAACAGAAGCTAACTGATCCAAGGAGTGCATTAAAGAGTTATCTATCCCCAACGCATTTCTTCTTTCCCAAAGAAAAAGACATTAGCTCAGTGTCTATGTCTGAAGCAAAAGTGGAATGATTAAGTGTGAAGAAACAAATGCTTCAATAAAGCCAGGATCCTTGGACCAGGGGGGCCTCCTGTAAACTCTAACTATGCCTTCGTGGCTTTTGAGTGGGAGAAGGCACACATTATTAATATCAAAATGATTTTAAAATGGCTAACATGTGTTCAACGTTTATCATAGGTGCGGTGCTAGGCATTTTATATCTATTGTCTCTTTTTGTCCTCACAAGAGCACCAGGAAGCAGGCACTACTAATTTTACTAATTTTACACATGAGGAAACTCAAGCACACTGAGGACAATTAAGTTGCCTACATTCACCCACGGTGAGAGTAGTGAGGGCAGGATTCGAGCTCGGGAAGCCTCACTGCATGGCATGAGACGATGATGATGGTGAGGGCAGCTGACGATAAGCACAAGAGGGGGTGTTTTCCCCCCTCTATGCAATCACTTCACTGCTTTAATCACATTGTGCACATTACTGTATTCAATCCTTAGAACCCTACACATTAGGTATTATTATTAATGGTGCGCTACTTGGAGCACATGGTGCTCCGTAGAGTTGCATGTGAACTCAGGCAAATCTAGTTAACCATTATATTATGGTAACAGCGATGATCATGTTGCCTGCCCCTGTATGAAAGAGCAGAATCACGTTCTTCTCCTTTTATCTGGAAATTTATAAGCTTCTCTAAGTTCAAAGGCAAATATGCATTCCCAGTGGATTTTCCAGTGTATAAAATGTGATAAATGACTTTTAATTTGTACTACAGTCTCTCCGATTCCACTGAACTTTCACTCTTACAAGCACAAGAAGTATAGTTTCTTATTTGTTGCTTGGATGTTGACTTGTTTTTAGTTTTGCTTTTCTGATTTCATATTTTTAGGCTCAACTTTATTAGGTTACAAACTCAGAAGAATCCTAACAGTAATTAAAAATAATGTAAAAGAGAATATTAATCATGGTGAGTTTTAAGAACTATCAATAGGACATGACCACTTAAAGTATGAAAACAAACTGTCACCCAGATATGTTCACACATACATTCCCTGCGTCTGGCAGGAAAGCCTCAGTGATCTCAAGCCTTTAGACACTTTCTCCATCCAATCCCCAGGCACAACGATGACATCTCTAAATAGCTTCTCATTGATGTGCAAACATCACCCCTACCTACCTTAAAAGCAGCACCTCCGTGGATGATGGATTTGATAAAAATCCCCAAGTCTGTTCCAGTTTCTCGAGATTTGTTCCCCTTCAAGCTCACCCCAAGACCAGCAGAACCAGAATCATTCAGGGGGATCTCGAAGGTGAGTTGCTCAGTTGTTTCCAGGGAGAGTGCGTAGCAGTCAGGTTCTCCTTTCTGTTGGAAATACACATGAAAGTAGTAAAGGAGGAGAAAGCAGATTAATATTTATACACTCAGATGGCCAAACACAGATGCAACAGGCAAGATGGGATGACTGGACCTCTAATAGCTGTAATTCTGCTCCGGGTGGGCAAAGGCTGGTCTCTCTCTGCAGGGGCCACCATCACATTGATGGAGTGGAAGGGAGAGGTTCCTGGGAATAATATCTGGTGATGGTCAACAGAGAGGATTCTTTGGCAAGGCTCTCCTACCATTTGAAACATTCGAAAAGTATTTGAAAATTCAGCAGGATATTCTCAATAATTAAAGAGACTGGACGTTACTTAGGGAATCTTAGGTACCAGAAAAGACCTTAGAGATAATGTGATCTCAACACCTTTATTTTACAGATGAAGAAACAGGAGCTCAGTGTAGAAACGTTCTAAAATTTTGGGGAATATTTGGCTTCTATAATTTAAAACATATCATTTACCGTGGAAGCAAGGCTATTGATAAAGACTGTCAATAGGATACTGAACACTGAAAAAATAAACTGTTAATTTTAAAGTCAGAGATGTGATTTTTAACAGCTATCACTGAATTAAATTTCACTTTGTCAAAACTCATGCCTTAAGCTTGCTCCTTTGGATAGTATAACTCACTGGCAATTGGTTTTTGAACCTAAACAAAAATGATAATGCACAACAAATATTCATGTCATCGCTGATAAATGACACTTAGCCATAAGCCTAGCTGTTCTAAAAAAATTACAGAGTATGGTGGCAAAAGGCGTAATTAGGGTTCAGGTCTCCAGGGAGAAGCATGCGGTTAATCATATCCGGTCCCTAGTGTTTTCAAATATACAGAAGTGGGGATAGGAAAGTGCTGTCCACATGATAAAGTGTATAGTGCCCCTCCTGCATCCTTCCCGAGCTTGCAGAAATGTGAAACTCTGCCCCAGTGTTTAATTGAAAAATTTGAAAATGAGATAGCCCTGGAAACCACCAACTCATTCCAGGTCAGTAGTTCCTTCTGCTCTATAATTATGTCTAGAGACTCTCATCTTAAGGTCACTGTGAGGGACACTTATGTAAAATTATGTATTTTAAAAATTATCGTGAATGTCTGAATGTCAGTCACAAAATAACAACTATAAAATCAGAAGTAGCAAAGAACCCACAATTAAAACAGGATTAAGAGGTCTGATCATAGCCAGATCCACTGACATGGCATCTTCGACTCCTCCCAAAGTAGAGAAAGCCCATGTCTAGCCTTAGAGAAATAGTTCCTTCATTTAATTTCACTGTAAGTGAAGTTAGCTGTAAAGATTTTGACAAGGGGTAGTTTCAAAGAAATTAAACTTTACTGCTTAATTTAATAAATCTATTACAGGTTAGCTCTTTTAACTAACTCATTATATTACTACCTAAGAAACAAATCCCATTATTTGATACAAAGCAGCTCAGGCTTTCTTTAACCTTAGCACAGGTGACATTTGGGGCCTGATAATTCCTTATGGGGGCTGTCCTGTGCATTGAAAGATATTTAGCAGAATCCCTGGCTACTACCCACTAGATGCCAGTAGTATCTCCTTTCCCAGTTGTGACAATCAAAACTGCCTTTAGACATTGCCAAATGTCCCCAGGGGTCAAAATCACCTTTAGGTGAACACCACTGCCCTGAACCAACAATTGTCAAATGCAGTCCAGTTCAAGGCAACCAGGGTCTAGAGAGGCAATGTGGACTGCAGTGAGTGCTGCCTGATGATAGGTTCCTAAGTACCAGGAAGGGGTGGCAGTAAAAGTCCCTGCAATCAACTGGGTCTCATGCTCAAAGGCTCATGACAGAGCACTGAGATGGTCAGAATGAACTCCTAAGGAAGTCTGCTATGTATTGTATTAGCTATGTCTCTGGTTATACGGCAGCTAAGTTTTCAGAGGCAGAAATGCAAACTTTGTGGGACTAACAGAGTATGAAAAGTGAAAAATACTGAATTACTTGGTGTGTGTGTGTATGTATATATATACATATATATATATAAAATACTGCTTTTTACTTATATTAGAACACAGAAGAAAGATGCAGTCTACCAAGTGGTGTTTGCTAAATTAGTTATGCATACATATATATATATATAATATATATGCTGTTTTTGTACTTTTTAATTAAGAATCACAGAATTATATAAAATAGTGGTGAAACAGACTTTTAATCATGTGAGAATATGACAGTATTAGGCATAAAAGCTTACGTATACAGTACATTTCAATATGTAACATACACTCTATACTCATATTCAGACACCTACTCATCTACCTATTACCTGCCTGCCTTCCACCCCCGTCCCATCTATCTGCATAGGAAAAAACTTGGTTATCTACTGCCACTGCAATATGGACTGTTATTTTTTTCTTTATAATTTGTTTTCCAACACTTCTCAATTATAAAAGAATAAATGTTTTTAAAAGGAATTTATGAAGATATAAGAACCATTTGCTGTATTATTGCACTGCCAAGTAGAGAGATGGTCAACACATCTCTATAATGACACGCATTTACACACACATGCACATAGATATACACATACGTCTAATATAATCAATACTAGATATTTATACACCCTACAGTAGTATTTATATTATACATATTTTTTAACACTACACACAATACATAATATGTATATATGCTCTATAAATATAGGTGTATGTGTGTGTATACTAACTCCTCTTAGAGTCACCAATGACCCTCATGTTGGTAAATTCGAGGGTCAATCCTTGGCTTTCATCTTACTTGGTCTACAGTAGCATGAGACCCAAATTATCAAGCCCTACTTTCTGAAACACTTTCTTCTCTTGGTTCCAGGACACCACTTTTCAGCGTTCATCTCCTACTTCACTGTCTACTCCTTTTCCAATCCCTTTTGCAGACTCTTCCTAATCTCACCAATCCCTAAATACTAGTGTCCTAAGAATCAATCATCTGACCTTTTCTCTTCTCTCCCAACCTCACTTTCAAAGTTACCTCATCTAACTTCTGCCCCCAATCCTTTGTGTCACCTCCTCCCTCTGCTTTGAATATTCCTCCCTTACATTCCTGCAGACCTTCTTCCCTTATTGCCTTCTATTCTGTGTTCAAATGTCAATGTATCAGTGAGGTCTTCCCTGATCATTCAGTTTAAAATTGTTTTAAGGTTCTCCCAATACTACCCTACCCATGTCCATTATCCCGATTTGCTTTTTCTCCATTTATCACATATTTTTCTAGCATTTATCACATACTATGTACTTGCTTGCGTACTTTTTTTTCATAGTGTCTGTTGAATGCAGAAACTTTTATATTGCCCTGTTTTTTTTCCATCAATGTATCACTGATGCTTAAAACAGTGCGAGACTCAAAAATAGGCCCTGGATAGGCCCTAGGTTCCTGCTATTCTGGATTTCATTACTTTAAATGTTTACACAAATTAGTTTTTACATTAAAAATAATTGTAAAGAGCATACAGTATCACAGTTATAAGAAACCTTAAAAGTAACCTTGTCTAATTTCCATTGTCATACCACACTTCCTCCTCCTAGGAGAGATGATAACCCAGCTCAGCTTCAGCATCATATTCTCAATGAAGGCACCATAGCTACCAATCTATGACAAATCTGTGTCATAGCTAGCAATCTGTGACAAATGTTGGACTGTTCATGATTTAAAATTGCATCATGTACCTCAAATCATAAGTGAACATTGCAAACAACAATACTCATGGTACATTTCATCAAGTTTGGGAAGCCCTGTGATCAAGTACCCAAAGCCACATTTTATCTACCTGCCTTCCTGTCTAGGCATCCATGCATATACACATGTATGCACATACACAGATATAAATAGAAGTTTCATGAGACAATACTTACCGAGAGGGCAACACATTCTAATGTTTTCTATTCTATTTCATTATTTTTAAAAATTTGTCACGACCCACTACATTAATTTCATAGTCCAATAATGAACCACAGTTTTCAATCTGGAAAACACTGCAATGATATATAAAGGCATTGCTTTTATTAAATAAAAAAAACGAAATGGAATGCAAAACCAAATGGTGAGTAAAATGTTAACTGCCTTTTCTTTCCTAATTTTCATAAGCCATTTTAATGCTTTATCTTACCTATCCCCTAGCCCTTAACTAACCCTTTATTCTCATTTACACAAACTTCCTTCAAGTTCCTACAGATGTTGTTCTGTTATCATCCTAATTATATATATCTCCGCTTCTCCTTCCCATTCAGTTATTTCTTTTTCTATTTCTCCATTCTCTCAGTTTGTTCCCTGAAATACTATTTCACTTTCTAAGCATAGTGAATAATCTCTCACAGTTGGAATTCGGATATGAGACTGGCCCATTCTGGCTTGAGTGAAAAGAGTCAATCAACAAATTTCTGCTAACAAACCAGTCATTCAACAAATTGTTATCAAGCATCTACTATGTATCAACACTGCAATGTGAAATGGCCAGTCTACACAGAACATAATTGGTAAAAAGGTTGTTGAACAACATGGCAGGGCCTTTCTGTTTCACTCACAGTATTATCTGACATGAAGAAATAGAGTTTAACAATAGAAGAGAGGAAACAGAGGAATCTACATAGTAGGAGCTTGACAGATATACAACCATTTTTATCAAACAAATATCAAAAGTAATTATTTGGTGTGAGGGGAGGAAAGAGAGGCCGGAAGATGGATGACTAAGGAGCCATCCATATTGTTAGCTTAAGAGTGTTCCAAATGAGGCTATCTCTGGAATAACAAATGTCCCTGTATTGCAAAGCAGTGTTGTTTCACACATGCAAGTGGTAATAACCCAGTCTTTCAAAGCCTGGGGGAATCTCCAGTCCACAGGCCAATGTTCAATTTCCCAGAAGCCCAGGTCAGACCTGAAAGCATCCATGCTGAGCCTTTTATGGCCCTCATTTCATTAAATGCTGTGCTCTTGGCTCAGCACGAGCAAGTTCTGGATGTCTTTGCCCCGCCTCCCAAATGTGTAATTAGTTTGTGTTCGGAGCAGCTTAACTTTATGCAAGAGTTATGTTTTACCGGCAATCATTTTGTCAGTTACAAAACTCAAACAAAGGGGCTTTAAGGCAAAAAAAAAAAAAAAAAAAAAAAAGCAAAGCAAAGCAAAGCAAAGCTTTTTTTTTTAATATAAAGCAAAAGCCAGACCTGGCAATTCTGCCAGGATGGATATTTTATAATCATCACTGCTGAATTTGCCTAAATAAATTCTCAAGAATTTAAGGTGATGAAACTTTTGTTACAGCTAAATAAATTTTCACAACAATGAAAGGATAAGACACCTTGAGGACACTTAATTTTCTGAACATTTTTAATCTTCTGAAAAAGCATGGGTAGTTATTATTAGCATGAAAGGTTTTTGGCCAATTGGATTACATAGAATTTTTTTTTTTTTTTTTTTTTTTTGCGGTACACGGGCCTCTCACTGTTGTGGCCTCTCCCGTTGCGGAGCACAGGCTCCAGATGCGCAGGCTCAGAGGCCATGGCTCACGGGCCCAGCCGCTCCGCGGCATGTGGGATCTTCCCGGACCGGGGCACGAACCCGTGTCCCCTGCATCGGCAGGCGGACTCTCAACCACTGCGCCACCAGGGAAGCCCAGATTACATAGAATTTAAACTGTGAATATTGCCCTATAGTGGAGATCAGAGACTCATTCCAACAGCTGGGAAGCATTTTTTAGATTGTACTTTTAAGAGAGTCAAGAAAAGACGACGACGAGAGATGAGCTAGTGCATGCAAAGCTATGTGTGATCTAAAGACAACCATTGTAATAAATAGCAAAGGACTTTCCCACCACTACTGCTAAACCAGAAGAATTATTGGTGATTTACAAGTAGGCAGATTATCTTTTAAAGTCTTTTGCCCTCTGAACAATATAGACAAATCACCAAAAAGAATCAGAAATCATAGTACAGATAATCTTTAAAATTCTGAATTATACTACAGGTGGTTGCAAATTAACCCCAAACTCAATACTATATACCTATCACACAGAAAAGGAAAATGTAAGTTAATGTTGCAGTAAGTAGGGCAGAAGCTTCACAGAGCTATATGTAAACAACACTGCTATTTACTTTTAATGAAGGAACGATTTTTAATGATATTGTTAGCTCAGTAATCAATATTTTAAATATATGTTCTTATGTGATGTTTTAAAGTATACATTCATTCATTTTAAAGTAATTTAAAATCAAATATCTGAAAGATGAAAATACTATAAACTATTTGTAACTGAGACACTTTTTCATGTGTTTTGAAATCCATTCCCCAGAAAGGGGGCAGAAAGGGGAACTACTGAAAGCAAGAGCTGGTCTCTGACTTAACTTATCAAAAACCAATTTCCTTTATGTAAAGGATTAATCTAATACCAGAAAACAAATGTCAAAAAATGGTCATTCTTTACTGCCTGTTCAATATAAAAGTACCTTAATATAATACTAAGTCAGAGATTAAAGCTAACAAAAGTAATGTCAGTCAGAGTTAAGATTCCTATAGCAACCTTTTTTCCCTCCTACTTACAATATATATACTTGAAAGATCAGCAAATTCAACAGTTTAAGCACACTGGAAAGTTTTTTTTTCCTTTTCAGATATAGATTAAAGAAGTGAAAATAATATTTTGTGTCATGAAATGTAATATAAATTAGTATTTTATAATTCAGACAGCAAGTGTTTTTATAAAACTAGAACCTGCTTTGTTAATATCAAGAAACAACAGATCTTTTTGTTTTGTGTTTAGTCTCTCTTATTAGAAGTCAAAAGACTTTAAAGTATTTTACAGGCAATAATTCAGTAGTTAAAATACAAAAATACATGCTTTTATATGAATATAAGATTCAAGAACAAACAAAATGATTGTAATATCCAGTGATCTAAAAAGGAAGCAGGGTGGGCCTGATTCTACGAGGAGCAGACCCATTTGAGAAACTGGGTTCCTAGGTGAAATACTTCTAATATTTTGTCATCGCAAAGACACTACATGCCAGGCTACCTGCATTTAATGCCTTTAAAAGACAACAGAACTATCAAGGACAAAAGTAAACATAAATAAAAATACACAGCACTGCAGGAAGTGGGCTCCCGGTTAGGGTGCTTGCTCTGACCACAGCTCAGCCCGGCCCACTTCTCAAGAAGTGGGTGGCCCCTGACCCCATGACACAGTCAGTCCACAGGCTGCTAGAGCTCCCCGAGGACATCTGGCCCGAGGCCATGTCCAATTAGGGCTGGCTTCAGTAACCAACAAACTGATTCCTTCTCAGACTTGGATCATTCTAAGGTCTAACACACAGAGGGACAATCATTGCATATGCGGAAAAAGAGGAGGGTTTCCATGATGACGGATTCTAGGGAAATGGTTTATGTTAGGACTTTTCAGTGCTTTTAAAAGTTAACACACATTCCCTAATTTACTTGACCATGGAACGCATCTTTGCATGAAGTGTATTACAGGAAAGTGTTCCCTAGCGTACACTTAAAGAAATACTGCATTAGAGAACGCAGGGAAGGTCAGGCTAGAAAGGAATGGAGCAGAGAACAGAGAAGACTCCAGAAAGAAATCTTGTAGGTCAGGAACAAGGTCCCAGAGATGCCACATAACCTCACGGTTCAACCTTCCAGTTCCATTATTTCTGCATCACACTCTGGGTACATGTCATATGTCACAATTACCATCAACAACAAAAAGAATCATGCAAGGAAAGTACAGTCTCATGCCAGGCTTCAAAAGATGCAGAATACAAGTACATTCTGAAGCTTTTAGAATAAGGGAGTCCTTATTCCATAAAGGGGAATAAATGACATTTAGTTTCCTGATGTGAAATTAAAAAAAAAAAATTAAATTTGTCTGGGACTGGGAGATTTCTGAAGATAGTTTAAAGACAATGAATTACAGGTTGTTTTCACTGGGCTCTTAGGAAGTGTGAAGTCACAGAATAAAATCTTAAATCATCAGAGTGAATATGTAAGAATGTTCTACATAACACCCTCCATTCTTAGTCTATGGGTCATTGTTTAGGGTACAAGCTCTTTTAGTAAAGATGATATACCTTTTGTCCCAACTCAAGAATTCTAAAGGCAGTGATTACATCTCGGGTAACTACATTCTCCCTAGAGGACCCAGTAAATGTTCTTTTACTTTAAGGCACAGAGAGTCATGTTCATTAACTTATGCTATAATGAAGTAACAGTACTACCACAGCCTCAAGAAAGTAGTATTTTCATGAGGGCTGAGGGAGGCGGAGTTTGCTTGTTGGTTAAGCCTTATAAGAAAATAACGTAATAGGAATATAACCACTTTAACCCTACCCTTTTCTCTGATGTCTGAACTGCATCTAATGAGACTCCAGCTGGAAACCAATCCCCTTTAGTATAGTATTAATGATAAATAATCTTAAATTCCAAATAGAGATTGAGAAATCTCAGTGGGAAACAACCGTTTTAAATTCACAGTACATGCTTACTGTTGTAATGAGAATATTCTTACCATACATATATGCCATTTGTAGATAAAGACACATAATTTGCCTTTTATCTTAATAATTAAGTCAATTACCCTGTTAAAATTAATTTTCAGATAAAAATAACTATAAAATAAGAAGTCATTTAGGTTCTAGAGTATAAAACCCATTAGATTTAAAATGTGGATATGTCTTCCTAGCCTCACTACTGCTAACAAATTGATGGGAGAAGGGAGGGAAATCTACCCAGAGTTCATTAATGGGGAAAAGTGAACGGATGTGTCAGTCAGCTGTTGCCTCCCAAATACTGCATAACAAACCAATCCCAAAACTGTGATATGAACAATAAGGCATTTATTTCCAGCTCACATTTCTCAGGTTGACTGCTCTCTGGCTGATCTAGGCTGGGTTCAGGTAGGCTGGCTTCCAAACTGTGGATGAGGTGCATGTCTGCTTCACAGATCTCTTAACTTCCTTAGACCACTGGGTATCTGAAACATGTTTCTCACATGATGAAAGGCAGGAATGCAAAAATGAAAGTACATCTAAAGCCTTTGCCCACAAAACATCTACTAACATCTCAATGGCCAAATAAATTCATATAGCCAAGTCTACAGGCTAAGTGTGGAAATACTCTCCACACATCATGAGACCATAACCAAAATATAGGTATTTAATGCTACCATTTGGAAGTGAAGAACTGAGACAAATAATCCCATCCAACAACTGGGTGATACACACACACGCGCACAAGGGAGATATCCAGGGCTAATGATATATCACAGGGTTTATATTTCTCTTAATCATGTCTTTTCTTTTGGTAACAGATTTTCTATTTGACACATATATGCATCTGTTATAGTCTGCATGTTTTCGTACCCCCAAAATTCACATGTTGAAATCCTAATCTCCAAGGAGATAGTTTTAAGGGGTGGGGCCTTTGGGAGGTGATTAGGTCATGAAGGCGACACCCTCATGGGATTGGTGCCTTTATTAAAGAGACCCCACAGAGATTCCTAGCCCTTCCACCATACAGAGATACAATAAGAAGTCTGCAACCCAAAAGACGGCCCTCACCTGACCATGCAGGCACCCTGACCTTGGACTTCCAGCCTCCAGAACTGTGAGAAATAAGTTTTTACTGTTTATAAGCTATCCAGTGTGTGGTACTGTTATAGCATCCCTACCAGAATGAGACATCAGGTTATAGTCATCCTACAGTTTGGCCTTCAGAGTGGCTTCTGGGTCTGTGAGATCTCACCAAGAGAGAGGAAGTAGGTAGCCTAGATCTAAGAAGACTCCCTCTTTAACATTCTTGCACTGTTTCTGCCAGGTTCTTTTTTTTTTTTTTTTTTGAATGTTATTATTCTTATTAGTTATCTATTTTATACATATTAGTGTACATATGGCAACCCTAAGCTCCCAGTTCATCCCACCACCCCCACCCCCAACCCCCGCTTCCCCCGCTTGGTGTCCATATGTTTGTTCTCTACATCTGTCTCAATTTCTGCCCTGCAAACCGGTTCTCCTGTACCAGTTTTCTAGATTCCACATATACGTGTTAATATACATTTGTTGTTCTCTTTCTGACTTACTTAACTCTGCATGACAGTCTCTAGGTCCATCCACGTCTCTATACAAATAACCCAATTTTGTTCCTTATTATGGCTGAGTAATATTCCATTGTATATATGTACCACATCTTCTTTATCCATTCATCAGTTGATGGGCATTTAGGTTGCTTCCACGACCTGGCTACTGTAAACAGTGCTGCAATGAAGAGTGGGGTGCATGTGTCTTTTTGAATTATGGTTTTCTCTGGGTATATGACCAGTAATGGGATTGCTGGGTCATATGGTAGTTCTATTTTTAGTTTTTTAAGGAATCTCCATACTGCTCTCCACAGTGGTTGTGTCAATTTACATTTCCACCAAAGTGCAAGAGGGTTCCCTTTTCTCCACACCCTCTCCAGCATTTGTTGTTTATAGATTTTCTGATGATCCCCATTCTAACTGGTGTGAAATGATACCTCACTGTACTTTTGATCTGGATTTCTCTAATAATTAGTGATATTGAGCAGCGTTTCATGTGCCTCTTGGCCATCTGTATGTCTTCTTTGGAGAAACGTCTATGTAGGTCTCCTGCCCATTTTTGGATTGGGTTATCTTTTTAATATTGAGCTGTAGGAGCTGTTTATATATTTTGGAGATTAATCCTTCGTCCATTGATTCGTTTGCAAATAATTTCTCCCATTCTGAGGGCTGTCCTTTTGTCTTGTTTATAGTTTCCTTTGCTAGGCAAAAGCTTTTAAGTTTCATTAGGTCTCATTTGTTTATTTTTGTTTTTATTTCCATTACTCTAGGAGGTGGGTCAAAAATATCTTGCTGTGGTTTATGTCAAAGAGTGTTCTTCCTATGTTTTCCTCCAAGAGTTTTATAGTGTCCGGTCTTACATTTAGATCTTTAATCCATTTTGAGTTTATTTTTGTGAATGGTGCTAGGGAGTGTTCTAATTTCATCCTTTGACATGTAGTTCTCAAGTTTTCCCAGCACCACTTATTGAAGAAACCGTCTTTTCTCCATTGTATATCCTTGCCTCCTTTATCATAGATTAGTTGAGCATACGTGGTTTTATCTCTGGGCTTTCTATCCTGTTCCATTGATCTATATTTCTGTTTTTGTGGCAGTACCATATTGTCCTGAAGTTGTAGCTTTGTATTATAGTCTGAAGTCAGGGAGTCTGATTCCTCTAGCTCTCTTTTTTTCTCTCAAGGTTGCTTTAGCTATTCAGGGTCTTTTGTGTCTCCATATAAATTTTAAGATTTTTTGTTCTAGTTCTGTAAAAAATGCCACTGATAATTTAATAGGGATTGCATTGAACCTGTAGATTGCTTTGGGTAGTATAGGCATTTTCACAATATTGATTCTTCCAATCCAAGAACATGGTACATCTCTCCATCTGCTGGTGTCATCTTTTATTTCTTTCATCAGTGTCTTATAGTTTTCTGAGTACAGGTCTTTTACCTCCTTAGGTAGGTTTATTCCTAGGTATTTTATCTTTTTCTTGCAATGATGAATGGGATTGTTTCCTTAATTTCTCTTTCCGATCTTTCATTGTTAGTGTATAGAAATGCAAGAGATTTCTGTACATTAACTTTGTATCCGGCAACTTTAGCATATTCATTGATTAGCTCGAGTAGTTTTCCGGTGGCATCTTTAGGATTATCTATGTATACTATCATGTCATCTCCAAACAGTGACAGTTTTACCTCTTCTTTTCTAATTTGTATTCCTTTCATTTCTTTTTCTTCTCTGATTGCTGCGGCTATGACTTCCAAAACTATGCTGAATAAGAGTGGTGAGAGTGGACATCCTTGTCTTGTTCCTGATCTTAGAGGAAATGCTTTCTGTTTTTCACCATAAGAATGATGTTTGCTGTGGATTTGTTGTATATGGTCTTTATTGTGTTGACATAGATTCCCTCTAAGCCCACTTTCTGGAGAGTTTTTATCATAAATGGCTGTCGAATTTTGTGAAAATCTTTTTCTGCGTCTATCGAGATGATCATATGGTTTTTCTCCTTCAATTTGTTAATATGGTTTATCACATTGATTGTTTTGTGTATATTAAAGAATCCTTGCATCCTTGGCATAAATCCCACTTGCTCATGGTGTATGATCCTTTTAATGTGTTGTTGGATTCTGTTTGCTAGTATTTTGTTGAGGATTTTTGCATCTATATTCATCAGTGATATTGGTCTGAATTTTCTTTTTTTGTGATATCTTTGTCTGGTATTGGTATCAGGGTGATGGTGGCCTCGTTGAATGAGTTTGGGAGTGTTCCTTCCTCTGCAATATCTTGGAAGAGTTTGAGAAGGATGGATGTTAGCTCTTTTCTAAATGTTTGATAGAATTCACCTGTGAAGCCATCTGATCATGGACTTCTGTTTGTTGGAAGATTTTTAATCACAGTTTCAATTTCATTACTTGTAATTGGTCTGTTCATATATTCTATTTCTTCCTGGTTCAGTCTTGGAAGTTTATACCTTTCTAAGAATTTGTCCATTTCTTCCAGGTTGTCCATTTTATTGGCATACAGTTGCTTGTAGTAATCTCTTAGGATGCTTTGTATTTCTGTGGTGTCTGTTGTAACTTCTCCTATTTCATTTCTAATTTTATTGATTTGAGTCCTCTGCCTCTTTTTCTTGATGAGTCTGGCTAAAGGTTTATCAATTTTGTTTATCTTCTCAAAGAACCAGATTTTAGTGCTATTGATCTTTGCTATTGTTTTCTTTGTTTCTATTTCATTTATTTCTGCTCTGATCTTCATGATTTCTTTCCTTCTACTAACTTTGAGTTTTGTTTATTCTTCTTTCTCTAGTTCCTTTAGGTGTAAGGTTAGATTGCTTTATTTGAGATTCTTCTTACTTCTTGAGGTAGGATTGTATTGCTATAAACATCCCTCTTAGAACTGCTTTTGCTGCATCCCGTAGGTTGTGGATCATCGTGTTTTCATTGCCATTTGTCTCTATGTATATTTTGATTTCCTTTTTGATTTCTTCAGTGATCTCTTGGTTATTTAGTAACGTATTACTTAGCCTCCATATGTTTGTGTTTTTGACGTTTTCTTCCTTGTAATTTATTTCTAATCTCATAGCATTGTGGTCAGAAAAGATGCTTGATATTATCTCAATTTTCTTAAATTTTCTGAGGCTTGATTTGTGACCCAAGATGTGATCTATCCTGGAGAATGTTCTGTGTGCACTTGAGAAGAAAGTGTAATCTACTGCTCTCAGGTGGAATGTCCTATGAATATCAATTAAATCTACCTGGTCTATTGTGTCATTTACAGCTTGTGTTTCCTTATTTTCTGTCTGGATGATATGTCCATCTGTGTAAGTGAGGTGTTAAAGTCTCCCACTATTATTGTGTTACTGTAGATTTCCTCTTTTACAGCTGTTAGCATTTGCCTTATGTATTGAGGTGCTCCTATGTTGGGTGTATATATATTCGTAATTGGTGTATCTTCTTCTTGGATTGATCCTTTGAATCATTATATGTGACCTTCCTTGTCTCTTGTAACATTCTTTATTTTAACGTCTATTTTATCTGATATGAGTATTGCTACTCCAGCTTTCTTTTGATTTCCATTTGCATGGAATATCTTTTTCCATCCCCTCGCTTTCAGTCTGTATGTGCCCCTAGGTCTGAAGTGGGTCTCTTGTAGACAGCAAAGAGATGGGTCTTGTTTTTGTATCCATTCAGCCAGCCTGTATCTTTTGGTTGGAGCATTTCATCCATTCACATTTAAGGTAATTATCGATATGTATGTTCCTATGACCATTTTCTTAAGTGTTTTGGGATTTATTTTGTAGGTCCTTTTCTTCTCTTGTGTTTCCCACTTAGAGAAGTTCCTTTAGCATTTGTTGAAGAGCTGGTTTGGTGGTGCTGAATTCTCTTAGCTTTTGCTTGTCTATGAAGCTTTTGATTTCTCCATCGAATCTGAATGAGATCCCTTCCAGATAGAGTAATCTTGGTTGTAGATTCTTCCCTTTCATCACTTTAAGTATATCATGCCACTCCCTTCTGGCTTGTAGAGTTTCTGCTGAGAAATCAGCTGTTAACCTTATGGGAGTTCCCTTGTATGTTATTTGTCGTGTTTCCCTTGTTGCTTTCAATAATTTTTCTTTGTCTTTGATTTTTGTCAGTTTGATTACTATGTGTCTTGGAGGTCTCTCCTTGGGTTTATACTGCCTGGGACTCTCTGTGCTTCCTGGATTTGGGTGGCTATTTCCTTTCCCATGTTAGGGAAGTTTTCAACTATAATCTCTTCAAATATTTTCTCAGGTCCTTTCTCTCTCTCTTCTCCTTCTGGGACCCATATAACATGAATGTTGGTGTGTTAAATGTTGTCCCAGAGGTCTCTTAGGCTCTCTTCATTTTTTTTCATTCTTTTTTCTTTATTCTGTTCTGTAGCAGTGAATTCCACTGTTCTGTCTTCCAGGTCACTTATCCGTTCTTCTGCCTCAGTTATTCTCAGTTATTGATCCCTTCTAGTGTATTTTTCATTTCAGTTGTTGTATTGTTCCTCTCTGTTTGTTTGTTCTTTAATTCTTCTAGGTGTTTGCTCTTTAATTCTTCTAGGTCTTAGTTAAACATTTCTTACATCTTCTCTATCTTTGCCTCCATTCTTTTCCTGAGGTCCTGGATCATCTTCACTCTCATTATTCTGAATTCTTTTTCTGGAAGGTTGCCTATCTCCACTTCATTTAGTTGTTTTTCTGGGGTTTTATCTTGTTCCTTCATCTGGTACATAGTTCTCTGCCTTTTCATCTTGTCTATCTTTCTGTGTTTGTTGTTTTTGTCTCACAGGCTTGTAGTTCTTCTTGCTTCTGCTGTCTGCCCTCTGGTGGATGAGGCTATCTAAGAGGCTTGTGCAAGCTTCCTGATGGAAGGGACTGGTGGTGGGTAGAGCTGGGTATTGCTCTGGTGGGCAGAGCTTATTAAAATTTTAATCCACTTGTCTGCTGATGGGGGGTGGTGTGTTGAGTTCCCTCCCTGTTGGTTGTCTGGCCTGAGGCAACCCAGCACTGGATCTGGCACGTTCTTAAGAGGGACTCTTCAGAAGCCCCAGAGTCCTAATAACTGGCTTGGGCTGCTGAATGTTGCCTTTAACTTTGCATTATTCTTCTTCAGTATTCATCTTCCAAATGTTTTTCTCCTTTGCTGTTATATATACAGGAAAGCAGGCCAAGAGTAAGGGAGCAATTTCTATGGTCTTCATTCCTGTAAAATCAGTCTGTAATTACAAGAAGTTTAAAAGTTCAGCATACTTCCAATCAATATTTCCCTAGATGTAGGATTAGCAGGACTTCTTTCTTCCCTGAAATAACCGATCTTCATTTTCCAACAAAGTAAAGTATGCTTCAAAGAATAAACAAGGACTATCTCAATTTAGTTCATTACTAAGGAATTAAATTTTTTTAAATTAATCCATCACAGGTCCATTTTTACTCTGATACATGAAAAATGAAGAATCATCTAAGCATAAAGAGTGAATGAATCTTTTTAGTCAAGCATTTTCCTGATGGTACAGACCTACACTTTTTATGATAATGAAATCATACACATAGGGAAACATCTTTATTTCGTATGTGTGTATATATATAAAGTGCGGCAATTATTTTCATCTCAAAGGAAATTTTACAGCAAAGTTATAATGGAATCAAAGACTCCTTACTTAGTATTTCCAAACACCCAGTCTTTGTGTCTCAGCATGCAAGCTGCCTCTTCCTTCTCTGATTTTATCAGTAGGAAAACAATTTGCCTTCCTCTGAGTTCCGTTCTTCTGCTTTTCTCCTTTTCTTATGATTCTCATCCCTTTCTTTCTATTCTTACAATTATTTGCTGGTGTGCCTGTTCTGATTCCACTATAGCACTGTGATCTCACCAAAGGCAGGTATTATGTTTAATTCAACTTTCAATCCAGTTTAGCATCTGATAGAATGCATATGTATAAAAAATATTTGTTAGAGGATGACTTCATAAATTATTTATTTGATACTTCTCTGCCATAATGCCCTTCTTGAAATAATAGCATTAAAAGGCCCAAAAAAAAGGGACAGGTATGTCTTGCATCTTATCTACAAAAGCATAGTTTTAACACTTCTGGCCTAAACTTTCTAACATGTTTGTTAGATAGAACTGAAGTTAATTAATTAAATGTTACAAAGAGCTTCTCTTACTTCTTAGGTGGGATTCTCTCTAAAAATAATTCTCTCTCCTCCTCCCACTTTGACACCCACTGAAAACTCTTACATACCAACCAAAACCCAGCTGAACTGTCACCTGCTCTCTGTGGCTGGGCCCTCACCTGGGTCTCTATACGTAATTCAATTATAGCACTAATCACATTATAGTTATTTGTTATTATATAAATCTTCAAGGATTTCAAGGGCAACAAGGTCCACTTCACTTCTATTTATGCCACTAGCACCTATTCCAATGAATGCCTGAGAATAAGTGTGCAGTAAATATTAAAGAGCATCGCAGACAAGTGCTGCATCAGTTAGTTCTTCTATTGCAGCTCAAATGGGTGACATTTTCACTAATATTAAAAGTAGTTTAAAAACTGCTAGTTAAGTCCCAATACTTTGTAATATAGACCACTGTCACCACCATCACCTAATGGAACTTCGGAGTATTAGGTAGTGCATTTGGCATATCTACAGCAACAGTGATCCCACTTTCTCATTTCTATAATAGTGCTAAGCTTAATCACGACACGTTTGTACTTTGATGCCTATGAAGGGCTGAGCTTTGCAAGAAAATAGCTTGCAAATGTTTCTAAGAACTCACATTTATTTTGGCTCTTCTGATCACCATATCCGCTCTTGAGTTTTGATATGGGGTGGAGTAAACCTGTCACTCACTTCTCCTTTATTATGACAGCTGGTACTACTTGGCAATTACCCTGTTCAAATTAACCCTAAAAAAGCAATTTTTCACATTCAAACCTAAGACTGTGTCTATGTCCACTCCTAAACAATTGTCTAAGAAGTTTAAATTCACTTACTGAGCGAATTCATTTGTTCTAAATAAGACTGAAAAGCAAATAAACTAAAAGTTGCTTTGACAGGTTTTTTTTTTTTTTAACTAAATTGGGCAGCATTGTGTAAAACACCAAGTAAAATACTAAATATATTTGGTATCTCCCTGTCTTTGTCCTTTCAAATGTATTGCACATTAGGCACAGATAATCCAGAATATTTTTTCTACTCTATTTGACCTAAAGGAAACTCAAACTCTTAATTCAAATATGTTAATGACTGGTAAAAGAGACACCTGACCAATTATTTTCTTGTTAAGGCAGTCCTTGATCCCAGTCTTTGTCTCTATGAATGTAGAGTTCATCTCATTGTTTTAGCCACATCAAAAGTAGGGCATGGCTAGGCAAATATGCGTGATTTATAAGGGAGCCATATCTTAGTGATACAAAGCAAGCCGTTTAGTGTTTAATGGGGACCGTATGTTCAAAAGCCTCTTCAACTTATTTTTTTCTTTTCTGTTACATTGTAGAACAGAAACCCAACCTACTAAAAAAACAAGCTGAGAGACATAATCAAAGAACCAAAAATTTCTATAATTGTAAGTGCAAATCATTTACTCATATAACTCAACACAATAGATATTTATCAATTTTAACCATTATTCAGCATCAGTACACTTTGTACTCTGTCTAGATCTCTAACTTCCAATAAAAAATATCTGTACTAGTAGTAAATTCAGCTGCAACTTCCTAGAATTTTATAAGTGTTCTAAGAACACTGTGTATGAACAAGAGCTCACTTTTTTTCCTTAGCATCCTATTAAGATAATCTCCTACCTCCTCTTAAAGAGAAACAGATTGGGGAACTCAGAAAAAAAAAAAAAAAAAGAATGGTCTTCCTTTTATTTTCTTCACTCTCTGGTCTATGGTAATTGACATCGACAATACCACGCTCAATCACCTATCTCCCATGGGACAGCACTTTCAATTAAACCTTTTATTTCATCCAAGAATGCCTGTTCTCATTGACCACTGCACTTTTTATCTGTGGGTTTATGATAATCTAATGCACATCTCCACACAGGCAGAATGGCCTTATGAATCCTTACTGTTCTTATACCAGAAGAGAAGTGCAAAACAAAGTTAGCTCCTGCAGAAGGCGGGAAGGAAACCGCATTTGTTTAACACAGCGAGAGGCCTTTCACTACCTGCCCAGTGGCCTTGACCACTACGCTGCCCTGGCCTCTCAATGTGCCGGCTGCCCTTGCCTGGTTGCTCCTGCCTGATAAGACATGCCCACTCCCTAGAGAGCTACTGAGAGCTGAGGGTGAGAGACAACGCAATCTTTGGGTTACATTTTCAAAGGTTTGTGAAGGAAGTAAGACATTTACATGCTATCGGTATTCTTTTATGAAGAAACCCTGCAGGTTAAAGAGGAACCTCTGAACTACTATTTGACTGCAAAGACTGGGCTTTTAAAAAACTAAGCCTCTAGCTTGTTTGTAGGTATTTTGCCTTTACTTTCTTTCCAGCTAGGATGTATATGATTTGGTTCCCAAAGTACACAAAGAGGTACAAAAACAAGTACACAAATTATAGTGGCATGTTATTAACTTAACCACCATGAAAAATTACATATATATATATGTTTTTACAGTCATACTCAGGCAGCTGAGGATAAGGCTCGATCTAGTGTACGATCTAGTGCTCGATCTATCTCCTTACCATACGGGGAATAAGTCACTCTTATATAGGTCCTCACACGTGAACAAGTACAGCAGCCTTCATCTTTGTTTAATTTTCTTGCATGCCTACATAGCACATAAAACTATCAAGTTGATAATTACATTAATATTTATTTATATAATTTATTTACAACCTGTCTAGTATCCAAGAGGAACTGAGGTGGCTTGCATTAATAATTACATTGGAAATATCTGCCAAGTTTTCATCAAGGTGCTAGCGTTGACACAGTCATCTTTTTCTAATAGAAGGATCCAGAACCCAGAGATTTTTTTTTTAATTCCATTAAGGATGGCCAAAATATGAATGAATCGTGTTTGTAATTCATTCACTTTTCTCTATGCGTAATGGAAATAAGCTTTAAATAAACTGTGACTGTGGGTATAGACAAGGCAATTTCTAGTCAGAAAACAGGTTGTATGCTGTAAGTTGGTTTGTAAATTTGATTCTTGGGACTCGATTTTTTATTTTCCTAAAAAGAAATACTGGTAAATTGTGCCTAGGTTTCAATTAGCCAGCATGGTTTGTTCACTCTGCAGTATCTTCAAAACATAACAGTGCATAGGAATTTACATTCTATTGGATGGACTATATTTAAGAATGTTCTATGGGAAAATACACCTAAATTTCCAATTTAGGAAAGAAGGAACACATTCTCTTCTGAGCTAGCTATGGGAGAAGTCTGTTATGGTACCCATAGCAATCGTGGTGTCAGGAGAGTATTAGAAGAAGGGCTCCATCTGTGTCCACTAACTACTATGGCAACAAGCACCACGATGGCAGGGGGTTGAAAAGGTGGCCAGAAGAGGGATATCTGTTGGCAATTTGTTAGCTCTACACTTACTTAGGAGAAGGCATTCTTTAGGTCAGAAGCTCCCAAGGCATTCTGAACTGTGGAACAAACACTCAGAGGTGGACTCCTGCTGCCCATTTATATACACAGATTATCCATAATTCAGGCACTGTCTTTATGGGGTGTCATGCCAAGATCTGATGCACAGAAATTCACAGAAATTTCCAGTAGGAAGAGATCTAAGAGACCATTTAGTTTAGTCTTCTCATTTTATAGATAAGGAAAGTCTTCTCCCATTTTACTGTCAAAATACTTCTTATTCTGATGATTTAATCTTAGTATTTATTAGTTTATCACTATCTACACTATCCAACACTGACTCCTGGTCCCCAATCCAGGTCGTGGGTGTCTACTATAGAGTAAACCTCTACATGGGATGGGAAAAAAAGGGAAAAGCATATCCCTCACCTAGGGAGAGAAGTATCCAGAATAGAGACAGCAATTTATGTTTAGCAAGAATGTCATGGTTAAAATGTTGCTAAACAGCAAAGTAGGGAAAGGGGAATGGCTTATAGACTTTTTATCTCTTGCACTCTATTTGCACTAAGAACTCGATAAAAGTTTTGTGAATACAATACAGAAAGATAAGACCCAAGAAGTTAAATGGCCTTTCTAAAAACTCAACCATCCAGTGGAAGCCCTGGGCTGGGAACTGAATCTTACATCCCTGACCAATACTCATTCTGCTATAGAACAGTGTACTCACCAACTTTCCTAACCTAACGTGAGAGACTGCAATTTTGGTCCCAGTGAATTATGCCTTCTTGAAACATGACTACTGCTCTTTCTGTCCAAATGTAGAATCCATCCACCTCTCTTGTGAATCCTGATTGGCCACGTAACTTGCTTTGGCCAAGAGAATGAGGCAGAAGTAACATTGTGCAACTTGCAAGGCTGGGCTTTAAGAACACCTGCATCTTCTGCTTCTGCTGTCTTGAGAATGTCATGTAAGGAAGATGTACTGCCTTCTGGAGGATGAGAAGGCACATGAAGGAGAACCAAAGTGCCCCACCCAACAGCCAGCACCAACTGAAAGCCTTGTAACGGATGCCATCTTGGACTTTCCAGCCCAGTAGATGCTCCAGTTGAATGTAGGCTACACGAATAAGCCCAAACACAAAACTTATAAACGAAGACCTTATAAAAGAGGGCTTCAAATAGATCCTAAATTCACATTTGAGGGATTTCTTATGCTATCCCTAGAAATGGCCTTGTTATAGACTTGCAAATTTTGCTGTGATAGCGTAAGTAGCCAACAAGAATATCACTATAACCAAGACGCGTCATTTCTCTACTCCTTCCTTTTCCTCAGTTTTCCTTCCTGCCTTTGGCTCATGCTTCTCCATATTCCTGGAAGTTTTTCCCTCTTTGCTTCTTTGAATTTATCCATGGCTCAACCAAAGTCCTACCCCATAAATGAAATTTTTCATGATTTAAAAACGCTTATTAATTTCTTTCTTTTTAAACTTCTAGTTCACTATTAATCTCTCAGCTTCTTCCTTAAATTTGTACACCTACTTCCTCCCACTAGCTTTCCCCACAGATGATAGGTACTATGCCATATTCTTACCCTGTTTCTCTAACGGCGCTTAGCATTGTCTATAAGCTCCGGTAGTTCAGGGATCACGATTTAGTGCATCTTAGAATACCCAGTGCCTGGTACAACATCTAGCATAAACAAACAATAAGTGTTTGATCAACTGAACTGGAAATAGATGTTCAGTAAATATTTATTGAACAACTGGGTCCTGTTATCATCAATGTAGATCCAGACATAGAGGGAAAGGGAGGCCCAAGAAGACAATTCTCCTGAACATCAGTCTCTTTGTGTATCATGGATGAGAAGCATGTGATCTCAGGGAGATGGAGTGCAAGCAAGTCATGGGTAACATGCTGTGGTTGGGTGTTTTTGTGTTTTGCCACTTTCTGGTTTTTTGTTTGTTTGTTTCTGTGTGTTTTTCCCCTCCAGCGGGAAGTCAAGGGTCTACAGTTGAAAGATGTAGCTGCTAGGAAGGAGAGAAGGGAGCCCTGTTGAGTCAGGCTGAAAGTCTGTAACACCTGGAGGGTGCTAAGGCTGACAGTTCCATAAACCAGGAGCCAGAGGCACCAATATTTATGCAACAAAGACCAGCAAGGGGAGGCTTTGTTGTTCTTGGGGATGATATATTTCTCCATTCTACCACCATCTTCATCTACCGCTTGGCATTTTAATGTAGTTTAACATAATATACTATTACCTTCCTCTTCGTCACCACCTGGCATTTTAATGTAATATAGAAATAAAAATATTCTGCAATTGAGAGATACCATACTAAGTGTTATTTGTTTCCAGAAAGGCAGGATGATAGGTTAGAGCAAGAAAGAAATGGAGAGAAGCAGGAAAAGAAGAGAAAGAGGAAATATAAGAAAATTGAAATAACATTTTAAGCTGTTAAACAATCCTTCCTTAGGTCCTAAGCCTCTAAGAAATGCAAAGAATTAATTACGGAAAGACTCGGTGATAAAAGTCCTTCATATAACTCAGTAAGTGGCCAGGAAACATAATTGAGCTCGTTTATAATTGAATATCCTGCCACTGGGGCAGATTTAAAGAAGGGTATACTTAAAGAGATATAACAATATTAAATGTCCTTTTGTCTTCTTAACATTGTGATAAAACATTCTTTTTTAAAGAGAGAACTAAGACTGGGGTGGGGCTTTCTTTAGGCAGCAACAGGAATTGAATAGTACATGATTTGTACTTGGGCATCTTAATTTAAATAATTCTAATATCTTAAAGAAAAATGCATCTTAACTCCTTCGATGTTTTATTGTATCTGACAAGTTCAGTAGAAGGGCACCTATCTACTGGTGCATTATGCATCATACGTTCTGCACACTCATTAAAAATAATGAGAACATATTTAAAAGTCATTGCCCAGAGACTCTTTAGGGACGGGGCATGGGAAGAGGTAAGTGGCAACAGATTGTTACTTAAGTGTCTATCTCTGTTTTATCAGCCCTTAGGAAAAAAAAAAAGAAAAGAAAAGTAACAATCTTAAGCTGATATTCTTTAACGACAAAGATCACACATTTTCTTGAAAAACAGGCAGATGCAACATGTTCAAACCTCTCGGTATACTTTCAAAGTGAAAGGGACTCTCGCGGCAGTTTCACATATGTGGTATTTACTTTGATAACAGCTGGAAAAGTCGACCACAACCAATTATGGAAGTACTTTTTTCCCCTTAATCTTTAAATATCCTTTACAAAATGAACGCATTTCCTTATCTTACAGCGAATGTACCTTAACAAATGTACTGATCACAGGCATCGGGGTAATTAGGCAAATCAAGGTCATCCCTGAGCTTGGTAACACCTTCTTATCCAGCTGTTCCATAGCAACAGCTGGCATGAATTACTGGTAACATTTTGCTAACTGGATAGTAAGAAGGATACAGTCTGTGGCTGGTCACAATATTCCTTTTTCTGAGCTGTTTAAACATGTATATTCAGAACACTCTTCTTTTTTCTAGCCTCCGGAAGCCTAATCATGGCCACAGTGGCCACTAATAAGACATATGTCTTGTGCCATGAGAGTACGGCCAGATCTCATGGCTCTTCATCCTTAACTTTGCAAGAGAATGTAATTAGGCCCCAGTCCTCTGAATGTCAGGAGAGCTTCTTTTCAGCACAGAACACTCCTCCTTGAACCCCTTCCGCACTCCAACAAAACCAGTCTTGTGATAAAACCCATTAAGTATTTCATTCTGACACCTGGAAGCCATACAACCAGGCAAAATGGCCAGCACTTCCACCATCTGTTTTAATAATGCTGAACCAGAGCATTTATCATCATCTATTTTATCAAGACTAGATTTTGCTGACAAGGGTTCAGTAAGATTCTTTTAGGTATGAGCACTTCCCAGGGAGTAGCAGATGACTATTAATCCCTCAGCCTTGTGGGTTCTTGAATGCATTTTTAAAAATTGGCAGAGATTAAGGGTCTGGTCTTTTAGTACACAGCACAAGTGAGAAGGCACGATGCTCATCTCAGTGAGGTGGAAGTCTTCCTTTAAAAATATTTCTGATTTTGACAAACAGTATAAATTTTGGTACAGGGCAATATCTCTGTGCCTCATTTTTTGCCACCTTTAAAATGAGATAAATGGGAACAACTAAGCATAGTGGCTCTGTGACAGTACACGAGGATTACTTTCTCAGGAACTTTACAAACTTTGACCTGAATTCAACACAGCAGAATGGGGATGGTAGATTATGGTCCATGCACGGGGCCAGTGGAGGATACCTTACCTGCAGCACACCATGTGGGAGATAAAATAAATGTAACTGCAAACAAATGCCAATAACCCAATCTTCTAAGCTTCCCTAAAAGTACCTCCCTTTGGTATGTGTCTAAATCTAAAAGTTACAAGGTGGCACATAACACACTTTGAGCACAATCAAATTGAGAGTGAAAATTTTAAAGCACAATCGAGTTGGGCATGAAAAAGTCAAGTACAATTGAGTTTGCCTAAATGAATCAGGTGTAATTGAGCTGAGTAACTGGATTGCGTTCAGTACTGGCCCTTTGCCAAAATGAGGGGCACGTGGCTAAAGATACGTAACTCAATTGCGCTTGAGATTTGCACTGAATACCTTTTTCTTTTTCTTTTTCTTTTTTTTTTTTGCGGTACGCGGGCCTCTCACCACTGTGGCCTCTCCCACTGTGGAGCACAGGCTCCGGACGCGCAGGCTCAGCGGCCACGGCTCACGGGCCCAGCTGCTCCGCGGCATGTGGGATCCTCCCGGACCGGGGCACGAACCCGTGTCCCCTGCATCGGCAGGCAGACTCTCAACCACTGTGCCACCAGGGTAGCCCTCACTGAATACTTTTCACAGAGCAGGAAATTGTTTGCAGAACAGAAAGATAAAGTTGAAAATGTGATTACTGAAGCTAGTCAGCTACAGGCAGTAAGTTATCCTACAGGCCTTATTACACTCTACAACTAAACCACTATTCCAGTGGTTCTCAAATTTGAGGGAGCATCAGAACTATCTGGAGTGCTTGTTAAAATACATCTTTGAGCTCCACCCCTAGAGTTTCTGATTTCTTAGCTCTGGAGGGAGCCTGAGAATTTGCATGTTTAACAAGTTCCCAGGTGATGCTATACTGCTGGGCTGAGACCATGTTTTGAGGACCATTGTTCTAACACGTTATTGTAGCCAAGATTGAAACATGTTAAAAGTACTTTAAAATACTTTTAATACTTCAAAAATACCTCTAATGTTTTAAAATAAAAAGTACTTATACTTATTGTTTTTATATGTCTTTACAAATAAACTGTACAACTAGACCATGCAAATGTCTTCTTCATGATAATTTAAACTACCTAAACTGTCATGTATATTTATTTTAAAAAAAATTAATAGATTTTTATTGCAGTATAACTGCTTCACAATACTGTGTTAGTTTCTGTGGTACAACAAAGTGAATCAGCCATATGCATACATATATCCCCATATCCCCTCCCTCTTGCTTCTCTCTCCCACCCTCCCTATCCCACCCCTCTAGGTGGTCACAAGGCACCGAGCTGATCTCCCTGTGCTATGCAGTGCTATGCAGCTGCTTCCCACTAGCTAGCTATTGTACATTCGGTAGTGTACATATGTCCATGCCACTCTCACTTCGCCCCAGCTTCCCCCTCCCACCCTGTGTCCTTAAGTCCATTCTCTATGTCTACATCTTTACATCTAATACTAACTATCCTTATCCTCATTGTCTTGTGTGTAATTAAAGTTGCTAGTGCCCTGATATCTAAGGAAGTCTCTGCATATTTTTTGTTTTAAAATGATTGTAGCAGGATGGATAATGCATTCAATACAGACTAGATATAGATCAGGGGTAATAGCTGTTCTAGCAATACCTTTTCCAGCTTTCTATATTGTCTACTTTAATAATGCATAGCTTTCACTTATTCAGTCAACAAATATATACTGAGCACACAGCGTGCACCAGGCATGGGAAATAACAGGAGTCAATACTATTCGACACCTACCACGTGTTAGCATCCATGCTCAACTAATTCTCACAACAACCCTACAAGGTAGGTGCTATCATCATCCTTATTTGACAAGTGAAGAAACTGAGGCAGAGAGGTTGAGTAAGATTGTGAAGCAGGGATTCAGCCCATGAGACTCCCAAACCTGGACTCTTAATTGCTATTTGTCTACAGTTCTTAAGGTGACTCAGAAGCATGGTAAGTTTTGAATATAAATGGAAAACTAAGTGAGGCTCCATAACCCAGACTTGGGGGTTCAAGGAGGCTCTGTAAGTGAATGTCTTAAGGAGTTGTACAGTGAGAGGGAAGGGAGGGGGTGTCCTAAGGAGAACGAAGTCTCACAGCAATTGACTGACAAAGAGAGGGCACTGGTAATGTTTTAAACAAGTGAAAAAAAAGTTTGGAATGGCTAGAGAGCAGGGAGAAGGCAAAAATGCTGATGATCACTGGCCATAGACCAGCTTGGGATCCATGAAAGGAACACAATTCTAGGCCAAAAATAATCGTTTTCTTCTCCAAACCTGCCTATGTATCTTCTGTCTCTAGATAGAAGAACTCAAACTTGGGTTTGAGATCCAAACTCAAAACTTGGGTAGATTTGATATATCTCATTCCATTACCCTAACATCTATCACATGCCAAAGCCAAAGTTTCTATTTCCATACCCCTCTCTGTTCCCAATGAGTGGGAAGCCCTAACTGTGCACTTAATCTCTCTTATTTAGATGAGCAATAACGATAACAAGTAACATTTGCTGAATCCCATTCTGTGTGCCCTATACATGCATCTCATTTAATGCTAACAAACAGTCTCTAAGGTAGACAAAATCTGATCCCCATGTTTGTGATGAGTGGGGGCATAGGGAAGTAACTTAATTGTGACCATTCAGCCAATCAGTAGGAGAGCCAGGATTCAACCCAGGTCTGACTAAACCCAGCTCTTAAGCTCCCCGTCATTACAGTCTAGTGAACTGCAACAGATTCTAGCAGGTATCCTAATACCTTTTCACCCCTTACAAACAATACTACTCATGATAGCTCCTTGCTCAGTAATCTACCAGGATGGGCTACTTACTATCTCCTTGATGTATTTTGTATTTTCCAGCCTCTGAGTATCTGAAGACGCTATCTCCTTCCCCCTGTAGCTCTGCATTTTGAAATCCTACTCAATCATCAAGATTCTTCTCCAATACCATTAGGTTCTTAAAGGTTTTTTGGTCCCCAACTTTGAATTCCCGTAACACTTTATTTGCATAATTTGATCAACTCATCACTCTTTTTTCTTTATGGGCTAGAAGCTTCTTGAGGACAGGGACACATCTTGTTGATTCTGGAGGCCATGCTGCAGAGCCTTGACTACTGGTTGAACAGAAATGCAGTAAGAAGGAAACTGAAATTACTGTAGAAAGAGGCAGAAGTGGAGATTGTATCTTAGCAAGGACTCCATTTGAAGTCATAGAACTGAGTTACTTGGAGAATCT
This sequence comes from Tursiops truncatus, assembly GCF_011762595.2. Lineage (NCBI taxonomy): Eukaryota > Metazoa > Chordata > Mammalia > Artiodactyla > Delphinidae > Tursiops > Tursiops truncatus. Next base: position 30,677,102 of record NC_047040.1, read on the forward strand.
ATAAAATATAGCAATGCATTTTGGTTTTTGCATAATTATTTAAATTCTAAAACATAACTCTTGCACCCTTGGTTTAGGTAGAAAAATCATTCTGAAACCATCCTTCAATTTCTGCTACTTATCCACAAATAACCACTATAATATTCATTCCTCCTTAAGTACCTTGGTTAATTAAGCATGGAATCATTTTGAATCAAATAGCCAAAGGGAATAAAATGTCAGTTAAATGAGGTTCATCTAAGTTTCCAAGCTAAAATTCTTGCATGGTTCACGATGTTAAATAATTTGACATCTGAGGTGTGAATTTTTCACTTAGGAAGAAGATAGAGTAAACCGTGAAGGGGTTGGGGCTATGTGCCATTTGCTAAGGTGGTTACCGGGACTGGTGGAACAGTAGTGCTGGAATACACCGATCTCAGCAACTATTAACAGAGCCTCCACATACTCATGCACCAGTTTTTTCTCAGCAAAAGCGATGTTCCTGAGGGAAGGTCAGATCAGCATGACAAACATGGCTAACTTTGGGATCTCAATCATTCCAGGCAGGAGCAACTTGCTTGCTTGAAATGTAGGTATTGCCCCTTGCAGAGGCCAGTGCTTAATAGCGGGCAAACGTGGCAGGTAGAAATTATAAATACATTTGAAATTTTCTCAGCTTGTTTTACCCACCAGGGTTTGCTGTGATTTTCAGGATAATTTAAAGATAAGGCAGCAGGTCAGAACATGAAACGTTAAACAGGTTAACAATGAAATGGCAGAATACTTCTTTTTTCCCCCGTAAACAAAAGGAGACAGCCACATACATGTACACATACATGCACATACGTGGCAAATAATAAAGTGCTGCTTTCTCTGAAGTTCTTAAAAATACAGGCCTGGAATACATAGAAAACCTTTAGTTTTTCAGAATCTTTTCTGAATGGAAAGAGAGCTTTATCTGACACTTTGCACAAGATGAAAATAATTTTAGGTATCAGGGATGGAAAAGAACTTGCAGACCATGTCTCTCACAGAACAGACCAAACAAACCACCGAATAAGTAGCATAGTTTTTGTTTCAAGTACAGGTGCAGATACAGCAGTTTCACCTTCTGATTCTATTACCAACACTAATCTCAAAGTCCCTTTTGCAAAAATGTTCCTTATGTGAACACCTCTTTAATAAACTCTCACCCAGTAAGGGGATGAGAACATCAAAGGATCTTCTGGACTGGGATTCTGGAAAGATTACTTTTGAAGCACAGTTCTTTTGGTAAAAATACTCGAAAGAGCTAAATAGTAATGATGCTATTAAATGATGTTATTATATAAATTCCTTTCATTTGATTTTCAACCCAGACTGCCACAGATGGAAAGAAAGTTGGCTAAACGTGCTGCTATACTTGTGATACTAACCAATTACTCCGGAAGGAAGACATGGACCAGCAAATACAAGCGTTCAGCACAGTTCTCTGATGTGGCAAGTCAGGAGAAATGACCAGGAAATGGATGCTGAGGCCTTTGGAATGACAGAGGGTCACATTCGAGAGACCATCCTATATTGGGCCTTCCTGTGGAACTGCTGACCACATGCTCCCTTGGCTGTGAGCGTTAAGACTTCACAGGAAGCTAATGATAACAAGGAAGTAAGGAAGATTTAACTGTCTGAAAATAGGCAGAGCAGTGCTGTTAAGAGGGTACAGAGCTCACGAAATAGCACAGCTTAACAAAAGGGAGAGGACAGTTTCTCTGAACAGGAAACCAATAAACAGTTTGTTTTCTTCAAAGGAGATAGAACAAGACAAAAGCAGGAAGTGCTGTCCTTCCTTCATCCTGCCAGATTTTCAATGGCAAGTCAAGTGTGTGCATCAATCACAATAAGGGAGAAGAGACCAAAATGATACCACCTTCAATTTTTTGAAAGAAAAATACAAAGATGTATCACGTCGCACACTCTTCTTTATTCTGTGCTTTCAAATAGTCCAGTGCCACACTCTGAGTATTTCCCACTGAAATAGCCCATGAATGCCAAACATGACCTCTTTATAAACTTCCTGCAGAGTTCCTGCTGTTTAGCATTCAAGACAGGTATTTGGGCTGGAAAAATAATATTATTCCACATTTCTCCAAAACAAAGATTCTGGGTCCACATTACTTCAGTGCTTGTTAGCCTCAAAGGCCCTTGCTTTGCTGTGGTTACAAAGAATATTCCACATATTTGAACAGTTAGAAGTCAAATATTTTTCAAAGAGACTGTTTGCCAGAGAATTCTAAGAGAATGGACACTAACCACATGCCCTCCAAATTTTGTATAACAAAGAAAATGATGAGAACAAAGAATTTATTTTCACTTATAATCTCATAGTCGCACAATTAATTTAATATGCTCCCTGGTGGGTTTGGCCTATGATATCACTTTCTGGGATAGAAATCCAATTTCACTAAATTATATTAAATGAGAGTGAAATAATATATACAGACTGCCTGGCTTGGAAATTTGGTGGGTTACACAAATTTTGTCTGTAATTCTGTATTTTGGATACCAGAATACATATTAAAATAATGAAAAAGAAAACAATCAAGGTTCAAAATAGTGGTTAATCCCAGGTAAGCCTGCATAAATCTATTTACCCCATAATACCTATACAGTATTGTGTTTACAATACCACAGAAGTGGTAATGTACTAGAAGAAACAAGTATAGCTAACATATTTAGTACTTACAATTGACCAGAAGCAACACTTAGAGCTTTGCATGCATCATCTCTTTTAACTGTCACAGAAATCTAACGATACAGATGAGGACTGAGCCTCAGAATGATTTTGTGATCTGCTCTGGATCACACAGTAGGTAGTAAGGACAGAAGTTGAGCTTCAGAGACAATAGTAAATACTAAGAAACCTAGGCATCTAGTTCCTGCTGACTGTGGGCCCATGGACACATGGCCCACGGTTACTCAACCACCCTGAGCCTCTGTTTTCTCAGCTACAAAAGTAGAGCTGGACTCACAGATTCTTTCAGCTCCCTTTAGTCCAAAACTTCTATTATTCCATTTGCTAACTTCTAGATGTAATTGTCTTTGACTAAAAATGCTTCCAGAGTTTCAAACTTGAATAAGATCAGCATCCCTTTCCCCCTTTCTGGGGGCAGGGGTGGGAGTTGGTGGGGATAAGGGGGGCTGGGAGAGCTTATAGGAAGAAGGAATTAGCTGTGCAGTTGGGAATTCTAGAGGACATATGGAAAAGGGGTATAACTAACTGTTAGATGGGGAACGAGGGACTCCTGAGTGTTGGAGTTCCTAGCTGGAGCTCTGCTATTGGGTTCCTCCGCATGCCTAGGGGCTGCCTGGAATATTTCTCTCTATGTGCAGGATTTTACTCCTGACAGGACCACAGTTCAAAAGAATACACAATCAAAACTTCTTTCTTAGTTCTCCTATCCCTGAAACAAGTACATAGTCCTACTGAGGTTTTCTAACCACTTTTATCACCAGCAACCAATGAATTAAATAAGACGTGTAAGGGCTTCCTGCTATATATCCATGCTGCCCCCTTTTGCGTTGTTTCTTTTCACTTTGACCCTTGTAGAGAAAGACCAACGTCTTTGGATAAATAAAAGATTGAGGGAAAGAATCCATCTGAATTTAGAGAAAAAAAATCTAGACTTCGAGTTTTGACAGCATTTCTCTTTAGGAAGAGTCCGGAGCTTCAGTGAGGAGATGAGGCCGTAACTCAAGGTTCTGCCTTCCAAAGCGCTGAGCGTGGAGGAGTCCACTAGCGGAAAGGAGGTGGGGAGTGCATCTCCCCTTTCCTATTTTACCACGGATCTTCTCAAAGCATAAAAGAGGACAAGAGGAAAAATGGATAAGATGATGGGAAAGATGACGAAGGATCGAAAGGAAACTCCATGGTACAGAAACATGGAAGGAAGGGGTTCCTTTGGCCAGTACTAAGGAGGGTTAATATATAAGAGAGGAGGTTCAGGAAGGCTGTATATTCAAATATGGATATAAACACATGTAACAGAATATTAGACCCAGAGTAGGTATCTTAGAGGTTATCTAGTCTTATCACCTTACCAACAGGAGAACTGTTTCTGGAGCATCTTTGACAGATGGTGAGGCAGGTTCTGTTTCAGTATGCTAAATAACCTGTTTCCATCTTGGACAGCTTCAACAGTTAGAAAGTGCTTGTAACATTATCACTCCCAACTATTTGTCTTGGAACAGGCTCACATAGGACAGGAAATTAGTCTTAATTATTTTTGTATCCCCAGAACCTCCAAGTTAGTGCACAGCGCATGCTCAATAACTTGTTTGTTGGATTAATGCATAAATAAATTAATGGATATAAACTATCTGAAGAAACAGACTAAAATTTACTTTCCAATCCATACAATAACTCTTTATATATGTGATAGCAATTATCAGTACTAAACTTTTTTTTTCAAGTTAACTATACTCAATTTTCCCAACACTCACTATTCTGATGATTTAACTCGGGGAACCTATCATATTACCCATATGTGCCTTTGTCATTTCTTGTATAGATTCAAAGGAAATAAAAAACAAAGGGTAATTAGAAGTCCTTTGACCACATCTATTCTACTTTATTATTAGCCATAAAAGTCCTTTGAAGTTTCTAAAGCCTCCTTAAATATTTCAATAATAAATATTATGTGTTCATTGTAAAAAAAAAAAAAAAGAGAAAATAAAAATCTCTCATAATCCCAACAATCTGAGTGCATCTCCTTCCAGCTTTTTAAAAAAGATTTTTAATGTAATTTGTCATATTGCATATGTCATTTTATACCCAACTTTTTACTTAATAATATCCAATGAACATTTCTCATATTATTATTAATTCCTCACAGAGACCATTTTAAGTACTCACTATATTTCATTGGAAAGCGATGCAGTTATTTATTTAACCAGTACCTTCTTGTTGTACCATGCCCAATATATCACTATAATAAATAGGACCGGAGAAAAAAATCAATATAGAAGAATTTTTTCCACATCTTTGATGATCAGTTTAGGACAAATTGCTAAAAGTATAGTTACTAGGTCAAAGGGTACACTTTTTTTTTTTTTAAAGGGTACACATTTTTAATAAGACTTGAAATTCTCTCTCTTGAGATGCCTTTCCTAGCCTTCAATACTAGGTTAAATTCCCTTGTTATATATTACTGTAGCACTCCACAGTTTGCTTTCATAATCTTCATCACCGTTTTAAATACTTGATTATATTTTAATTTCCCTTTGACTGCTAACTGCACTAAGGTAGGGCCATGAACATTTCTGCTGGTTGTGTTTTGCACAGGGCCTAGCCCATAGCACATATTCAATGTGCATTTTATTTTATCAAATACGGTTAAATTGCCTCCTTGAAGGGTGTTTGAATTCGTACACTTGAAGCACTGTTTGCAGTTACCTACCTCACTGCATCATTACATCATCATCACTAAAACAGTGATACCCCAAATAGGGGCAAAACACTGTAAGTGTGATTCACTTCTTTTCTTTTTTTTTTTTTTTTTTAACAAATGAAGCCCATGACTTAGAACCCATTTCTCAGCTATTATGAATTCACTGAGTGTATTATGTTCTGTATTGAAAATTCAGTAAGACTGTGATCTGAACATTACCAGCTCTCGGGGCAGAAAAGTTCCTTCCTGGCGGGCGATGACCAGTGATGCGGTCTCTCCCTGCTTGGTGCTCCTCAGCATGGCCACGAGCTCTTCCTGAGTTCGTCCAGTCACATCTCTGCCATTTACCTAATGCAGGCAACCGTATGAGCAGCCACAATTAAAAACTTGCCATCCCCTTCCGCCCTAGATGGTTTTTGAAAGCAAGCAGCAAATGGGCTCCCATGATCAGTGAAGCTCTGGAAAGATGAAAACTGAATACATGAGCCCAAACCAACTATGTTTATGATGCTAGCAATATACCAACCATCATTATTGTGGTGCTGGACAGTCTCAGACATTCAGTAATTGGCATCAGCAATTTTCCCTAAGACATCACATTCTTAGCAAGGACAAATCAAACTGACAGATACCAGAGAATGATTCCTCAAGTAGGAAGGAAGCTGATTTCAAATGCTTAGCTGTTACCATTCTCTGCCGAATACAAACAGGAGAAATGGACCGTTATCACACAGTCAATTCTTGAGGCGTAAGTTTTTTTGTTGTAATTCTACAATTTTCCATGTTTAGAAAATGATAGTCATCAGGTTCCCATAGATTATTGGAGATTGTAATTTGGAGCTACATTAGTCATTTGGCCCATTTTCTATCATGATCTAGAACTATATAAAAAGCTATAGTGCTACTTCCATGCCATGAGAAAGTTCAATGGAACCAGCCAGTTTCAACGAATATGATTTCTTGAAAGGTAAATTGACAGTATATATTTAGCCAAGAAGATGATGCTATCAAACAAAAATAAATGACAAAAAAAAAAAAAGCCTCTTGCTTTGGGTATTCCAAATACTTCTCTATATGCATAGAGCAACCTGAGACAGGCTGACCCACTCTTGGAGAAGTTTAAGGAAACAGTTACAAGGGCTTGGGTGCAACTTTGAAATCCTTAGCCCTAACTGAATATATGATGAACTCGTGGATTTGACCCAAATTCCCCAGGGCCTCTAAGAGGCAGAAGTAAGAAAGAGCAGATAGGGAAAACTTTTCAATATTATTTGGCCCCATATCATTGTCCTTCTTGAGGACTTACAAAGATAGGCTATTTATTAACCATTTTTCTAATTAAAGTCCTTATCTTGTCTATAAGTACAGTTTTCAACATACTGAATTCAAAATTTAATACATTTTATATACTTATTTCAAACACCAAGAAAGATTTTATTGAAGATATGCATTCTAATTCTTACCTCCAAAATTCTGTCCCCTGATTGTAGGCGGCCATCTTTTATTGCTGCTCCCTTTGGTAAAATGTTTTTTACAAAAATGGGACCAGGACCATGTATGGAAGAATCTCTGGTAACCACAGTGAAACCAAGTCCTTCAGGTCCTAGTATATAAGACCAGGAAAACACATGGTCACCTTCAGCAGGAGTAATATTATATTCAATTTTAGAGTTAAATCCACCTAATTTAGACCAATGCAGAATAAGTGAAATATTGACATTCCAGTAAATATTTTAAATATGCTTCAGTTTTTCTGGTTTTAAATACAGATTACAGTGCCTTACAGGCCATGATTGTATCACAGTGAATTTAGGGCCAGTGTAGATATATAACACTTTTGTTTACTAAGGTCCTAGAAGAAATACCACATCTCCCATATACCTGGGAGACTGATTTCTCAGTAAACCATAACCTGACTTCATAGTTTCCTGAGAAGCAAGAGGCCATCTGACATGTCAGGCTTTCAGTCAACTAGCCAGCCTGTGGTTCCCCCTCCCCCTGAGTCTCCATTCCTTGTGTACTGCATCCCATTGTCCCATCACTCGTTCCTGTTACTCCTGTCCCGTTCTCTTGCATCTCCAGTTTCTCTCTTTGAGTTTATGTCTTTTTTCACTCTATGTGAAGGCATGCTTAGATTTCTCTACCCTAAAGAATCCTTACGTCAATCCTACTGCTTCTTCAATCTTCCATCACCAACTACCTACCCATGACCATATCCAGTCATTTTTCCTATTCTGATCTTTCCCCTTTTCTAGCTTTGACACTTCTCACCAACCATTTTCTTGAAATTAACTCCCCCCTTGGTATTCATGTTTTTAGTTTCTGATTATTTTCCTGCCTCTCTGATCACAACATGTCTGCCACTCTTTCTCTTACCTATCGTTCTCCCACATAAACATAGATGTTCCCCAAGGATCTGGAACAATTTGTCCTCTAGACTTGCCTGGCATGCTCCTGTCTCCAACTACCATCTCCCTACAGATGACACTTACATCACTTTGTTTGTCTCTAATCTCTCTGGTGTCAGTCTCCAGGATATTACCATGCACGTTCTTTCACAAGCATTTTAAACTTCACTATGAACTTCCTTCTCCAACCCAGATCCTTGCCTTTTCTACTTAAAATTCTAATTTCTCGTAATGGTATCACCATTGCACAAGCCACCCTGGCCGAAAACCTCAGCAATAACAGTAATTCCTCTCTCTTCCTGCCTACATCCAGTCAGCAATTTAGGCATACATATTATATTCAGACAGACACCGTGCACCCTTGACTGATCCCTTGTTGTATGCTCTCTTCTTTAGTATATCTTTTTCTGTCAGATTAATCTTCCCGAAACACAGGTGTGGGATGTAATATGCTTTATTTTTGCATTCAAGGCTTTTTGGTGGATTTTTAAGGTCACATTCCATGTCTGATTTATCAATTCTCAAAGCACTCAACCCCATGTTTTATACATAGCTGCACAATTTGTATGAAAAGCACAAGTGACGCATTTACATAAAAAGCCTAATCGTGCCTCCTATCGATACATTTTCTTCCCTGTATCGAATTCTTATAGGAGGACAAAATTTTGACCAGAGGGTTTTTCAGAATAATCTCTATATCCCAATTAAAGGTACATGCAATTTGCTTTAGATATATGTGAATAAGTATTCTAAAACTACCTTGTGATCATTACATTTCCTATTAATTCAGATAAGAATCCATAAAATCTTGGTTTCTTTTGAACGGAGTCTTGAAAATCACAGTGGGTTGCAGAGGGTTGCAGTGAGGGAAGGGATTATCAGGAGAAGTTACAAAATAAAAAAAAGTGCAGAAATTCATGAATGTGTATGTGTGTATGTATAGTATTGCATAAATATCTATGAACACACATGATCTAGTCTTATTGATCTGGGCTGCAAATGGATGAAAAAGTTGAAAAAGATGAAGAAAAAAGGTTATACATGCTTTTGAAATTAAGAATACTTGAAAAATTATTTGCATTGTTGAATTAGTGAAATTAATAATTACTACATATTTGCTGAGGAATAATTTTTTGCTGGTATAAAACTATCTTAGAGAACCAGAAACAATATATTGGCTTTTTGGACTTGGACTAAAGGATGCTTCAAAAATCACTAATCTTGCTTAAAACAGACAACTGAATTTCAGTGCCTGTTTAGTATTAAGTTGTGATGCAAGAACACTCTGTTCCTACCAAGTTTGTAATGGTTCTTTCTATTTCACAGCAGGTCTTTATAATTTTCTTGCTTCAAATAATGTACACTCTCCAGAAAAAAGAATAAGAAAGTACTATGATTTTAAGAAATTTAAGTTACTGCAGTATACACTTAAATCTATTCTTTGATTCAATTAAATGAAGGGAGAATTAACAAAATTAGCCTTAATGCATTTCTCTTAACCAATTTTACATGTTACAGTAATAGAATGCTATTAAGCATAATTTAATAATTACCTTTCTTTAGGTCAATCTTAATTTTCTTTGCATTTTTCTTGCTGCCAAACCCCATGAGCGGGGAGAGTGAGGGAGAGGATGGCTTTCTACCTAGTCTTGGTACTCGGGGGCTCTTGCTTTGCTGCAGGGAAGTTGATGCATCTTCCTCAGGACTGCTTGTTCCTGTGAGATTTACTGTCTTTATTCCTGATTTTCCATGGACAGGAGGTGGCACCTTTGTTCTCAAAACGCCATCATTGTTACCAAAGATGTTAAGAGGTCCAGTGACTGATTTTTCATACTGTTCCCGGTTTTGAGGTGGAAGCACATGAAGCAGCACACTTGGAGATTTCATTGCCTGACGGAAGACGTCCTGAGCCCTTGAAAGACAGTGAACATATAATGATACCACTTCCTAGCACGCCATCCAAAGCACCCAGCCTCACGGCTACAGGAGCATAAGCACAGGAGATACTATCACTATTACTACCAATATGACTTTGCTAACTAAATGCTAGTTACCATGTATGGCCTGCTCATTAGGTGCCACCACACTGGGCTACATGTGCATTATCAACGTGCACGATTCTCTCATTTAACCTTTTTAACAACCATGTTAAGTAAGTATAATGAGCTCTCATTTTGCAAAATGAAGAAGTGGAGGCTCAGAGAGCTTAAGCAACTTGTCCAATGACCCACAGCTTCTAAGCATTTCTAAATCTGAAATTCTACCCAGAAGTATTTACTGAAGTAAATATAAAAGCAAACTCTAATTTTAAATGGGACAAACATCTTTCATAGTCTCCATCAGATTATCATTTGGTTTCCTTTTAAGACTTTAATCTAAAGTACAGGTCTTTCCTAATGTGGGTTGTGTTGCAGAAGCCTGATTCTGACACAAACATTTCCTCACGGAGACGTTTGGTAGGTACGTAGGCTGTGTCAAATATCACAGTGGATTGGCAACCCAAAATGCACCCTCCCTGTTATTCTATTATAGAGTCCCTAATGTTTTTACTTTTTTGTCTTAGCGCTTTGTGCTTTTCCTCAAATTTCCTACTACTTTTTCTTTCCTTCTTCCTTATGTCTCCTTGTACCTTATGACTAGGTAAAACAACTCTCTTTCCCAGCTTTCTTGCCAATGAGATGAAAGGTTAGAGAAAATCTGGCTCATCTGGGAGGCAGAAACTTTTTTGTTCTACTGTTTCTCTTTCCTACTTCTTAAAACTCAGAAGTGATGGAGGGAACTCCAGCAGCCATCTTGTGACCATGAGACAGCTTCAAGATAGCATCCGCATAAGAAGGATGGCAAAGCAGAAAGATGGAGGATGCCTGACTCACTGATGATGGTAGACCCTCCATTCCAACTCTGGACTGCCATCTCCACACTTATTTGTCCTTAGAAAAGGTAAATTTTGTTTAAGCTACCTTTATTTCAGGTTTCTGTTATGAGCAGCCACACCAAATAATAATTAATCATAATTCCAACTGCTATCTGAGCTCCCCCTCACTTTATTCACGAAGAGCTTACATTGTTAGGGGAGGAGGGAGAAGACTTCACATAGATAGCCCAACTCCTCTGGTCGGCTCCTTGACTAGGAGTCAATTTCTACTCCACACTGAATTTTTATAAGCCTTGATTTCTACCTCTATAATATAGGGAGAATAATGTCTGCCTTGCATTCCTATTAACTCCTGGTAACAAGCACAGTGATATATAAAAATAATCTCATTATTGATAATACTTATAATTTTGCATATTATTCATTATTTTTAGAAATACACTCTTAAGGCTTCATTTTCTTCCACACTTAAGCAGCTACAGCACTGCCCCTCCACCCAACACAATACTGGCAACTAATGGTCACAGAGAAGATATATTATGAGTTGTTTTGGTTGAAACAAGAGAGGTTGGTGATTATTACTAAAGAGTATTCGTGATTATTCCCTTGTTCCACTGTAATGCCAATATACATATAAAAAAGCATATGCAGACTGCTGCATACTTTAATTCTTAGGTACAAAGACCTATTCCTGTAACATTTTCACATGCAGAGAAATAATTTCTTGAGGGAGAGTATTTTAACTTTTTTTTTTTTTTTGCGCTACGTGGGCCTCTCACTGCTGTGGCTTCTCCCGTTGCGGAGCACAGGCTCCGGATGCACAGGCCCAGCGGCCATGGCTCACGGGCCCAGCCGCTCCATGGCATATGGGATCTTCCCAGACCGGGGCACGAACCCGTGTCCCATGCATCGGCAGGCGGACTCTAAACTACTGCGCCACCAGGGAAGCCCTATTTTAACTTTTTTTTTCTTTTCCATTTGTTTCTATTATTCAGTGAGTCTTCACAGTCATCTCTCACAGATATTTAGTTTAAGGAAGACTACTGACACCAAGTAAGTTAATTAATAAGCCGAACTAATAGTCTGTGAAGAGTTCTTAAATACCAGTCTAACTGACCTGTATCCCAAGAAAAACAAACCCATCTATCGATGCCCCAGAAAGACAGCCAGGCAGAAGGTTTGCTCTGTTCTGCAGTTTGTCCTTCTCAGGGCTGTCAGGGACATTTGCAGCCCACCTCTGAGTACGCTAAAACACAGGACATATTTGAAAATAGATCTTCTGGGGTCAAAGGGAACTTATCAGAAGTTCTACCTACATTTTTGATCATAATGAGCTCAGTAATGATCATAAGCATTCTAGGAATCAATAAAGTAAATAAAACAATAAAAAACATGCTTACTGAGCAAAGGTTTTGTCTACGAGGTCCACGCTGTTGATTTTTACAATACATTCGTTTTCGTGAAACAGTCCTTCGCGCTTAGACCTGCTGTTTTCCTCAATGCCACGGATGAAGAGCCCTAGAATCCTAAAGGCAACATTTCGGTTGAAAGAGAATGACTGAATAACCTGCGAGTTGTTTCTCGAGTTGTTTCTCCATTTGTAACCGTTCAGAAATAAACATCGGTTTCTATTTACGAAAGGACGTATGCTTTATATTCGGGCAACTGTTATTTAAATCCTTAGTAAACAAACAAACAAAAAAACACACTCGCACACATGACTCACTAAGGAGAAGAAGCCCTTCAAGACACATATACGTAAACACCAGCCCAGAGCACAATGACCTACAATCCCGTTTCTCATGCTTGTAGGTAACTTAGAAAAGGCTAGTGTTGCTCAGTAGAGTTCAGGACACAGAGGACTCGTGGTTTCGAGAGGGATTCACAGAAGGGCTGACTGTAATAAGTAAGTTTGAGTTGGTGCCCGGGGGCAGCTCGATGTTTGATAATGGGAGAGGATTAGGTATTCACAGTAGTTTTTTTTGCAGTCTTCCCACCTCTTCCAATAATATGCATTTGAAGAAGTAAATGTTTAGCAGAGATCGTATTACTGAGTTTAGAAGGAAGTTCGGTCCCATTTGTTAGTGCCACTGAATCAAGTGTGTGTTGAGTGTTCTCTGCACTTCGGATGGAAGAATGAGACAGGGCTGTAGGACCAGGACAATGGCTCAGCACAGGCTTGGAGTACAGGAGTAATGAAAAACCTGGAGCTATAAGCCTAGAGTCTTCATAGAAGGATTTGGGAAGAAAGTGGGATGTAAACTGGATCAGAAGAATGAGTGGGATTTGGATAGGAGGAGAGAGAGAATACACACAGAGGCAGGAACGAACAGGTGTGTGTAAGGGGAGCAGGGTGGAAGCTCACACTGGATGTGGAGGCCAGTGCCACGTGAAGGGGCCTTGAACACCAGCTGATGGACGGATGTGATGAGGCTGGAGTAATACTCATGCCACTCACTGCTTCTGAGCAAGACGGTGACCAGATGAAATCAGGGCTTTGGGAAGAGGTGTCTGAAATTTCAACCAGGAAGAGTCTGGGTTCAGAGAGGATCCCCTGAACCTCCCGGTGCTTTGGGGCTGTGGCTTAGAGTCAGGAGGGGATGGGGTTGGAGAAAAAGAAAAGGAGAAAGAAAGCTACAGCAATGAAAAGAATTTAACTGTGTGTGTATGCACTTGCACGCACCTATTACATATTGGTAGTATTTGAACTGAAAACTAAAAGAAATCAAACTTGTGTATACTTTAGCCATTTCTCATGTGAGGGATTTTCCTGTTCCTTGCGGCATGTCAGGGTCCCAGGTGTCTCAGGATAAAACAGACAGATACGTCCTCCAAGAGGAGTCTGCTAGATGTGGAGAAACCACCACCTCCTCTTCCCTCATCCTCTTGTTTTCCTACTTTGTCACCCTCTTTCATATAGGGGCCTTAGGTGCTATTACGTAGTCCCTTTGCATTAAGTCTCGAATCTAAATAAAACATGAGCACATTTTATGCACGCATAATAGCGTCCGCCATTAAAAAGGGGAGTCTCTAATGAAAGTGGAAGAGAACCTGTTTGGAGCTGCCACAAAGTGGGACCTCGGCCTCCAGGGCCTCAGTTCATCTGATGAGCTCACGTCATCTCAAGACAGCCGGAGGAGAGGCACATGCAGGGCTATTTAGATCTCTACTTTAAATAAGTTAAATGAACACAGTATGCTGACGTAGGAGAGAGCAGAGCGAATAGTTTTGTCACCTACTGTGGGGAAAGCTCAGGGTCACAGGCCAAGTGTGCAATGATGCTTCATTTCCTAGTTCTAGTAGGTGAGTAAATTAATCATCTTCTGGGTGGAAGAGAATAAGGGCCAAAGCTACTATCTGATAAAAGATCTGAGATTTAAATGAATATATTTAAAGTACTAATCCCACCTTAATCTCATAATATTAAAAATTGAACTATTTGACATGTCAAAAAAAAAAAAGGAAAGAAATAGAATAAAATACTGTTTCTCTCCTAAACCGAACAACTCTCTAATAGTTCACATTTTGGATTTTTGTTATGGTGGATTCACAATAACACGACCCATTAGGAGGCTCACATGTGGTTATAAACTAGTTTATATAAGCGATATTTTTTTTAACAAGCATTCAAGTCTTCCTTTAATTTAATTCAGTACATCATCAGTCATGTAATGTTACTCCCTAGGATTTAATTTCACATTTTGGGAGATGAATTAATTCTTTCAGGCCACTGGGTTGCAATTTAGCTGGTATATTACAGCTGGAGTATGCTATGTGAACCTCACTCAACTAAATAACCTAACTTTCCATGAAAAATTTATTGACAGAATAAGCCCAACTGCAAAACCCATGTGTCAGAGGTAATTTTGGTAAAATGTAAAACTAACTGATTTTATTAGTTTGTTCCCTGGCAACAAACCACTCCTGCCTTCTTTATTCTATGGAAGGGATGGATTCCTTCCAGTTTGATTTCATCCAGACCAGTATGAGAAGGCTCAGAAAAGAGTCCCTCTTTGTTCTCTTTGCCCCAAATGGGTGAGCTGTGGATAGCTATCTCGTTTGGGACCAAGGCTCGCAGGATTTAAAAATTAATGCCGTCGATGAGTTATAGGCCGAGGTGAACCAGTTAATTTGCATTAAGAAGCAGTGATAAAGGAGGCCGAAACCCACAGCCCCGCAGAATAAGAGGGGTAACAATTGCTTCTTGCCCTTCTAATGATCATTTAGGTACAAACCTATGCCCTGCTGGCCTCCTCCTTTCTTCCCACTGTATCACACTGCCTAGGCCGCTCACCCGCTTAGAATTTTTACCTAAACATCTCCTCTGCTCACATTATATATCACTTTTCCCCCATCCTTCCTTTCCTTCTGCCTCATATTCAGCTGTCTTTACTATGAAACAGGTATATTATGCTATCTTTATTTACTGACAATTAGATTTTATGCTTTAATTCTAAAATAAAACTATATTTTTTTTTTGAAAAAAATGAATGAAATTAAGTTGCTTTTACTTTCAGGGACTCTTGTTTTGTTTTCTTTCTTCTTGCATTTTTGTTTTTATTGTGCGAGCCAATAGTCCTCCGTACAAGCAGCATTCTCCACCCCGATGAAACCACTGAGGCCTTATTTAGTGCAGCAGCCAGTGTGTTGTACTCGGGGTGTTCTAACTTTGATTAGGGATCTTAATTCTACAACAGGTGTGGCCCCATTTTTGTAAAAGAAAAAAATTAAAAAGAAATTGAAGGCAGAGTGAATTACAGTAGTCTTAGTAAATAATTAAATGTAAATTCTAATTTAAAATAATGACACAAACCAATAAGTGGAAGGAAATGAAGAACTAAGTCTACCACTATGACCTTAACTACCCCCGTCCCCCATGCTCACACAGGGCAACCATATGGCATAATGAAGTCAGACACTTGTCTGACACACTCTGTATGCAGTTGCTTCTAGACACATGGGTTGAGTTAAGTGTGCTGTTTCAGCCTGTACTCATTACTTCTTAACTTTTATTGGCTCATGTCTCCACTTCCATATTATTTTTTTATGTTTTTTAATTAAATTTCCTTCCTATAATACCAGTGGATAGCAAAAAATACATACACACACACACACACACACACAGAAAACTATTTCACCAATTTACTGAATAGTTGACCATGAACTTATAAAAGTTCATTTCTAAACAAAGTTTTTCTGTTTTAGCCAGAATAGTATTAATCCTAATAATTTACACATTTGTATGTTGTGTGTTTCACAAGGAGCATTCACATTTTTAATGTGGTTTCATCCCCACAACCTTGATGTGAAGTAGGTATTCACAAGAGGCAAATTTAGGGGACTCACTCAAGGTTATACAAAAGAGAACAGTGAGATTCAAGTCCAATTGTTCCAAATCCGAGTACAATACTTTTTCCTATTCTATAAAGCTTATGCTAGAAATCAGAACTAGGAAGGATCAGGGGGTAAATCAATGCATTCTAGTGTGTTTTCCTCATTTGAAGTGAGAGAAGGTGATTTTTGGTCTATAGCGTCAACTTGTTTTCTGAACAACTGAAAATGATGTAGGGTGACTGTCATGTTGTATATTTCTTCACGTTTTGAAAATTGGGATGATCTTGTGGTCTATTCCAGCTTCATTAAGCTAAAGGGCCTAGTAATTTAGCCACACTGGTATTTCACAAAGCTCTACCAGTACACTTCTGACAAAAGCCATTAGAATTCCTCGTGACAACTGGGTAAATACTCTCCCTGTCTATCAAAAACAACCTCAGCTTATCCTGTGCCATAACCCATAACATTTATAAACATGCTTATTAACACATACAGGAAATGAGACAATAAGAGCCACTAGCTTTTCAGTTCGTTTCTTTTTAGGGGACATTCATTCCAGCAAGAGCTTGGCATCAGATGTTATTTGCTAAAGAAGGTGATGACTTAGCAATTACAGGTAGCAGATGGCTACCTACTGAAAATGATGCCAATCAAAATATCATGACTAAATCTGTTCTTCCTGCTGTATGGCAGACCAAATTGAATAAATATTCAGAACCAGTAAATAAATACTATATAAGCTTTGGGGAAAGTTTTGTTATAGAAAGAGCAAAGAGTGAGGTCAAGTCAAGATATCCGGATTTTGTATGACCTTGAGAAAAATCAACCGACTTTTCTGGTCTTTGATCACCTAAGCTAAAATCAGGTATTTTGCCTTTTCAATGATATATTTAATTTAAGAAAATAAATTTAGCAAATTAATTAAAATCATATCATATGGGTGAGAAATTCATTTTCTTTAAGTTTCTGACAGCCTTTGTCAGTGTCAATCTAGTGCAAAAGGTAGTCATCCGATTGAAAAGTATTATAATAACATAATATCTAATACTAGTTTTGTAAGGTTGTTATAATAGTACTAATATTAACTCTCAGGCACACACTTTAATTCCCATCAGTAAAACAAGTTTTACAGCCAGTTAAGTAGACACAAATTTCAAGAGATGCTGATGCAATCTAAATTACCATTTACCAGCATGGATTTAGAAATATTATGTCTTTAAAATTTCACAAGGATGCGATAAATTATTTTTAATTGGTTATATTTTATTTTAGAACAAAATAAATAGAATAATGGCATTTTGCTACTATATGTAAAATCAAAACATATTTAGCTTCTGATATAACTACTTATAATATTAGAATATTTATTATCCTAAGTTCTGTAAACCTGAGGCATATCAAGAAATATCCATTTGGAATTACTATATTTCATTTAAGTGTATTTTTGAACATTAAAAAATTCAGTTGCTATATTTCTGTGACAATATGTTAAAGTCTTTCCACAATTTCTGTCTATGTGTCACCGATAAGAATACTTTAATAAAGTACTTCTTAATTAATTGTAAATGCAGAAGCCATGATTTCTTTTCCATCGTATCCTAGAAGTGATGTTATTTTGTTTCTAACACATAAGTGGCCAACAGAAGTATATCTTGAGGTGTCTATCTAAATAACAGAGACATACACTTAATCCTCTTCTAAAAAATGTTTGGGAAAATGAGCTCAAGTCAAGTTTTTCATTAGTATGAGCTTCTGATATAAGGAAAACATCTTACCTTCCACTCAGAGATGAAAAGAAAGGTACTACATGTATTCCCAAGGGGCCTCCTTCCCCAGAAATCTCCACTGTTCTTGTCATATTACTGGGACAGAAAAAAAAAAAAAAAAAAGAGCACAAATGAGTCCCTGATAAAAAAACAAAAACAAAAACAATCAGACGTGGCATATTAAAAAGAAAAACAAAACAAACTTAGGATTATAGCAACTACTGTAAATTCAACAGCAGAGATGAAATCAAAGGAGTACATGATTTGCTGGTATGTTCAGAAGACCCAGGAAATAAAATGTTTAAAAGACTATCTGATTTCTTATTTTTTTTCCTAGAAGAGGAAAAAATGGAAATGACTATGTACAAAAATAACTTCCTACTTAACTTAATCTGCATAAATCAACATATTTAAAAAGGATGTACACAAAAATGAAATTTCTCTCCATTGAGACACACTTGAAAATTACTGAATAGATGATAAAATACATTGAATTAAGCATATCTATGCTTAAAACATAAAGGAGGATTTTTCCTCCAGAACAGAGGAAAAATGAAATAAAACACATTTTTATTAGAAAAAGCACATAATTACATTTTAAACAACTGTGAAGCCAAAGTTGGTAATACATATGGGCATGTTCAAAGCATTAAAAATCAAAACTAAAACTTGCCTTTCAATAAGACATCAGTTGTATTCAATGGAACAATTCCAAATTTTCACCTCTCATTTTTTTTTTTTTTTTTTTTTTTTTTTTTAGACGTAGGAAAAGAAGTTGAAAAGCCTGGAGAAAATGTATTACAGAAAGAAATGGAAAGCCTGACCTGTCTAACCTACTCCAGATTAAGGAAAGGATGAGCTAGAAACATTAATGGATAGTGTGTATGACTGAAATATACAAGGCATTGGGAGCTTTGGAGTAATGGAAAGTGGAACTAACAAGTTTTTATAAAGATGAAAAATAATACCATGAACAATTATTGGCTCCTTTAATCCCAGAGAGAGAAAATAAAATTGTCAGAGGAAAAATGATAAAGTGGAAGCAAACATCTCCATCATGGAAACTGTAGGCAGGTCTCTATTGTTTCCTATTTACATGAAAAAGACCTGAAACTAGATGTCAAATTAAGAGCTACAGCTGCTACAAATACATTTCTGCTCCAAATTGAAAATGGGAAAATTTTGGCTCCTTGCTGGAAAGTTGAGAACAGCATTAAGAAAGCAAAATGCCTAACGAATTCACTCTGCATGAAGTACTCCCTAAATTATCAGCAATCTAAAATAAATATATTAAATATATTCTCATCAGTGGATTAGGCTTATTTTTAATGTGTTTTCATTGCAAACCTATTATCATTAAGAACTGCAAAAAAGAGCATGTTAGTTTCCAACATTTATGGAAAGGGATGGAATTTCAAAACTGATAGTAAATTTCGAGTTTTGCTCAGATACTGCTGATATATTTAAACTTTGTTCAGTCAAGCAGGTTATATCAGAAGCCTGGAATAAAAGTTAGAAATAAAATAAATCTTAGAGTGCTAAGATCAAGGGATAAAGTAGATTCTTCTCTATACTTTCTGTGTAAGCATAGGCACTATATGAATATAGGCATATGAAATCCTAAATATAGGTATGCATTTTAAGTCCTGAATATAAAATATTTGGTGGGAAGAGAAAGTTGCGTAGCTTTCAATGGACCGCAAAGAAATAACTTTTACATAACAGATTTATAGTGCATTCGTAGGTATTTGAGGAAGACTAAACCCAAAGCATACATATTCTAGGGTTATGATATTATTGTAAAGACTTCTAAAAACAGAGGTGAAAATTTTGTTTAACCACTGAAACTTTATTATCTCTACCTTTATAACATAATTTTATAGTTTTACACTTAGAGCATAACACAAATCTTTCCTAATAAATGTATTAAATCTCCACATGCTGAGAGCATTCATATGTTATTATATAGATGCTTTTGGAATATAAGTGTTTAGTCTAGACAACAAGATTTCAGCTTAAAAAATTTTAGAATGGCTTTATGGATTCTTTTCTCTAGTTTGCAAGTATTTCTTTATCCCACTCAAAACCTCTACTATAAAACATAATAAATTCTATGTAAATTCTATGTATCATACTGACACCTACTCTTTAGTAATCATCAAACTTGTAGTTTTACATTTACTTAAAACTAAATCACAAAATTTCTTAAAGTAATCAATCTTATTTCAAAACACTAAAACTTTGTTGGAGGATGCAGTATTAAGGTTTATTTCAACTTTATAAGATTCCCTTTTTCAGTATTTCAGAATAAACTTTTATGCTATCTTTATATGATAGTCACTATTTTTTGGCTAGAATGATATTTGACAAATGTTAAATTACTATCACAAAAGTATTACTATCCCAGAAAAAGCAGCATAAAAGACTCAATTTTGTTGACTGTTAAATGCAGATACTTAGAGAATTAGATCTAAAGACAAGCATTACAAGTTTTACACAGACTATGTTTTACCATGCTCTTTATAAACTGTTATCCATTATTTGTTTCAAGATGGAAAGAAAAGCATTTGAAAAAGGAAACTCATAGACCAGTCCATCTTTTTAAATTTAGTTTAAAAGGGGAAAAAACCACTCAGTGTTTTACACACTTGATGGAGTTCTGTGGAAATCCCTGTATATATACCCTCATGGAAGATAAACATAGCAAGGAGGGCTAGACACAATTACTTGAATACACATCTCATAAAATGAGATTTCACTAAGATGTGAAAATATGCTATTAATGTTATTTGTTTAGGCAAACAGCATGGTAGAGTTCAAGGACTGGTGAGCAGGGTATGCACATTTATGTTCTGGAGGCAGACTGAGAATGGAAAATGTAGAGAATGAGGTGAGAAGGCTATTCTAGAAGTGGAAAGAAAAAGGGATCAGCAGCTACTTGTGAAAAACAGATAAAAAATGAATTGCGGGGCAAAGGAAAAGTATTTCACTTACAAAAAGAAAAGTCGGAAGATTTCACTAAGCTCAAAATAGCTAATTCAACTTTCTAAGACGTACTAAAACAAAAGCAGATAGTCACCAAGCATTAGGTCCAATAGTATTAAGCAAGCTACATGTTCTAAGCTCTGACTGACAAAATTGATTCAAATATCACTAGAACCAGCTGCTACCTACCTAAGACTTGAATACCAAACTATGGGTGAAAGTACAGAATCAGTGGTTTAAAATGAGCCTGTTGTGAACGGCTATGGCAAGAACTAGATGGAAAGTGCTTCATTTGGTTCCTTCCAGCAGAAAGACACAAAGCTTGAGGGAGAGAAGGGGCTGCAGACGGATGGTTTTAGGTCTGATTTCTCCACACAAGGCAAATGCACAGCATCTTTAAGATTAGTCAACCCAGTGATTGGCCACTAGTTTAGGGTACGGAAGAGACAGGTCTGAGGGCAGGGAAGAGGAGATACTTTGTTTCAGGAGGAAATAATGATTAACTTATGAAATTAGAGAGAAGTGTATCCTAGTGGTGGCTCTGAGTCAGGTGCCTAAGTAAATCATTTAAACTAAGACCACAAGTAAGTTTCCTCATTTGGACAATGAGGGAATTAAGATAAATTCCTAATAGAGTTGCTGGTTTTAAAGAAAAAAATAGAGAATATTATATAAATACAGCAAACACACAGTCTCTGGCATATACGAAGGACTCAACATCAGCTGTTAGTATTATTATTAGAACTTTCTGAAGGAACAAAGAAGCTTACGGGTTAAAAGGCAATAACCTATTTCAAACTTTCCAAATTTTCCTCAACTTGATTTCCTCAGTAAGAGTTTTTTTTTTTCTTAATCTGTAAATACTGTAGGATTTTCTTCATAATTAGACTGCTGATAGAGAACACAGTGGGTAATAATGAGTGGAGAGAAGTTACTGGCGGGTGTTCTTTGGGGACTGATGTCCAAGACTGTCATATACAGCAATGTGAGAGATGGACCACAGAGAGAGACCTCCAAGAAGAGCTTGCTGATGACGCCAAAGGCTACTTGACAGTGAAATGTCTTGGGTTTTTTCCCCCAGTTTTATTGAGATATAATCAACAGCACTGTATATGTTTAAGGTACACAGCATAATGATTTGACTTACATAAATAATGAAATGATTATCTCAGTAAGTTTACTGAACATCCATCATCTCATATAAATACTAAATTAAAGAAATAGAAAAAAAATTTTTCTTGTGATGAGAACGCTTAGCATTTACTCTTTTAGCAACTTATGAAATGTCTTGTTGATATGATTATACTGAGTAAAAATCTAACAAAGAATTTGTTGTCAAAGGTGGTGGGATTCACTTAATGCAATTAATCGAGTAGTTCCAATGAAGAAGCTCTGCAAGGAAAATACGAAGTCTAATGCTTGAGGAGTTCATAATCAGCAGGCAGATTAGGACAGGTAACAAAAAATAATACAAAGGAATAGAACAGTAGTAGTACTTGCAGTATGTTCTCAATGAATGTACGCTATCTGGGGGGAGGCAGCATGTTAATCATCTTCTGGGTATTACATAACATGTACTCACATCAAATGTACAAAGTAAACATATCACTTCCATTACAGATAAGTAAACCGATGCTTAGAGAGGTTAAATAATCTGTCCAACACCACACCATTTATATAAGGTAAATTCAGGACACAAATTGGAATTTACTGCTTCTCAGAGCAGTAGTTTTCAACCATTTTGACATGTAAGTTTCAAAGCAGAGGTGCTTTCTGATGAGGTTCATAGAAAAGGGAACAGGATCAGGAAGGAAAGCTGGAAATCAGGAAAATCTTCTCAAAGGAAGTAGAATTTTAGATGGAACTGAGAAGGGTACATGAATCTTCAACCAGAAAAGCTGGTGAGAGCGTGGAGAGATCATGCACAGGAGAGGAAACAGTTTGCACTGAGACACTGAATCAGGATGGTCTGTGGACACACGGATTGGCTGCGATACTAAAGAGAGAAGGAGGAGAGGGGAGGAGGGGGGAGGAAGGGAGGAGAACAGAGGGTAAGATAATGAGGAGATAAGGCTGACCCATCAGCTTCAGATCAAACCTCAGTGTGATATGTCAAATTCCACAATGAGAAAAAGCATGCTTAATTTTTTAGAAGATGGAATCACTATAGGTTCTGGAAATGAGAGCACTAAGATCAATGCAGTGGTTTAGAAATATTTTACCTGGCAGAGATGTGGGATCAACTGGAAAAGGGAAAGACAAGGGACAAATTGGTACTTGAGGTAGGAATTAGTAAATTACTGAAACAATGTAGCTGAGAGGTATTATGGATTGAGCAATGATTATAGGAATAAAGCATGAAAACATGGAGGAAGATTCAAGGTATTATGAAATGGACTCTGTCAATAATTTGCAAAATGAGAGGCCAAGGAGAAGACAGGATAAAATGTGATGACAGTTTTCATCCTGGGAAAAGAGGCATATCTGGAATAACGTGAGGTCAGGAATGAGCCAGAAATTTGGAATGAAGGGAAGGTCTTTTGCATACACTGCTTGCTAATTAAAGAGAAGCTTAAAGTGCAATCTTTTTTGTTTTAACATCTTTATTGGAGTATAATTGCTTTACAATGTTGTGTTAGTTTCTGCGGTATACTAAAGTGAATCAGCTACACATATACATATATCCCCATATCCCCTCCCTCTTGCGTCTTCCTCCCACCCTCCCTGTCCCACTCCTCTACGTGGTCACAAAGCACCAAGCTGATCTCCCTGTGCTATGCAGCTGCTTTCCAACTAGCTATCTATTTTACATTTGGTAGTGTATATATGTCCATGACTCTCTCACTTCGTCCCAGCTTACCCTTCTCCCTCCTTGTGTCCTGAAGTCCATTCTCTAAGTCTGGGTCCTGCCCCTAGGTTCATCAGAATCTTTTTTTTTTTTTTTAGATTCCATATATGTGTTAGCACACAGTATTTATTTTCTCTTTCTGACTTACTTCACTCTATACAACAGACTCTAGGTCCATCCACCTCATTACAAATAACTCAGTTTCGTATACTTTTATGGCTGAGTAATATTCCATTGTATATATGTACCACATCTTCTTTATCCATTCATCTGTTGATGGACACTTAGGTGGTTTCCATGTCCTGGCTATTGTAAATAGAGCTGCAATGAACATTGTGGTACATGACCCTTCTTGAATTATGGTTTTCTCAGGGTATATGCCCAGTAGTGGGATTTCTGGGTAGTATGGTAGTTCTATTTTTAGTTTTTTAAGGAACCTCCATACCGTTCCCCATAGTGGCTGTATCAATTGACATTCCCACCAACAGTGCAAGAGATTTCCCTTTTCTCCACACCCTCTCCAGCATTTATGGTTTGTAGATGTATTGAGGATGGTCATTCTGACTGGTGTGAGATGATATCTCACTGTAGTTTTGATTTGAATTCCTCTAATGATTGGCAATGTTGAGCATCCTTTCATGTGTTTCTTGGCAATCTGTATATCTTCTTTGGAGAAATGTCTATTTAGGTCTTCTGCCCATTTTTGGATTGGGCTGTTTGTTTTGTTGATATTGAGCTGCATGAGCTGCTTGTATATTTTGGAGATTAATCCTTTGTCAGTTGCTTCATTTGCAAATATTTTCTCCCATTCTGAGGGTTGGCTTTTTGTCTTGTTCATGCTTTCCTTTGCTGTGCAAAAGCTTTTAAATTTCATTAGGTCCCATTTGTTTACTTTTGTTATTATTTCCATTACCCTAGGAGGTAGGTCAAAAAGGATCTAGCTGTGATTTAGGTCATAGAGTGTTCTGTGTTTTCCTCTAAGAGTTTTATAGTGTCTGGCTTTACATTTAGGTCTTTAATCCATTTTGAGTTTATTTTTGTGTATGGTGTTAGGCAGTGTTCTAATTTCATTCTTTTACATGTAGCTGTCCAGTTTTCCCAGCATCACTTATTGAAGTGGCTGTCTTTTCTCCATCGTATATTTTTGCCTCCCATATCAAAGATAGGGTGATCATATGTGCGTGGATTTATCTCTGGGCTTTCTAACCTGTTCCATTTATCTTTATTTCTGTTTTTGTGCCAGTACCATACTGTCTTGATTACTGTAGCTATGTAATTGCCCCAAGATTGCTTTGGCTATTTGGGGTCTTCTGTGTTTCCATAAAAATTGTGAAAATTTTTGTTCTAGTTCTGTGGAAAATGCCATAGGTCGTCTGATATGGATGCAATGAATTTGTAGATTGCTCTGGGTACTATAGTCATTTTCCCAATGTTGACTCTTCTAATCCAGGAACATGGTATATCTCTCCATCTGTTTGTATCATCTTTAATTTCTTTCATCCGTGTCTTACAGTCTTCTGCATACAGATCTTTTGTCTCCTTAGGTAGGTTATTCCTAGGTATTTTATTCTTTTTGTTGCAATGGTAAATGGGAGTGTTTCCTTAATTTCTCTTTCAAATTTTTCATCGTTAGTGTATAGGAAAGAAAGAGTTTTCTGTGCATTAATTTTGTATCCTGCTACTTTACCAGATTCACTGACTAGCTCTGGTAGTTTTCTGGTAGCATGTTTAGGATTCTCTACGTAGAGTACCATGTCATCTGCAAACAGTGACAGCTTTATTTCTTCTTTTCCAATTTGGATTCCTTTTATTTCTTTTTCTTCTCTGTTTGCTGTGGCTAAAACTTCCAAAACTATGTTCAATGATAGTGGTGAGAGTGGGCAACCTTGTCTTGTTCCTGATCTTAGAAGAAATGGTTTCAGTTTTTCACCACTGAGAACGATGTTGGCTGTGGGTTTGTCATATACGGCCTTTATTAAGTTGAGCTAGGTCCCCTCTATGCCCACTTTCTGGAGTTTTTATCATAAATGGGTGTTGAACTTTGTGGAAATCTTTTTCTGCATCTATTGAGATGATCATATGGTTTTTCTCCTTCAATTTCTTAATATGGTATATCACATTGATTGATTTGCATATATTGAAGAATCCTTTCATTCCTGGGATAAACCCCACTTGATCATGGTGTATGATCCTTTTAAAGGGCTGTTGGATTCTGTTTGCTAGTATTCTGTTGAGGATTTTTGCATCTATGTTCATCAGTGATATTGGCCTGTAGTTTTCTTCTTTTGTGACATCTTTGTCTGGTTTTGGAATCTGGGAGATGGTGGCCTTGCAGAATGAGTTGAGAGGGAGTGTTGAGAGGGCCTTGCAGAATGAGAGGGAGTGTTCCTCCCTCTACTACATCTTGGAAGAGTTTGAGAAGGATAGGCGTTACCTCTTCTCTAAATGTTTGATAGAATTTGCCTGTGAAGCCATATGGTCCTGAGCTTTTGTTTCTTGGAATATTTTTAATCACAGTTTCAATTTCAGTGCTTGTGATTGGTCTGTTCATATTTTCTATTTCTTCCTGGTTCAGTCTTGGAAGGTTGTGCTTTTCTAAGAATTTGTCCATTTCTTCCAGGTTGTCCATTTTATTGGCATACAGTTGCTTGTAGTAATCTCTCATGATCCTTTGTATTTCTTCAGTGTCAGTTGTTATTTCTCCTTTTTCATTTCTAAATCTGTTGATTTGAGTCTTCTCCCTTTTTTCTTGATGAGTCTGGCTAATGGTTTATCGATTTTGTTTATTTTCTCAAAGAACCAGCTTTTAGTTTTATTGATCTTTGCTATTGTTTCCTTCATCATTTATTTCTGATCTGATCTTTATGATTTCTTTCCTTCTGCTAACTTTGGGGTTTTTTTTGTTCTTCTTTCTCTAATTGCTTTAGGTGTAAGGTTAGGTTGTTTATTTGAGAAGTTTCTTGTTTCTTGAGATAGGATTGTATTGCTATAAACTTCCCTCTTGAAATGTTTTTGCTGTATCCCATAGATTTTGGGTCATCGTGTTTTCACTGTCATTTGTTCCTAGGTATTTTTTGATTTCCTCTTTGATTTCTTCAGTGATCTCTTGGTTATTTAGTAGTGAATTGTTTAGCCTCCATGTGTTTGTATTTTTTACAGTTTTTTCCCTGTAATTGATATCTAGTCTCATAGCACTGTGGTCAGAAAAGATACCTGATACCATTTCAGTTTTCTAAAATCTACCAAGGCTTCATTTGTGACCCAAGATATGATCTATCCTGGAGAATACTTTATGAGCACCTGAGAAGAAAGTGTATTCTGTTGTTTTTGGATGGAATGTCCTATAAATATCGATTAAGTCCATCTTGTCTAATGTGTCATTTAAAGCTTGTGTTTCCTTATTTATTTTCATTTGGGATGATCTGTCCATTGGTGAAAGTGGGGTGTTAAAGTGCCCTATTATTATTGTGTTACTGTCGATTTCCCCTTGTATGGCTGTTAGCATTTGCCGTATGTATTGAGGTGCTCCTATGTTGGGTACATAAATATTTACAATGGTTATATATTCTTCTTAGATTGATCCCTTGATCATTATGCAGGGTCCTTCTTTGTCTCTTGTAATAGTCTTTAAAGTCTATTTTGTCTGATACGAGAATTGCTACTCCAGCTTTCTTTTGATTTCCATTTGCATGGAATATCCTTTTCCATCCCCTCACTTTCAGTCTGTATGTGTCCCTAGGTGTGAAGTGGGTCTCTTGTAGACAGCATATATACGGGTCTTGTTTTTGTATCCATTCAACCAGTCTATGTGTTTTGGTTGGAGCATTTAATCCATTTATATTTAAGGTAATTGTAGACATGTATATTCCTATTACCACTTTCTTAATTCTTTTGGGTTTCTTCTTGTAGGTCTTTTCCTTCTCTTGTGTTTCCTGCCTAGAGAAGTTCCTTTAACATTTCCTGTAAATCTGGTTTGGTGGTGTGGAATTCTCTTAACTTTTGCTTGTCTGTAAAGGTTTTAATTTCTCTGTTGAATCTGAATGAGATCCTTGCTGGGTAGAGTAGTCTTGGTTGTAGGTTTTTCCCTTTCATCACTTCTAAATATGTCCTGCCACACCCTTCTGGCTTGCAGAGTTTTTGCTGAAAGATCAGCTGTTAACTTTCTGGGGATTCCCTTGTGTGTTATTTGTTGCTTTTTGCTTGCTGCTTTTAATATTTTTTCTTTGTATTTAATTTTTGATAGCTTGAATACGTGTCTTGGCATGTTGCTCCTTGGATTTATCCTGTATGGAACTCTCTGAGCTTCTTGGACTTGACTATTTCCTTCCCCATGTTAGGGTAGTTTTCAAGTATAATGTCTTCAAATATTTTCTTAGACCCTTTCTTTTTCTCTTCTTCTTCTGGGACCCCTATAATTCGAATGTTGGTGTGTTCAATGTTGTCCCAGAGGTGTCTGAGACTGTCCTCAATTCTTTTCATTCTTTTTTCTTTATTTCACTCTGCAGTAGCTATTTTCACTATTTTATCTTCCAGGTCACTTATCCTTCTTCTGCCTCAGTTTTTCTGCTATTGATTCCTTCTAGAGAATTTTTAATTTCATTTTTTGTGTTGTTCATCATTGTTTATTTGCTCTTTAGTTCTTCTAGCTCCTTGTTAAACATTTCTTGTATTCTCTCCATTCTATTTCCAAGATTTTGGATCATCTCTACTATCGTTACTCTGAATTCTTTGTCAGGTAGACTGCCTATTTCCTCTTCATTTGTTTGGTCTGCTGGGTTTTCACCTTGCTCCTTCATCTGCTGCATATTACTCTGTCTTCCATTTTGTTTAACGTACTGTGTTTGGGGTCTCCTTTTCACAGGCTGCAGGTTTATAGTTCCTGTTATTTTTGGTGTCTGCATCCACTGGGTGAGGTTGGTTCAGTTGCTTGTGTAGCCTTCCTGGTGGAGGGGACTGGTGCCTGTGTTCTGGTGGGTGGGGCTGGATTTTTTGTGTTATGGTGGGCAGAGCTGTGTCTGGTGGTGTGTTTTGAGATGTCTGTGAACTTGGTATGATTTTAGGCAGTCTCTCTGCTAATGGGTGGAATTGTGTTCCTGTCTTGCTAGTTGTTTGGCATGAGGCGTCAAGCACTGTAGCTTGCTGGCCGTTGGGTGGAGCTGGGTCTTAGCATTGAGATGGAGATCTCTGGGAGAGCTCTCGCCGATTAGTATTACATGGGGCCAGGAGGTCTCTGGTGGTCCAATGTCCTGAACTCGGCTCTCCCACCTCAGAGGCTCAGGCCTAACATCAGGCCAGAGCACCAAGACGCCGTCAGCCGCACAGCAGTACTCAGAAGGAGCAGTGGGTCACCCTTGTGGATGAACGGGAGTACACACCAAGTGGTAATCTTATTTTTAAAAAAGAAACATCCAATAGAAACCTCTTGCTTCACTGTCTTCTTAGGATCAAAGTACATTGAGTAGTACTTCATAAGAGATACATATAAGACTATTGTAAGATAGTCTTACAATATATTGTAAGACTGTTATAAGATATATTGTAAGACTATTTGGAGAACTGCCTCTAAATATTATTTTTCTTTAAATATAAATGCTTGTGTTAATAATGGGTGAGCAGTTAATACTTATGCCTGTGATTTATGAAGCACTGTGTTTTATCCATTCAGTCATTCACTCCACAAATATGCTGCTATTATGTTCTAAGATCTGTGCTTGGTGTCAGGAATCCTCGGAGGATCCATAGTCTTGTTTGGGAGAATGACAAATAGTTACAATATAGTATGTGTGATAATGATAATTGCAATAGCAATTAATGTTTATCCAGCCTTTCATTTAGTATTGTGCTAGTGTAACTGCCCATTTTCCATAGGAAAAAAAGAATATTTTAAAAAAGAGGTTTAATAAATAGTCCACAGTTACAAAGGTAGTGTTCAAACTCAGGACTTCAATAAATCCAAGAGTTTGGAACTAAGGAATGGTTTGATAAATGCTCTGGTTTAAAAAATTTTATCCAGGGACTTCCCTGGTGGCACAGTGGTTAAGAATCTGCCTGCCAGTGCAGAAGACATGGGTTCAAGTACTGCTCCAGGAAGATACCACATGCCACAGAGCAATGAAGCCCGTGCGCCACAACTACTGAGCCCGTGTGCCACAACTACTGAAGCCTGTGTGCCTAGAGCCCGTACTCTGCAACAAGACATGCCAGCACAATGAGAAGCCCATGCACCGCAACTGAGAGCAGCCCCTGCTCGCCGCACCTAGAGAAAGCCAGCGCGCAGCAACAAAGACCCAACGTAGCGAAAAAATTTTAAAAATAAACAAATAAATAAATTTATTTTCAAAAAGAAAAAAAAATTTATCCAGTAGTGATATGTGGGGTCAATGAGAATAAGGAGAGATTGACACTTAAGAGCAGAGTTAGTAGGTTATTACAATAGTCTGACAGAGAGTAACAAAGGCTTGAACAATAGCTAGGGGAATTAAAACATCACAACAGGTTGAAGCCATTTTGAGATGGACTCTGCAGTAATTTACTTAGCTTCTATGCTATCTGCATGGAAGTGAGTCCAAAGTCCTATGCTTGGGCCAAGCTCTGTGGGGTATCAGACTATCATTGCCTTAGGAGAAAACTGATGATGTAACTCAGCTGTAAGTGGCTTCCTAATTTCCTTCCATTCTTTCTTCCTCATCCCATACCAGCTAGAACCAACGCCCTGTCCTAGAATTTTAATCTCTAAACTTCCTGCCACTCTGCCCATCTCTACTACCCTCCCCAGCTTTGCATTCCATACTGTTAAAATCCTCATCTTCCCCCCATCTGAGAGTCTGCAAGCAATGGAGTTTGCATTCACTCTACTTTCTGATCTTGGCCTCAAACTAATTTCAGATGATTTTTCCTACACTAGTGCTCACCATATCAGGTTTCTGAGTCCTGATTATGCATCACGAAATAAAACACCAAGGAATCAGTGAAGGTGCACACAACAGGTAACACTGGAGTCAAAGGATCTGGAGACAAGAGTGGTGAATGTAGACTGGGTCTCTAGAAGTTAATCGCTCTGAATTGCAACTCCTTAGCCTGCTGAAGGTGATAATAAAACTCATGCAAAAAGTCCCTTGTGATAATCAAATTATACAGATATACATATGTATTTTCATTAAAGAATATTATTTTTTAAAAGTCCTATAGTTCATTTCTCTGAATTCCTTGTATCTGGAGAAAGCTGAGCTAATTTGTTCATGCAGCCATAAACCAAACAATTGTTAACTCTATAACAACGTAATACTTAGCCAAGATGTTAGCGAACTTTTCAAAAAGCTAACATTAAAAAAAATGAAATTAAAGGCAAACAGAGTAAGAGTATTACATTCATTATGCCTACCTCCAAAAACAATCTTATCAAGCTTCTAAAAAGACAGTGCCCTGGAGATTTTCTGTACCAAAGTTTAAATATTGTGCAGCTCATTAATCAAACAAACACAATCTAAATAAAGAGTAACTATGTCATATGGCCATAAATTACAAGCTTGAGGAAAATCCACACAGTAAAGCAGCATGATAAAAGGCGATCACACATTTTCTTTTTAAGCTAATTCCATGGAACATGCTTGGCACCTATTAATAACTGGACTGAATGAAAGAAGTATGTTGACTGCCTGAATGAATGACCATCAGTCTCAAAAGCATCACCTTTCAGGGCTAAAGCCAACAATCTATTAAACATGAAATTACTTATGCAAATTTTGAAGCAACTTTAAAAATGATGATGATGATAATAATAAAGATGATGGGGATGTTGATGATAGTGGTAGCAACAGGACTTACTCTGACTCAGGCACTGTTCAAAGTACTTTACACATGATAACTAATTTTGTCTTCATACTAACCCTCTGAAGAAGGTTTTAATATTATTTCCATTCTACAGACCAGAAACTAAGGCAAAGATGGATGAGCAACTTGCCTAAGCTCCTAGAAGTAATAAGCAGCAGAGCTGGGATTTGAACCCAGGCAGTAGCTAGGGATGAACTGGAAATTAGCGCAGAGCAAAGCAAGTGCCCGTAAACATGACAGCAACTAACTTTGTATAATAAGTTACTCACATTAAAAACATGAAAAATCCAGGTTGATAGGCTGGATTCATTTTATACACATAGAGTAAAATATTGCAAGACTCTTAAAACACAAGGCACAAGACTGTTAAAACGCAAGTAATACTCAAGGAGCTGACATCTAAGAAAAACACTGTACCACGATGAAGGCTGAAATGTTCACTTTAAACTGTTGTTCAAAGAGAAGAAAAAAGCAATTAAGAAATCCAGGTTGCAGAAGAGTTGGAAGCATTGAGGCTCATTTGTATACATGTTTGTCAGGAAGTTCTCATATCATATAAAGAAAATGAGAGAAAAAAGTAATTTAGCAATTAATTTTAGAATTAGGTTTCACTCAAGTATTCTACTTATCTTGATGTTTCCTATAAAATAAAAACTATAATCTAAAAAAAACCAAACATTAAATTGAAATAAAATATTCACATAAGTAGAATATACCTCAATGCATCCACTGTTTTCAGCGATGTCAAGAGTTCTGTCTGCACACCATTCATAACTTCATCTTCTAAGTCCTGTGTGGAATTCTGTAGTGAAACAAACCCATAAGCATGTGGATGTTATGCACATAAAATTGAAGGTTTGAATAAAAAGTCTCAACAGGAGAGAGTAAATGGTTTTACTCTGGATATATACAGCATGCTCCAATTTCTTTGAAGACTGGAAACAGGTGTTAATCTTTTCAGTGCTTTCAATGTTCTTTTCTCTTCCATTTGGTTTCTGAAATACTCAAACGGGCCATTTACACAAGGCAGTATGTTAAGAGCTTTGGAATACATCATTTAGCTTCCTGCTACTCAACCATAAGCTTCTGGGACTGACTGTTTTAAATCAGCAAGGAAAAGGGGTACCAAAGGGAAGGTTCCATTGACAGGTAGTGATGTATTAGCTTTAATGTACTGTACTTGCTTGCATCTCCCTGGTGACACTAAAAATATAAAGAAAGCAAAATTCATGAAAAAAAGGTTGCCTGGCAAGGTCACTTCTATCAAAAGTGTGACAGGACTAGTGCAGGAAAAGAAATCTGGAGTTCTTACTTTGCCTTAAGACTTTAATTCTGAGGATGATTTTCAGCACAGAGAAACTAAAATTAACCACTTAACTTCTAAAATGGTAAACACTCTTCTACTGCAGAGAGGTAAGAGGGCAAGAGAGGTCCTGCACTCCAGGATGGTGGCAAAGTTGAACTGGGTGTTACATAGAGGAGAGGTGGATTCTAGAAAGCCAGCCCGCTTGAGATTCTCATTTAGTAAGACATTAGTTCTCTGTTAGGCTTTGGAACTGAACTTTTTTTTCTTTTTTTAAACATCTTTATTGGAGTATAATTGCTTTACGTTGGTGTGTTAGTTTCTGCTTTATAACAAAATGAATCAGCTATACATATACGTATATCCCCATATCTCCTCCCTCTTGTGTCTCCCTCCCACCCTCTCTATCCCACCCCTCTAGGTGGTCACAAAGCACCGAGCTGATCTCCCTCTGCTATGCGGCTGCTTCCCACTAGCTATCTATTTTACATTTGGTAGTGTATATATGTCCATGCCACTCTCTCACTTCGTCCCAGCTTACCCTTCCCACTCCCCGTGTGGAATGAACTTTAACAGAGTAAGTCTGCAGACACATCACTCTTCAGAAGCAGAGTCACAGATAGAGCTCATTACAAACTTAGGTTTCACTGAAACAAACTACATGGAGCATTCATGGATCTAAACGTATCATTTCAACCAAAAAATGCAACAGATGAGTTAAAAGGCTGGACATAAAGGAATTAGGTTAATATTTTGAAGAAAACAAGACAGGGAGGCACAACTTAAGCAGTGTGTCATTGTGAACTGATTAAAAAAAACTTATTTCATTTTTAGATTGAAGAGCAACATTTCACCTAGGGGTTGGTAGTTTTGGGAAGCACTTGATCTACACTAGATTTAAAAAATTTATTCACTTTTTCGTCTTCATGAGGATAAAGAAAGAAAAAAAAAATCCAAAAAGTTGAAGGATGCTTTTTAGTTTAAGGTACTAAATCTTAAAAGATGAAGGTCTTTGAAAGCTTTCAAACATTCACCTTATTATGAAGGGCTTGATGTGTGCTTACATCAAAAAGTCACAGGGTTGGGCAGGTTACAAAAATACTTGAAGAGACAATTTAACAAAATATACATACTTGTGACTATTGCACATGACAGAACATTTGATGACTGCATTTAGGTCAAAATCAGAATCACTGACTCTCTCATCTCTCTCTCTCACAAGAGGGAGCTCCATGAAGGGTGAGGCTGTATCTAGTCCTCTCTACATTAAGCACACAACACACAGAATTGATTTAGTGAACGTTAATGAGCAAATAAGCTGAATGGCATTCTATTAGCTTCCTAATACTGTGCAATAAATTCAAAATTAAATGGCTAAAAAACATTATCTCCCATAGTTTCTGGGAGAGATTTAGAAGTGGCTTGGCTGGGCAGTTGTGGGGTAGAATCTCTCATAAGGTTGCGGTCAAGGTGTCAGCAGGGCTGCAGCTGCAATCATCTAAAGGCTTAACTGGAGCTTTAAGATCCACTACTTTTTCTCTTATAAAAGCTTCATTAAGATATGCTTTATATAACATTAAACCCACCCTTTGAAAAAGTACAGTGCAGTTCTTTTTCACTTATTCACAGAGTTTTGCAACCATCACCACTATGTAATTTTAGAACAATTTCAAAACCCCACAAAGAAACCCCATAC
This sequence comes from Tursiops truncatus, assembly GCF_011762595.2. Classification (NCBI taxonomy): domain Eukaryota; kingdom Metazoa; phylum Chordata; class Mammalia; order Artiodactyla; family Delphinidae; genus Tursiops; species Tursiops truncatus. Next base: position 30,711,552 of record NC_047040.1, read on the forward strand.
TCATTAGCCAGCACTCCCCATGTTTTCTGCTTCCCACAGCCCATGGCAATCATTTACTTTCTGTCGCTAAGGATTTTTTTAAAAATACAATTTATTTATTTATTTGTTTGTTTGTTTATGGCTGGGTTGGTCCTTTGTTGCTGCACGCAGGCTTCCTCTAGTTGCTCTTCGTTGTGGTGCGCGGGCTTCGCACTGAAGTGGCTTCTCTTGTTGCGGTGCACGGGCTCTAGGCTCAGTAGTTGTGGCTTGTGGGCTCTAGAGTGCAGGCTCAGTAACTGTGGCATGAGGGCTTAGCTGCTCCGCGGCATGTGGGATCTTCCCGGGCCAGGGCTCGAACCCAGTCCCTGCATTGGCAGCTGGACTCTTAACCACTGTGCCACCAGGGAAGCCATGTCGATAAGGATTTACCTATTCTAAACATTTTATATAAACAGAATCATAAGATATGTGGCTTCTATCACTTAACATGATGTTCTTAAGACCCTCCCATGTTGTGGCATGTATCAGTATTTCATTCCATTTTTTGGTCAAATAATATTCCACTGTATGGATGTACCACATTCTGTTTACCCATGTATCACTCTATGGGCGTTTGGGTTGTTTCCACTTTTGCTTATGATTATGAATTATGCTGCCACGAATATTTGAAAGTGTTCAATTGTGAAATAATGCTAAGAATGAGAAATTCTTGCATGGACAGATGTTTTTCATTTCTCTCAGGTATACACCTAGGAGTGGAATTGTTGGGCCATATCTTAACTCTATGTTTAACATTTTGAGGGACTGCTATAGTATTTCCAAAACATCTGCACAATTTTGCATTCCCATCAGTAACATATGAGGGTTCCAATTTCTCAAAATCCTCACCAACACTTGTTATTTTCCTTTTTTTAAAAACAATTTAGCCATCATAGTGGGTGTAAAGTGGTTTTTGTTTTGCATATACCTAATGACTAATGATTTGCATTTCCCTAATGATTAATGATGCTGAGCTACTTGTCATGAGACTGTTGGACATTTGTATATCTTCTTTGAAGAAATGCCTAATTATTTGTATTTTTATTATTGAGTTGTAAGAGTTTCCTAAACATTCCATATACAAATTCCTTACGTATACGATTTCCAAATCTTCTCCCATTCTATGGGCTGTGTTTTCACTATCTTGATAGGCCCTTTGAAGCACAAAAGTTTCTAATTTTAATGAAGTTCTATTTATTTTTTCTTTAGTTCCTTGTGTTTTGGTGTCATATCTAAGAAATACTGCCTAACACAAGGTCACAAGGATTTACTCCTATATGTTTTCCTAAGTGTTTTACCGTGTTAGCTCTTACATTTAGGCCTATCACCATTTCTATCTAGTTAATTTTTGTACACTGCGTGAGGTAGGGGGTCCAACTTCATTCTTCACATGTGGCTATTTAGTTGTGCCAGCACCATCTGTTGAAAAGACTATTCTTTCTGCACTGAGTTGTATTAACACCCTTACCAAAACTCAATTGACCAAAAATGCAAGGGTTTATTTCTGGACTCTCAATTTTATTCTATTGATCTATATTTGCATCCTTTTGCCAGTACTACACAGTCTTGATTACTGTAGCTTTGTACTAAGTTTTGGAATCAGGAAGTAAGGATTCTCCAATTATTTTTTTAAGTTTGTTCTGACTGTTCTGGGTTCTTTGCATTTTCATATGAATTTTAGAATCTGAGCATCAAGTTTTGCAAAAGTGCTAGCTGGATTTTGATAAGGATCACATTGAATCTGTAGCTTAATTTAGAGAGTATTACCATCTTAACAAAATAAGTCTAGTCTATGAACAGTTAACAGTGGCAGTTATTAAAACAAATATTCTTTTTTGGCTTTGTAATACTATATAGACATACATCCTCGGGATGTCAAAGAAAAAACTGGGATGTTTGTTATAAGGTTTTAACTGTATTTTTGACTCTGCTCCTTACTCCAACTGTAATTTTCTTGTTGATCCCATGCCAAGGTAAGAAAACAACGTATTTTCTGGTTCAAATCAATGTTCCGCAAGGTTCAAAGGAATTTTTTTTGAGTTCTGGTTAGATAGTAAGTAAAGGTTTTATTTATGTCAACGAAGTACCTAATGCTCCGAGTATATGAAAATGTCTATTAGAATTTGAAAGCAATACTGGCCCAACTGCAATGTGATAATCTGCTCAAGGGTAATTCTGAACTGACTACACTTATATAGCAATCATGTCAATCACTACAGACTTAAAGAAAAAACACACATTCACAGATTTATGTGTCTAAGACAAAAGTTCTACTATTTTAAAAGCTGCATCAAAAACTCTGCTTGCCACAGCTATCAAAAAGGGTAGTTAAAAAAAAAAAAAGCTTCCGTGGTGGCGCAGTGGTTGAGAGTCCGCCTGCCGATGCAGGGGACACGGGTTCGTAACCCAAGTCCGGGAAGATCCCACATGCCGCGGAGCGGCTGGGCCCGTGAGCCATGGCCGCTGAGCCTGCGCGTCCGGAGCCTGTGCTCCGCAACGGGAGAGGCCACAACAGGCCCGCGTACCGCAAAAAAAAAAAAAAAAAAAAAAAAAAGGGTAGTAACTATAGTTTATTATCTCAACTAATGGGCAGTGTTTGTCACTTGCCAAAATCATTTCTATATATTGAAGTAAAAGAATTCTTTGATATTCTCTAGAGATGGGGCAGGCAGACAGATGCTTAGGACATCCTACAAGGACACAAAGCCAATTCCCAATTGACTTCAACAATACTGTAGCAGTGCAGTGCTTCAAGACTTAGACAAAGACAGCTTATTTCTTGACAGGGTCCATAAAAATCACTTTTCCCAAAAATTACCAAATAAATGATATGCCATAATTTAAGAGCGCTTAGGCTTTTCCTTCACTAAATAACAGGATGAAAAGAAGAGTCACAAAATCACACAAAGCTAAAAATAAAAATTATATATATTTTTTCTCATAGCTTATTTGAATAACTTTGAGCCAAATCTGTAAAATGGTGACTTTTAAATTTGGGAATAAAGGGGTAAAAATCATTTCATTATGAAGAGCTAGGGTATAAACAACAGATGCTGAACAGTCACTATATTTCTTCAGTTTAGATTTGAGAAATATTAGTTACGTGATTTCAAATCCTCAAATTTGTCTCCAGAAAATACTATGGTTTGGCAAGCTCTATGCTTAATCTTATTGGTAAAATTATTATAATTTCTATTTTTAATGTTAACTTAAAATAGATCTGATCGGTTGCAGAGAATACAAGGTTATAAAGCTACGTTGAAATTTACTTTGTCTCTTCCTTTTGCTCACATTACAATACTTTGCTCCCTAATAAAGTTCAGCAGGAGGTCGTGTCTTGCCAGCCAGGCAGAGACCTTTAAGAAGCTTGTCCTTTACCTCTTTGATTATCAGAGCAGGGAACGTATCATATGTGGCTCTCACAACAGACAAGTTTAATTACTACAATTTTTAAAACGTGAACATTTTTAGCAACACTTTCAGGATCATGGGAGCATTTCTGACAGCCAGAATGAGTTGGATTTAAACATCACTGTGCTATTTTTAGCTTTAAAATCAACACTTACATAAATACTCCCAAACCAATTAGCGGCAGCTGGAAAGTAAAGGTGTTCACATTTAGTTAGCACGAGTGCTCACGACAGCAAGTGTTCACAGGCTGCACGGAAGGGGCCAAGTACCAGGCAGGGCAGTCCTCTCTCTCCAGTGTGATCCTGGTGTTGGCACCAGGCTGTCGTTTCAACGTTCACTGTGGGTGTAAGTCACCGATTTCGTACAGGAAAGTGTATTCATGACGTAGCCTCATTAAGTTATACATCTCCAAATAAACTTAACACTCATGATAAAACTTTTTGGAAGAAAACATTACCCACATTCTCATCACTATTCCCTAGTCATGCACAGCTATAAAACAATATTAAAAACAGCTTTACTGCTCAGTTTTTCATCTCTCAGATGAGAACTGAAATAGATGTTATCTGTAGATGGCTTGCTTTGACTTACAGGTGAAGATATATGGCCTTGATTCCCCACCCCAATGCATTTTAGCCACATTTGAAACCACTTGCCTACAAAATTTTAATTACAATTCAGTGATGGTTCCAAAACTCAGGTGTATTTTATAACAAGATTTGCATTCTGAAAAGCCAACTGCAAGTTTCCTTTGAAATTGCATATGAATTTTAGAATGAGAGTAATAGAAAAATTATACAGAGAAGACTTGAATGCTAGGTTATGTGCCTGGTGCTCATACATAAACATCATGTAAATTATAAAATAAAATAAAATTCTGGGCATAATTTCAGAATATTTGTTTTGACTTTTTAGAACACGAATATCTGTACTAAAGTAAAAACAAGTTGTATCTGATACGCACACATGAGATGAACATCCATTTTGGTAGTCAAGCACTGTTATTTAAGCTTGATCTAAGATATTTTCTTCATGCCTTGGGCAATGCCGTGCCATGGGAAATATCTCAGTTGGCTTCAGAGATCCTACCCCAAAATGTTTCAGTCCTAGCAATTTGACACGTCCTTAACTTATTTTATATAAATGATATGTTTATTCATTATATATATATATATATATATACACACACATATATAACAAACGTAAATGTTATATATACAAAATGTATATTAGGTTGTATTGGGTTGGCCAAAAAGTGCCTTTAGTTTTTAACTAAAAAGACATTTTTCATTTTCACCAAGAACTTTATTGAACATTTCCACCCTTTTGTTCCACTACCTTCTGCCATTTTTCAGGCAACTTCATAATTCAATCTTCCCAAAACTTGTTATCTTTTTGAGCAAAGAACTGTTCCAAGTGCCTTTTACAGTCTTCCAGGGATTTGAATTTTTTTCCATTAAGAGAATTTTGTAAAGACTTAAATAAATGGAAATCCAAAGGTGCAATGTCTGGTGAATACAGCAGATGAATCAGAACTTCCCAGCCAAGCTGTAACAGTCTTTGTCTGGTCATCAGAGAAACATGTGGTCTTGTGTTATCCTGATGGAAGATTACGCATTTTCTGTTGACTAATTCTGGACGTTTTTCGTCAAGTGCTGCTTTCAGTTGGGCTAACTGGGAGCAGTACTTGTTGGAATTAATCATTTGGTTTTCCAGAAGGAGTTCATAATAGAGAACTCCCTTCCAATCCCACCATATACACAACATCAACTTCTTTGGATGAAGACCGGCCTTTGGAGTGGTTGGTGGTGGTTCATTTCACTTGCCCCACGATCTCTTCCATTCCACATTACTACAGTATCAACTTTTCATCGCCCATCACACTTTGTTTTACAAATGGAAGGTTTTCATTACATTTAAGTAGAGAATTGCTTGCAGAAATATGGTCTAGAAGGTTTTTTTTTAGCTTAACTTATGTGGAAACCAAACATCAAAGCAATGAACATAGCCAAGCTGGTGTAAATGATTTTCAAGGCTTGATTCAGATATTTTGACTATGTCGGCTATCTCCCCTCCCACGTGATATAACGTTGATTGCTCTCAATTAATGTCTCGATTTGATTGCTCTCAACTTCAACTGGGCTACCCGACCATGGAGCATCATTCAGCTAGAAATCTCAAGCACAAAACTTTGCAAACCACTTTGACACGTTTGATCAGTCACAGCACCTTCTCCATACACCGCACAAATCTTTTTTTGCATGTCGGTTGCATTTCTACCTTTCTTGAAATAATAAAGCGTAATATGCCAAAAATGTTGCTTTTTTTTCTATCTTCAATATTAAAATGGCTGCACAAAAATGGACCAATTTTGATATGTCTTTTTTTAACTGCATGCTAATATGACAGCTGTCACATACAATCTAACAAAACTGTTTTGAATGAAATTAAAGACAACTAAGTGCTACTAGAGCCATCTTACGGAAAAAGCCGAATGAACCTTTTGGTCAACCCAATATATTCATATATCTAGAAATTGGCACTGCCTTATAATAAATAGTGCACATCCTCAGATATCCTGAACAATACTAAGCAAGCCCTAGAAAGAATGGTGCTGACAAGCTAGTCTAGTCCACTCATTTTATAGGTAAGGAAACTGAGACACAGAAGGACGAGGTAACAAGTCTTTTAAATTATTGTGATAGCGACAAAGCCAGAATCCAGGATTCTTGATTCTCAATACAGTGCTCTTTCTCTGTACCATGGTAAATAGTTGCTGACTTAATGAATGCTGATCTTATGCTGAACTCTTTATGAATTCTTTTTTCTTTCAATGATAGTAACAAACACTCTAATGATGTCTTGGATATACTTTACCCATATTTCAAAGATCTCACAACATTTCACATACAACTAGATACATATTCATGACAATCCTAAATAATTTCTAGGCATTCATATTCCAATTTTATACATGGGCATATTCAAGTAAAAAAAAAAAAAGCTTAATGCCTTGTTCAAGGTGAAACTAAGGGACAAAGAAAGGACCAAGGATCCATGTGTCCTAAGACTGAGGTTTGTATGCAAGCATGTTAAACATATTTACCTTGTGATGTCTCTTAGCCGCTGATTTTAGACAAATGGTGAAGCATTAAAAAGGATTTATATGAAAAACTATCAAGTATGTCATTATTCTAGAGATTGAGCTCTAATAATTTTGTTTTATTTATTTATTTTAACATTTTAACATATAATTGCTTTAAATGGTGTGTTAGTTTCTGCTTTATAACAAAGTGAATCAGTTACACATATACATATGTTCCCATATCTCTTCCCTCTTGTGTCTCCCTCCCACCCTCCCTATCCCACCCCTCTAGGTGGTCACAAAGCACTGAGCTGATCTCCCTGTGCTATGCGGCTGCTTCCCACTAGCTATCTATTTTATGTTTGGTAGTGTATATATGTCCATGCCACTCTCTCACTTTGAACCAGCTTGCCCTTCCCTCTCCCTGTATCCTCAAGTCCTTTCTCTAGTAGGTCTGTGTCTTTATTCCCATCTTGCCCCTAGGTTCTTCATGACTTTTTTTTTGGATTCCATATATGTGTGTTAGCATACGGCATTTGTTTTTCTCTTTCTGACTTACTTCACTCTGTATGACCGACTCTAGGTCCATCCACTTTGCTACAAATAACTCAATTTCATCTCTTTTTATGGCTGAGTAATATTCCATTGTACATATGTGCCACACCTGCTTTACCCACTCATTTGCTGATGGACACTTAGGTTACTTCCATATTCTGGCTATTGGAAATAGAGCTGCAATGAACATTTTGGTACGTGACTCTTTTAGAACTATGGTTTTCTCAGGGTATATGCCCAGGAGTGGGATTGCTGGGTCGTATGGTAGTTCTATTTTTAGCTTTTTAAGGAACCTCCATACTGTTCTCCATAGTGGCTGTATCAATTTACATTCCCACCAACAGGGCAAGAGAGTTCCCGTTTTTCCACACCCTCTCCAGCATTTATTGTTTGTAGATTTTTTGATGACGGCCATTCTGCCCAGTGTGAGATGATATCTCATTGTAGTTTTTTTTTTTTCTCCAAGGTAACAGTAGTGTTTTGATTTTTTTAACATTGCAAACATGTCTATAAACCTAATAGATTTTTTCTTCTTTTTTTTTAAACAGCAGGTTCTTATTAGTCATCAATTTTATACACATCAGTGTATACATGTCAACCATTGTAGTTTTGACTTGCATTTCTTTAATGATTAATGATGTTGAGCATTCTTTCATGTGTTTGCAGGCAATGTGTATATCTTCTTTCGAGAAATGTCTATTTAGGTCTTGTGCCAATTTTTGGATTGGGTTGTTTGTTTTGTTGATATTGAGCTGCATGAGCTGCTTGTATATTTTGGAGATTAATCCTTTGTCAGTTGCTTCATTTGCAAATATTTTCTCCCATTCTGAGGGTTGGCTTTTCATCTTGTTTATCGTTTCCTTTGCTGTGCAAAAGCTTTTGAATTTCATTAGGTCTCATTTGTTTACTTTTGTTTTTTATTTCCATTTCTCTAGGAGGTAGGTCAAAAAGGATCTTGCTGTGATTTATGTCATAGAGTGTTCTGCCTATGTTTTCCTCTAAGAGTTTTATAGTGTCTGGCCTTACATTTAGGTCTTTAATCCATTTTGAGTTTACTTTTGTGTATGGTGTTAGACAGTGTTCTAATTTCATTCTTTTACATGTAGCTGTGCAGTTTTCCCAGCACCACGTATTGAAGTGGCTGTCTTTTCTCCACTGTATATTTTTGCCTCCTATATCAAAGATAAGGTGATCATATGTGCGCGGGTTTATCTCTGGCCTTTCTATCCTGTTCCATTGATCTATATTTCTGTTTTTGTGCTGGTACCATATTGTCTTGACTACTGTAGCTTTGTAGTATAGTCTGAAGTCAAGTAGCCTGATTCCTCCAGGTCCAGTTTTCTTTCTCAAGATTGCTTTGGCTATTTGGGGTCTTTTGTGTTTCCATACAAATTGTGAAATTTTTTATTCTAGTTCTGTGAAAAATGCCAGTGGTAGTTTGAAATGAATCACATTGAATCTGTAGACTGCCCTGGGTAGTAGAGTCATTTTCACAATGTTGATTCTTCCAATCTAAGAACATGGTATATCTCTCCATCTATTTCTTGTCTTTAATTCCTTTCATCAGTGTCTTATAATTTTCTGAATACAGGTCTTTTCTCTCCTTAGGTAGGTTTATTCCTAGATATTTTATTGTGTTTGTTGCAGTGGTAAATGGGAATGTTTTCTTAATTTCACTTTCAGATTTTTCATCATTAGCGTATAGTAATGCAAGAGATTTCTGTGCATTAATTTTGTATCCTGCTAATTTACCAAATTCATTGATTAGCTCTAGTAGTTTTCTGGTAGCATCTTTAGAATCCCTATGTATAGTATCATGTCATCTGCAAACAGTGACAGCTTTACTTCTTCTTTTCCAGTTTGGATTCCTTTTATTTCTTTTTCTTCTCTGATTGCTGTGGCTAAAACTTCTAAAACTATTCTGAATAACAGTGGTGAGACTGGGCAACCTTGTCTTATTCCTGATCTTAGTGGAAATGGTTTCAGTTTTTCACCACTGAGGACAATGTTGGCTATGGGTTTGTCATACATGGCTTTCATTATGTTGAGGTAAGTTCCCCCTATGCCTACTTTCTGGAGGGTTTTTATCATAAATGGGTGTTGAATTTTGTCAAAAGCTTTCTCTGCATCTATTGAGATGATCATATGGGTTTTCTCCTTCAGTTTGTAAATATGTTGTATCACATTGATTGATTTGCATATATTGAAGAATCCTTACATTCCTGGGATAAACCCCACTTGATCATGTTGTATGATCGTTTTAATGTGCTGCTGGATTCTGGTTACTAGTATTCTGTTGAGGAATTTTGCATCTATGTTCATCAGTGATATTGGCCTGTAGTTTTCTTCTTTTGTGACATCTTTGTCTGGTTTTGGTATCAGGGTGATGGTGGCCTCGTAGAATGAGTTTGGGAGTTTTCCCCCCACTGCTATATTTTGGAAGAGTTTGAGGAGGATAGGTGTTAGCTCTTCTCTAAATGTTTGATAGAATTAGCCTGTGAAGCCATCTGGTCTTGGGCTTTTGTTTGTTGGAAGATTTTTAATCTCAGTTTCAATTTCATTGCTTGTGATTCGTCTGTTCATATTTTCTATTTCTTCCTGGTTCAATCTTGGAAGGTTCTGCATTTCTAAGAATTTGTCCATTTCTTCCAGGTTGTCCACTTTATTGGCATAGAGTTGCTTGTAGTATAATCTCTCATAATCCTTTGTATTTCTGCAGTGTCAGTTGTTACTTCTTTTTCATTTCTAATTTTATTGATTTGTCTTCTCCCTTTTTTGTTGATAAGTCTGGCTAATGGTTTATTGATTTTGTTTATTTTCTCAAAGAACCAGCTTTTAGTTTTATTGATCTCTGCTATTGTTCCCTTCATCATTTATTTCTGATCTGACCTTTATGATTTCTTTCCCTCTGTTAACTTTGCGTTTTTTTGTTGTTTTTCTAACTGCTCTAGGTGTAAGGTTAGGTTGTTTAAATTGTTTCTTATTTCTTAAGGTAGGGTTGTATTGCTATAAACTTCCCTCTTAGAACTGCTTTTGCTGCATCCCATAGGTTTTGGGTCATTGTGTTTTCATTGTCATTTGTTTCTAAGTGTTTTTTGATTTCCTCTTTGCTTTCTTCCATGATCTCTTGGTTATTAAATAGTGAATTGTTTAGCCTCCATGTGTATTTTTTTTACAGATTTTTTCCTCTAATTGATATCTAGTCTCAGAGCATTGTGGTCAGAAAAGATACTTGATACAATTTCAATTTTCTTAAAGTTACCAAGGCTTGTTTTGTGACCCAAGATATGATCTATCCTGGAGAATGTTCTATGAGCACTTGAGAAGAATGTGTATTCTGTTGTTTTGGGATGGAATGTGCTATAAATATCAATTAAGTCCATCTTGTTTAAGGTATCATTTAAAGCTTGTGTTTCCTTATTTATTTTCATTTTGGATGATATGTCCATTGGTGAAAGTGGGGTGTTAAAGTCCCCTACTAGGATTGTGTTGTCAATTTCCCCCTTTATGGCTGTTAGTATTTGCTTTATGTATTGAGGTGCTCCTATGTTGGGTGTATAAATATTTACAATTGTTATATCTTCTTCTTGAATTGATCCCTTGATCATTATATAGTGTCCTTCTTTGTCTCTTGTAATAGTCTTTGTCTTAAAGTCTATTTTGTTTGATATGAGAATTGCTATCCCAGCTTTCTTTTGTTTTCCATTTGCAGGGAATATCTTTTTCCATTCCCTCACTTTCAGTCTGTATGTGTCCCTAGGTCTGAAGTGGGTATCTTATAGACAGCATATATATGGGTCTTGTTTTGGTATCCATTCAGCCAGTCTATGTCTTTTGGTGGGAGCATTTAACCCATTTACATTTAAGGTAATTATCAATATGTATGTTCCTATTACCATTTTCTTAATTGTTTTGCATTTGTTATTGTAGGTCTTTTCCTTCTCTTGTGTTTCCTGCCTAAAGAAGTTCCTTTAACATTTGTTGTAAAGCTGGTTTGGTGGTGCTGAATTCTGTTAGCTTTTGCTTATCTGTAAAGGTTTTAATTTCTCTGTCAAATCTGAATGGGATCTTTGCTGGGTAGAGTAATCTTGGTTGTAGGTTTTTCTCCTTCATCAGTTTAAATATGCCCTGCCACTCCCTTCTGGCTTGCAGAGTTTCTGCTGAAAGATCAGCTGTTAATCTTATGGGGATTCCCCTGTATGTTAATTGTTGCTTTCCCTTGCTGCTTTTAATATTTTTTCTTTGTATTTAGTTTTTGATAGTTTGATTAATATGTGTCTTGGCATGTTTCTCCTTGCATTTACCCTGTATGGGACTCTCTGTGCTTCCTGGACTTGAATAACTATTTCCTTTCCCATATTAGGGAAGTTTTCAACTATAATCTCTTCAAATATTTTCTCAGTCCCTTTCGTTTTCTCTTCTTCTTCTGGGACCCCTATATTTCAAATGCTGGTTCGTTTAACGTTGTCCCAGAGGTCTCTGAGACCATCCTCAGTTCTTTTCAATCTTCTTTCTTTATTCTGCTCTGCAGTAGTTATTTCTACTATTTTATCTTCCAGGTCACTTATCCATTCTTCTGCCTCAGTTATTCTGGTATTGATCCCTTCTAGAGAATTCTTAATTTCATTTATTGTGTTGTTCATCACTGTTTGTTTGCTCTTTAGTTCTTCTAGTTCCTTGTTAAATGTTCCTTGTATTTTCTCCATTCTATTTCCAAGACTTTGGATTATCTTTACTAGCATTATTCTGAATTCTTTTTTAGGTAGACTGCCTATTCCTCTTCATTTGTTTGGTCTGGTGCGTTTTTGCCTTGCTCCTTCATCTGCTGTGTGTTTCTCTGTCTTCTCATTTTGCTGAACTTACTGTGTTTGGGGTCTCCTTTTCGCAGGCTGCAGGTTCGAAGTTTCCGTTGTTTTTGGTGTCTGTCCCTAGTGGCTAAGGTTGGTTCAGTGGGTTGTGTAGGCTTCCTGGTGGAGGGGACTAGTGTCTGTGTTCTGGTGGATGCAGGGTACATCACTTTGACTGTGGACATTTAATCCGCTGCTCCTGAGGCTGCTGGGAGAGATTTCCCTTTCTCTTCTTTGTTCGCACAGCTCCCGGGGTTCAGCTTTGGATTTGGCCCCGCCTCTGCGTGCAGGTCCCCTGAGGGCGTCTCTTCTTCACTCGGACAGGACAGGGTTAAAGGAACAGCTGATTCGGGGGTTCTGGCTCACTCAGGCCGGGGGGAGGGAGGGGTGCGGATGCGGGGCGAGCCTGCGGCGGCAGAGGCCACCATGACGTTGCACCAGCCTGAGGCTGCCGTGCGTTCTCCCGGGGAAGTTGTCCATAGATCATGGGACCCTGGCAGTGGCAGGCTGCACAGTCTCCCGGGAGGGGAGGTGTGGACCGTGACCTGTGCTCGCACACAGTCTTCTTGGTGGCGGCAGCAGCAGTCTTAGCGTCTCATGCCCGTCTCAGGGGACCGTGCTTTTAGCCGCGGCTCACGCCCATCTCTGGAGCTCCTTTAAGCAGCGCTCTTAATCCCCTCTCCTCGCGCACCAGGAAACAAAGAGGGAAGAAAAAGTCTCTTGCCTCTTCGGCAGCTCCAGACATTTTCCTGGAGTCCCTCCCGGCCAGCTGTGGCGCACTAGCCCCTTTAGGCTGTGTTCACGCCATCCCCAGTCCTCTCCCTGGGATCAGACCTCCGGAGCCCGAGTCTCAGCTCCCAGCCCCACCCGTCCCAGCAAGTGAGCAGACAAACCTCTTGGGCTGGTGAGTGCCGGTCGGCCCTGATCCTCTGTACGGGAATCTCTCTGCTTTGCCCCCGCACCCCTGTTGCTTTGCTCTCCTCCGCGGTGCCGAAGCTACCCCCTCCGCCACCCGCAGTCTCCGCTCGTGAAAGGCCTTCCTAGTGTGTGGAAACCTTTCCTCCTTCACAGCTCCTTCCCACTGTTGCAGGTTCCGTTCCTATTCTTTTGTCTCTGTTTTTTCTTTTTTCTTTTCCCTACCCAGGTACGTGGGGCGTTTCTTGCCTTTTGGGAAGTCTGAGGTCTTCTGCCAGTGCTCAGTAGGTGTTCTGTAGGAGTTGTTCCACATGTAGATGTATTTCTGATGTATTTGTGGGGAGGAAGGTGATCTCTGCATCCTACTCTTCTGCCATCTTGATGCCCTTCTAATAATAATTTTACTTTTTAAATAAAAAGTTATTTTTTGAGAATACAATTCATTAGATCAATCTACTAACTAATGTCAAAACTTTGGCTTGTGGAGTATATGTGCACACATATATATAAACACGCACTGCTAAGCGACAGGGTAAGTTACCTTAATGCTCCTAGGGTAAAACTGGACTGAGTTTAAACAATTCTGGATTTTGTAAAATACACTGAAAGTCAACAATATTCCAGCTGGCTGTCTTACAGAGATCGTGCCATTGTGCATGAAGCACTTCACAGGTTAAATCCCACTGACTCTTGACACATTCAGAGTTGGCCACAACTTCTCATCTGGCATGTGTTCAGGAGACGCTGCATGGTTTTAATAGGTTTAATAAAAATAGACCAAGGTATAGTCGTAAAATTAAACTCTGGTCTAAGACAAAGGAGACACAGCTTCCAATAGAAGTTCTCTCATAGCTTTGCCTGTTGATGTCACCTAATCTCCTGACCCTCTCTTCCATTATCTGTAAAATAAGGACAAGAAGATTTCTAAGGTCTTTTCCAGGTACAAAATATCCTAGATATCCCAGAACTTAGTGAAGAGACACCAAATAGTAAGGCAGGTAAGTCTCCACTGAAGAAAATAAAAATTTTTCAACAGATAAATTAAGGGTGATTATTCATTTGAACAATTTTTTTTTTTTTGAAAGCTTCCCTTGAAAAGCAAACTCTCACAAAGACATATAATTATATACTTTCTTCACATACTGATTCTAAATAACTTTTGGGGAACCAAAATATGAAATGAGGTGAAGTCTACTTGAAATAAAACTAGAACCCTGCCTCCATACCTCATTCTTTTTCTTTTTCTTCTTCTGTGATATTTTCTTGGATATTTCCTTTCCTCCTTACTGTTAGTAATTAGCAGAGTTAAGAGTTCATTGTTAAGATTTGCCAGTATTCTGATTTAGATTTGAGAAGACAATCTTTTTGGATAATTTTTTTTTAAATGCATACTCATTACACATTTTACCTGCTGGGATTTTTTGTTTGTGTTATGTGTTGTTTGTTTTTTAAGAAAATTATAAGGCGACCAAGCTTGACTAAACCTGGTATCAGGAAGTTAAAACATAACTGTAAGTTAAAAAGAAAAAAAAAAAAAAAGCTGGGGGGAGGGGGGAAATTCCGTTCTGTTTGTGAGATCTGAGTTGAACAGACGCACTGACTAGTCTTATTTAGGTACCAAAAATGAAAACCACTATTGATGCCACGATCAGCACTGCATCGGCTCTGTTGATCTTTCAACCTAACACCAACACCTGTGGGTGTGCTGCTTCCCAAGCAAATATGTTCAATGAAAAGGCTGCTTTAAACACCTTAGAACTGTGAAAGTTCAGAAGTTCAACAAGGCGATCCTGCAGCTGCTGTTTTAAGGTTCAATGTTTCTTACTCATACTCAAATAACACATTTCAAAAAGTGCTAAAAAGAAAAGTGGAAAACACATTTTTTTTCAAATACAAGACTGATACAAACATGTTTATAATGACTGCTTCAGTTTATAAATGGATTACTTCCCCCACCCAGTTACATCTAATTTTCCCTAGTTTTCTGTATTACTGAATCTGTCAAAACCATTTGAGTACATCAAGCTAGTGCTGTCTACCAGTGAAAGGGTGAAGATACTGAACAATACAGCACACTCTCCCATAAGGGTCTGCTTCAGGTCATGCTCCCATCATAAAACATGTGATCAAAGGTATTATAAACACCTGCTTCTCTTCCATTTAATCTCTCTATTTAAACTGTAGCATCTTCTCAGATATTTAGAAAACAAGTCTGTCCAAATGGACAGTTTGATGGCACTAGAGCTTCACATGTAACTACAAACCATCACCTAAAGCTGGCAAACATAAAAAGACTTGAGGAAGTTGGGATAATTTAGCAATTGCAAAAAAATTTCTAGCTTAACTGTTTTTCTTGCTCGCTGAAATATATTTCAATCAGGTTTGATTCTCGAAATGTACCTTATGCACTGAAGCAAAGCTACACAGATTCCAAGCTTGGCTGGGAGAGTGTAAAGATAAAAGAAAATGCTATTAAAGGAATATTTTTCATTTGCACATGCATTTCACTCATGCCAGTACAGGCATACTCCTCTGCCGGTCTGCATTATGCAAGTCTTCCCTATGAAAATAGGCTGCAGAAAATGTTGAATCCACAACCATGTCCATAGGGACTTGTTTTAGGGGGAGAGAAAAACAACACAGGGATTTAGGTACATGCTCTGTTTAGTAGAAACTTTCCAAAAATTTCTCAAAGTGTAGGAAGTCAAAGGTCTGTGTTGAAAAATCCTTTACAATTATCAGATGGAGAACTAAGTCTGCAACTCCTCTTTGTCCATGAATAAGGCATGTTCAAGGACTTTGTTTTTAAGTCTTTCGTGTTGCTTACATTCGGTAGACATTCACTCTCTTCTCATCCAGCTCTGGGCTTGGCGGTGGCAGGGCGGGGGTGTGTGGAAAGTAGGATTCAAAGATGAATATAGCACTGTCTTTGCATTCAAAGCTGAGAGCTAGCTGGAACCATTGCCAGAGCCATCTCTGGTGAGATAATTTAAAGCAGAATTGAAAGCTTATCTTTATTTATTGATTGAAATAATTGAAGCAAAAGAGAATGCACCAATTTGTACCTGGCTGGTTATGTTTCTTTATATATGCTTTTATATTTTATTTAATATAATGTAATTTAAAATGACTTTCATTATTTATAAAATGGATCTAAACCAATATTTAAAACCATCTAGGTCCCAGAGTGGCTGCAAGCTTGAGTTTGTCAGGCTTTGGCCAGCTAGGAAAAGGAGACCTGTCCTACTGAAACCTCCAGACTGGAGATTACTGATCATGGTGGGGACCTTCCACCAGAGACAGGACTGGGAGCAAGACCCCATCATGGCAGCAAAGCCGTTTTGAAACTTTTGCTCAATAACTTTTGCTCAATATCTTTTCTTCCAGCTATCTCACTTCTTTAGATCCAAACTTAGGTCAAGGTAAGAAGTCTCTTGGGCCAGTTGTCTTCTTCCATTGTTTTTCCCTCTTTGGGCACCACTTCATCCTTCAGCGGCACATCACATCCCAAATGCCTCCGAACCTTCCTCCTCCACTATTTTCAGGAGGGCCCTGAAGCAGCATGAAGAAAATGAGCATGTTCTACTTCAGAGGGTTGCTGAGGAAGTGGTATCACTGGGCAAAGTCAGTTTTCATTTAAATCCAGGTGGTGGAGTGAATACTACAAGAAGTTCCTGAGCTCATGAAAGAGTTTCAGGGCAGGATGCTCCCCTTTGTTCCAGGCACTGTGCTACACACTAGGGATAAAATCATATATATTCATCATCTTAATGAGCTTATGCTGTGGAGGGAAGAGCAAAGAGGCTGGAGAGGAGATGGTAGTGACTGGCCTCTGCACTGTTCCCTTTATAAGCTCCATAATTCAACTCCACTGCGCACCAGCCAGATACCCACTGAACTGCTAGTCTTCCTCCAAACTCAGCCCCTTTCCATGTACAACAGCAGGTATAAGCAAACAGACTAAGAGAAATTAGACATTCTCTAACTAAAGCAGTGTTTTTAATATATATTTTTTAATCACAGTCTCACCTACAAAACTAATGACAGTAATGGTTCCCTTCCCAACACAGGTATACATATGCGTATACACACAGAATCCTGCACAAAATTTCAGGCTTTCCAAACTCCCCAAGCTTGACTATGATCTCAAGGTTAAGAACTTATATTTAGCTGTTAATGCAAGCCCATATCTCTGACAGAATCATAAGAGATTTGAACTACAGAAATGATACACATGTTTTCACAGACATATCCTTAAGCACTGACTGCTACAAGGGACAATATCTGAATAGGGCTGGAGGTGGCTGCTACAGATAAAAAGCCTGAGTGGATGGGGGGCAGGGGCTATCTCACTGACCACGCTCACCTTCTTTCCTGAGATCCTCCAGGGAGGGGAGAGGTACAGTACAAACATCCCTTCAAAATCTGTCAGCAAATGCTGCGATCTTTTCCGAAGACTCCTTGACAAGCTAAGTCATTCCTACACATGAACTTCCCAGTGTGAGTGACTCATACGGTGCTGCGGGAAAATTACAAATGATCACATGCTCTGGACCTTTGGCTGACATGCAGTACATATGAAATTTCAAATACTGAATCTGTGAGTGCTGAAGGTCTGATATTCTTGACGACTACTAGTCCATTTGTTCACTATTCTGGGATTGACAAATTTCAGCCTCTAAACTTAAATCTCTTCCTCCAACCCCTGATCCAGAAAATTACTAGAAGTATGTGGCAAAGTATACTCTAATTAGTTTTCTTAATTCACATCTTAAAACTGCTCCTAGGGCTTCCCTGGTGGCACAGTGGTTGAGAGCCCGCCTGCCGATGCAGGGGACACGGGTTCATGCCCCGGTCCGGGAAGATCCCACATGCCGCGGAGCGGCTGGGCCCGTGAGCCATGGCCGCTGAGCCTGCGCGTCCGGAGCCTGTGCTCCGCAACGGGAGAGGCCACAGCAGTCAGAGGCCCGTGTACCGCAAAAAAACAAACAAACAAAAAACTGCTCCTATTAGACAGTGATGAGTTAATCCAAATGTCATCTCTGGATTAATCTTTGAAACCCATTCAGATTCACCAAATGGGCATAGTTACTGGAGCAATTCTGTAGGACAAGAAATTTAAAGCAATGAAAACTGCTAGAGGAGGAATTGGCAGATCCTTTAAAAGTTCTGATACCTCTTACAGAAGAGCCACAAACCAGCTTCATAAGGAATTCTCCCACATCACCGGGCAATTCTTTTCAGCATAGCGCGTGCATCACTACCACCTCTCCCACCTTCATGTTCACCAGGCTTCAAGAACACAGTATGTGTGCTCAGGAAACACTGTCTGATGAATGTCACCTGAAATGCTCATGAAATTGACATGGCTCCCACCTTACAAAGTTGGAAGAAAGCAAGTCATGTCAGTTCACCTTAGGTCTCTGCTTGATTTTTATCAGCTTATAGTAGATGTTCATAGTTAGTGAATGAATGAATCACTGAACAAGCCAATCCACCTACCCTGTTTTCTGACTGTGAACCAGACTGTACTCCTGTATTCCCTCCCAAAGAAACATGGGCCAGTACACTTCTTCATAATTGCACGCAGAAATAACAAGCCAAGGAAAAACTGTATCTTTCTAGTCACTCAGCAAAATGTCAATTTATAAATAGTTGTAAATATTTGAATGTTCCCTGAACTATATTTTTCTAAGTAATAAGTATAACAGAAAAGAATGGTTTAAAAAAGAACACGCAGTTATTTTTTAAATCTATTACAGATCACTTACTCAATTCTATATACACAACAAAACAGAAACCCAAACAAGAAAGAAGTCTTTCTAATCAAAGATTCCCTGGACCTGAACAAAATAGAGATTTTCTTCTAATCCAATTTCTGTTAAGATGTCTGTCACAACACCATCAACCCAGTCCTCAGCCATGCCTAATCAGTGACAAAGGCTCACACTTTTAATGAACAACCGGGGTTGCATAGAGAAGTGCACGCTTCCTGACAGGGTTTTTAAACTGAGTGGTGATGTAAACCTCCCTATTCTCTTCATATTACAAGGGAAATACTTCTCCTGTAGCTGAGGACACTCGGCTCTACAAAATATGGCAAATGACCTATCCATTTGTGAAGCAATCCCAGCATATTAAAATTACATTTAACAGCTCTTCAGAAGGGAATGGCAACAGGAAACAAAAATAATAGTCTATATAATCTATAGATATTGGTTATTATATATTGGTTACTTTTCTGTGGGTGATCTCCTAAGGAATAATCAAATCACAAATATGACAGTAAAAAAAAAAAAGCTTGGTGTTAACTCATTCTTAAAGACTGAAATACATGCATGCAGAAAGAATAATGGTTACGATGCCCAATGGATGAAAAAAGAATATGAACAAAATAATGGACTCAGTCTTACCCTCTGCTCCAGTAAATGGGGAATCCATGAGATGTTAGGTTCATATTTGTTATCTCACCAAAACCAGAAATGTAGAGCAATTTGGTGGCTGGTATTCAGCAGTGGGCTGAAGTACCATGGACAATGAAAGGAGCCAGGCATGCAACTTGTGCTTCCTTTGCTCTTGCGAGCCAGGTAGTCAGGTGTGCTCATCAAGACAATTTGGAGCTGGTAGAGAAGAGGGGTCATAAGTTTTGCACCATTCTGTGTACTCTGCACTATGAAGTCTGTAATTATTCATATAAATCTATATTATTGCCACTAAGGGTACCAGAATATGCCACTCCAAAATATGCCACTTTGGCAAAAGGACTAGTTAGAGTTACATGCAGCTCAGAACCAGCAGACACAGTAAAAACTCTTTACCTCACCTTAAATGCCAGAAATCACAAATAAATAAATAAATAAAATTACAGATGAATATGAATATGAAATGAATAAAATCACTGATGAATATAGATGCAAAAATTCTTAACAAAATATTAGCAAACCAAATCCAACAATTCATTAAAGGATCATATACCATGATCAGGTGGTAAGATTTCTTGTCTTAACTGATTTCCTCCCTTAAGCCCAAACGTGTCAAATTTTAATCTTTCCCTCTAAAGGAAATGACTCTGCACAATTGTCTCATACATCGCTGGCTGAGTATGTTTCTATCATAACTCTTAGGTTTCATTAGGGCTCTAATGATGACTTCTCAAGTGTGTGGGTCTATTACTGGAAGACTGATAAGTACTTGCCCAAGAGTTAGAGCCTTGTTGCAAGAACTTGGTAGTCATTTGGTTTGCAGTTGCAAACTCTTTAAAGCCTGATGCCCTTTACTGGATTGGTCTCTTAGAATCACATTCATTTGAACACTTCTGCATGAAAATAGCTCTCAATATATAATTGCTCTGGACTCAAACAGTTGGCCTAACCCTATCGTCTCCTATAATCCCACTGTCACATTTGAAGTCATTCTTTAACAGTTTCTTAGGCATGGCCTCTATCCTTTGTTGAAACGATATCCACATGGAATGAGACTATACCTATTATGCTTATTCCAACCTGAGTAGCTGCTGTGATAAGCATCACTTTAAACCGGGTAGAACCTTTTGTTTGTTTGTGTGCTTTTTAATGATGCTATCATTAGTAATATTATTTTTCCATCTGAAACATCTAATATTAACACTGAGGAAATGGTGACATTCATTTCAGGTTGATGGCTTTTCAAAATACTACTTTTTCCTCTATCTACTACTGGATAAAGCAATGTTTCAATAGATTCTTTATCTCTTTCATTCCTCAAATAATCTCATTACAAATGATGTTTTATGAAGTGAAGAGAACCTGCTAAAACAGGACCATTTTTGTCCATAGTACTGAAGACAGAATGAAAAAGAGGAGAAAATTTACTCATAAAATGGTATGGTCAATGAGTTCTTTAGAAAGCTAGCTATGGGGATGCCAGGCTTATAAAAAGCCAAGTCCCATGCCCCACTTCAGACTAAGAACCACTATTATTTAATTAGCATAAGAAGAAAGGAAGCAGCCAATTTATAGAAGGTACATTATATGGACAAAGAAAGATGACAGTTTTAATCAATGAAGGAACAAGTATGTGTTGTTTTTTTAGCTGAAATTTAAAAGAAACCAAAAAGAGGGCTCAAAATATTATGTCCCAAATATAGAGAATATTTTCCATCTTCAGTTTGGATGCACTTTTAAGTGCAGACAATTTTTATTATTAATACTCTCCTCATCAAAGAAGAGTTAAAAATACAAGAAAAAAATAAAAAGCCTTAATTTTGACAGCAACTGCATTAAAATGAACTGTTAAATAAACGTTTAAGACTCTAAGCAAAGAAAGTTAGAGGAGGGCTGCTAACAGTGCCCGTATCTAAAATCTAAATCTCAATTATCTGCTATATTTACAACTTCATGCTTTACAATGTGCCGGAAGGGATGGCTTAGTGGTCTAAGCATCTGGTTTTGAATTACTGTGTTCCCTGAATCACATCACTTAATTCATCCCCTAGTCCTTGCAGGGGCTGGATATGCAGACAAGTCTCACCACTTGTGGGCTTATTCATCCAGGGCCTTTCACACTGGTGGTAGAGCTAGGGGCTGGTCCTAAATCGTCCCTTCTTTTTTCTAATTGCAACAGACCCTATTTTAAATAAAAGATGGTTTCTCTCTCCATACTTTAGAAATGTCCTCAAAGATCCCCTCCAATGTAGTGAAATGTATAAAGTAGCAAGGGATTAATTACTTTCAAAACATGAGAAACACAGCTGATCGTCAAAATACAGTTAGAGCAACTACAGTTTTCAAAACTGGAACAAAACTGCTGTAAAGGCAACTCAAACCATGCAGAACTAGGTGCAACTGGATGTCTTGGTCTCTGAGGAAATACAAAGAGAAGTCTCTGTGATTGCTCCCATGTAAACTGTGTGTTTACTTCCTGTCTCTCATATTCTGTGTTCATTTTCGTGGAAAATTAAGAGGCCACAAGAGAGCCCACATAGAATGCTCCTGTCATGCAAACATGTCTGCACTATGTGACTTTCCAAAGAGCTGTACTTCAATACCTATTTGGTAAAATGCATTATTTCTGTAATACTTACTGTCACCCGGGGGAAAACACCAGTAGGTGTTGAAGTCTTCACTAAAATAGCAAATTAACTGAGGTTAGAAATGCCATAATTAATTAGACCAGCTCTTCTTCACTTGAAGTCCAGAATCTACCGAGTGATAGTAACCTGCACTTACTAATAAAGCCACATGGCTAATAAAGGAGTATGTTCTGTGTTAACAACAGCATCACCATAGTTGTACAGGTATTAAACTTGACCTTCCACTGTTTCTCAGAATTCCACATTCTTTTCTGCAATGAGCCATTCTGACCAAATATAGTTCAAACAGAAAATGGAAAAATAAACTCAATATCAAAGTATCAGTAAAGGTTTTAGACAATAATTTGATAGAAAACACCTCAAATAAATGTACATGATGCTTAACATGAGGTTTAAGACAAGAAGTTCGAAGAAGGTGAAAATATCAATGACTATTGTTTAAAATATGTAAATATCAAGGGAAGAAATGAATGATAAATGCAGACACTTGTAATATAAAGTGAAAAACATCATGTCATGGATAATTTACAATATACATGGAATAATCCTTTGTAATGGCAATAAGTTTTTTTATACAAAAATAGACTCAATTTGTGGTTAAAATACTTTTTCTGAATAAAGGTATATAGTTTTAGAAGAAACGTTTTAAAGATTTTTCATTTTTTTAAATGAAAGAAAAATTAAAAGCAGAGATTCTTGATTTAAAAAATAAAATCCAAACATAACCTTTCATAAAAGATATATCTAAAACATGACAACACTGAAAGGTTTAAAAGACAGAAATACATATTAATAGATACTGAGTAAAAAAAAAAAAGCAACTTGTACAACTGTCTTAAATACAAACTAGACTAAGCTAAGAAAAATTATTAGGGAATTAAAAGGCCATTAATTATGTAATGACAAAAAGAACAGTCCAGAGAAAGATATATACCAACCTATGTATTCAACAACACAGCCTCTTTATATAAAAGATGGATACCATTACAAAGAGAGACTGACAAATCCACCATCATAATGAGAGATTTTAGTTCACTTTTCTCAGTAACTGATGGCTATTGCAGACTAAAGGATATATGGTACTTAAATATCACAACTGGAAAGTTTGGTATAATGTTCAAATGTACATGAATTGGCATCTGACAATTTTTTTTTAGGGAAACAAGGACATAGAAGAACAGATAAGAAAAGCAACATATAAAGGAAAAAAAATCTGACCATGTATTATGATATAATACAACCTGAAAACACCATAAAGAGATTATAAAAACACACCTATTCTCTGACCACAGTGCAATTAATAAGTTAAAATAGTAACAACCTCCAAAACAAAACAAAACAAAAACAAAAAACAAACAAAAACCCCATACCCACATATTAGGAAAAATTTTTAAAAAGCATGTATCTAAAGAACTCATAAATCAAAGAACAAATCACAATGGAAAGTTCATGTATGATTTCATGTATGATTTCATATGATTTCTAAAAATTACATAACTTCTAAAAACTTGAACATTTATATTAACAAAGAAAGCCTGCAACAAATGGTAAAAATATCACATGAAAAGGTAATGGAGGATTTTACAGAGTAGAGAGCAGGACCTGAACAACCTAGACACCATGTTCCCCCTGATGTGATTCAAATAGGTAGTAAGTTCACAGCCCCATCTGTGGAGTATTGTTGCCAGAAGAACTGACCCTGAATCCAATCAAGTCATCGCATTTAAACTATAGAAAATTCAGGGGATGAAAAAACAACCTAAATGATCCTACAAGGCAGCAATATGCTAATTCCAGAATGTAGGAACCTGTACAGTAAAAAAATGACCTGGTTTCTCACAAAATTCAAAGAACCGAAAAAAGGAAATGAGATGAATGACAGTTACAAAATAAGAACCCTAAGATTCATAATAAACAAATGCAATGTATGGGCACAATATAGATTCTACTGCAAACAAATTGACTAAAAAAAATGTTTTAGCTATCTGAATAAGTTTCAATATGGTCAGGGTATCAGGTGATATTAAAAGAACTATGTATTAATTTTGTTAGGTGTGGTGACAGAATGGTGATTATGCTTAAGAGTTCCTATCTGTTAGAGATGCACACTGGAATATTTCCATAGGAAATGGCACGATGTCTGGAAGTTTCTTTGCTGCATTAAAGTAAAACTAATAAGAGGGAGAATAGACTAAATGAGATAATGTATTGCTGATTATGGAAACTGGTTGACAGGTACATTGGGGTTCATTATACCAACCTATTTTTATGCATGTTTAAAAATTTTAATAAAGAGGTTAAAATGTTTTTAAATAGTGAAAAAAGAGCCTGAAAATTAAAGAATAAGCCTAAAGAAAGAAAAAAGAGACATAAAAAATATAAAAACAAATTTAAAAAGAAGAAAGCCACAGCTAAAAGCATCAGAGCCAAAAACTGATTCTTCAAAAACAAAAGAAAAAGGAAATAGAAACGCTAGTGGTAAGACTGAGCAAGGGACAAATGAAGGAGAGGAAGCACAATCAACAGCATGAACGAAAGCAGTGGCTTCATAACAAACCTGTTGAGGTTTTTAAAACCATAATTTGCCCTTTTCCTAACATGGTGAAATCAGCCTATATTTGCCCATTTCATACCATTCCTACCTAGTTTTGGTATTAAGGACAATACTAACATCATAATGAGTAGGGAAGTACTTCCTCTTCTTTTTTCTATTCTTTGGAACCATTTTTATACTCTTGAGGTTATCTGCCCTTCGAGGATCTTGGAGAATACTCCTATACCACAGTCTGAAATATCCCCCCTCCCCTTTAAAAAAAATCGGTGTATTTTACCTCTTACTTTATAATTTACTTTACGCTTATATATCTAATTTGGGACTTAAACTTT
The DNA here is from genome assembly GCF_011762595.2 of Tursiops truncatus. Lineage (NCBI taxonomy): Eukaryota > Metazoa > Chordata > Mammalia > Artiodactyla > Delphinidae > Tursiops > Tursiops truncatus. The sequence goes on from NC_047040.1 coordinate 30,736,339, forward strand.
TCTTGAAAAAGCTTTAGTAATATATTGTCCATTAAAGCAAAGGTTTCAAATTATTGGTCTGCAGTTGTTTATAATAATCTTTCCTAAAATAAATGATCTATGCCTCCATTTTAAAAGCTAAAGAAGAGTAAAGTAAGTATAAGAAAGAGAAGACTATAAATGAGAGTGGAAACTGATGAAATAGAAAATGGACATATGATAGAGAAAAATCAATTAAATAAAAGGCTGATCCTTTGAAAAGATGAATAAAATTAACGTATCTCTAGCCAGATGACCTAGAAATAAGTGAGAAGACATAGATTGCCAATGTCAGGTATGAAAGAGGGAACACCACTGCAGATCCCATAGATAGTAAAAGAAAAATAAAGGGACAATATTACTTACGGCAATATAACCGTCTACTTTGATGAAAGTGATAACTTCCTTTAATGATGTAAATTACCAATATTGACTCAGTAAGAAAGATGGAACTCAGAGGGCTCTATATCATAAAAAGAAATTCAATCTATAATTATAAGCCTTCCCACAAAGAGAACTCCAGGCCCAGATGACTACATATCAAACATTTTAAAAAGAAATAATACCAATCCTATAAAGTCTCTTTTAGAAAGAGAGAAGCAGGGAATGCTTCCTAATTCATTTCATAGCATTTTTCTAAAACCAAGATCATATAAAGACATTTTCCAAAGAAAGAAACCAGAGACCAATATCCCTCATGAACAGAGATGCAAAAATATTTAATAAAATATTAGCAAATTAAATCCAGCAATATATACAAAAGATCATGTACCTTGATCAAATGAGGTTATCCTGGGAATGCAAGCTTGATTTAACATTCACAAATCCATCAACGTAATTCACCATGTTAACAGAACAAAAGAGATATTAAAAAGAGTTTTGGGATTAAAAACTCTCAGAATATTAGGAACACAAGGAAACTTCTTCAACCTTAAAGGGTATCAATGAAAAATTTAGATGTAGCATTGTATTTAATGTCAAAAGACTGAATGCTTTCTACCTAAGATTGGGAAGATGGCAGGAGTATCTGTTCTCACTTCTATTTAACATTGTAGCCACTGTAGTCAGGCTAGAAAGGGAATAAAAGCATAGATACTGAAGAGTAAGTAAAATCATTTTTCTTAAAAAAAAAAAAAGATGATGCTGGGTCAAATCTGTGTAAATATATGCAAAGACTGAAAATGGACCTCTGATTTACACCACAGGTAAAGTAAATTTCAGGTAGATTATATATAAATTTTAAAATGAATGACAAAAATAATAAAGCTCATCAAAAGTAACAAAGAGTATGTTCATGATTTGGGGATAGGGAAAGACATATTAAACATGACACAAAATCAATATCCATGAAGGAAAATACTGATAAATTGGACCACATTAAAAAAAAAAATCTTCATCAAGACGTTAGAGTGAAAAAGGCCAGCTACAGATATCTGCAACACATGTTTTCAATAAAAGGGTACTTAAAGAGAAAACATAAAGAATACCTACAAATCAATGAAAGGAGGGAGATAGAGGTAATCCAACAGAAATACGGGCAAGAGACCTAGATAAGCACTTCACAGAAGATGATAAAACTATGACTAACAAACATATGAAAAGGTGTTCAACCTCATTAATCAAGGAAATACCAATTAAAGCTTAATTTGATACCACTACATACCCATCAGAATGGCTAAAATGAAAAAGCCAAACAGTATCAAATACTGGTAAGGCTATGGAATCCTACTCTCTTACACTGCCTCTTACAGGTGCCAGTGTAATTTTGAACAGCCATTTGAAACACTGGTAATATGCAGACAGCCTCTAACTCCTAGGTGTAGAGACTCAACAAAACGTGTACATGTGTTCACCAAAAGACAAGTACGAGAATGCTCATAGCAGACGTACTAGTAATAGTCTCAAAGTTGAAATTCCAAATATCCATCAACAGCAGAATGGATAAAGAATTGTTAGATAAAAGTAATAATGGGCTCATAAATAGAATGATGAATCAAGGGAAATTTAAATAAGAAAAAGGCTTCTAACTGCTTCATTTATCAAAACAAGGATTAAGAACATTGCCTAGGGTAGGTAAATCAAGAAATAGATGTTTAAGTATATTATTTAAAACTATAAAGGCAACTCTTTGTTGAAAGATAACCTGAAAATTGTATGTAAGAGTCAGGAAGTAGAGGAGGTGAATGAGAGGCAGTAAGTAAATGTAAATGTATGAAATCCTTCATCTATGATAGCAGGTAGTCAAGAGCAGACATTATATAACATTGACAAATCAAGAGGGGGAATACATATAATATTTAATTTAAACATTTGCCTTGGGGATTGGGACCGAATGGGAGGCAGAGAGGCCAATATTTCATTTTACTTTTTCTTTTTCTGTATCAAGTTTTAAGCATACACATATATTACTTCTATAATATAAATACCAAGAAACATACATAAAATAAGTAGAAGGCTCTGAGCAAAGGCTTGAGGAGTTCTAGTTCTCTACTACAGCTCAGCAAGTTTAGCTTACTGGCAAATGGTTGCAGCAAGGTGTGAGCATACAAAACCTTAGAATCCTAGAATAAAAACTAAGGCGATTGCCTATAGTTTTATTATTTGATGAGAAACTCTATAGCATATTAATTTTCACTTTAGCATAATTCTATTAAATGTTTTTGTTTTGAAATTTGAATTTATGATTTATATTTTCAACACATACTAACCGATGTATAATTAGAAGAATATATTACTAATTTATAAAGATTGACTCACAAGGTGTTCATATAATGGGTTTAGCTCTTTGAGGCAAAATAATTTTTAAAAATCATGATTATCTTTTGGAATATATTATATCATGTAAGAATAGATTTATGTAATTTAATGAACCTACTCATTCTGGTTACTATTATTGCATAACAAATTATCCCCAAATTGAATGCTATAAAACAATATGTACACTTGTTTACATATCTATGTTTCACAGATCTGTGGAACAGGAATTCTGAAGGGCTAAGCTGGGCAGCTCTCACATGGGGTCTCCTGTAAGGCTGCTGTCAGATGTAGGCTGGGGGGCCAGTCAAGGCTGCACAAGTCTGGACATTCAAGATGGCGCACTCACTTGGCTGGCGGTTGATGTGAGCTGGGCACTGGAAGCACTGCTATGGGTGTCAACCAGAGTGCCTAGACATGGCCTTTCCAGCTTAGGTGGTGTGGATAAAGAATACTGCCTGCCATATCAGGAAACAAAGGATGCTGTAGCCATCACCCTAAGGGTGCACCGTGAGGGGACTCAGGATGGAGAAAAGCAGGATACTGGCCCTAGATAGGTAAGGTGCATACCAAAGGGATGATTTCAATGAGTCCAGACTCTTACAGCTTCTCATACATAAAAAAGTGCTAAATACATTAACTTAAGAGGTCTGGTTGTATAAACAGTAATCTTTTTTTTTTGAATTTTATTTTTTTATACAGTAGGTTATTAGTTATCCATTTTATACATACTAATGTATATATGTCAATCCCAATCTCCCAATTCATCACAACAGTAATCTTTTGATATTCTTTTATTATTATTATTTTGGCAAAAACACCTACATACCCTGGCTCCTCCCTTACCTCTTCGGAACAGTCCCTCAGAGCTATCTGAGAGGCTGTCTCCCAGGCTTAAGCCCTCAGTCATGTCTGCTGAATAAAACATAATTCTCAACTTTTAGGTTGTGCGTTTTTTTCAGTCAAGAGCAGACTTGGAGTAATAGAACTTCTCACGTGGCAGCCTGCTTCCTCTAGAGTGGGTTTCCCCAGGGAATCAGGTGGACGCTGCGTGGCCTTTTCTGACCTAGCCTCAGAAGGCACACAGAGTCTGCCAATGCTCTTAGCTACAGCCGAGTCAGTAGCATCACTCCAGATTCATGGAGAGGGCACAGACCCCTGCTCTGGACGGGAGGGGTGTCAAAGACTTGATAAACATGTTTAACAATCACCACACTACTCTATGGATTAAAAAGGTAAATTTAAGCAAAGTACTACAATTTTAAACTCATGGAGTCACATTTACTTTGAATTTCTATCTTAGCAGAATACTTCTGTGAACCGTATAGATTAAATAACATTCACTGGATGAAGGAGTAGAATTACTAGGAAAAAAAAGTGGATACTTGACACACCTTTAGACAAGAGACACTCTCACCTGAAAACATAAAAGAAAAATTGTGCAATCAATAAAAATTATTGAGAATGATGCGGCAGTAGCGACTGAACTTACAAATACTAAATTGCTCTGTACCATTGAATAAAAGGAGCAAAGCTAAACTATGAACACTAGGTCAGAGTTTTCCATGCATTAACTTATTTACTAAAATCCTCATGGCTCCTAATTAGTTTAAGTTGAACATTTAACCATAGAAAAAGCACCTTTTCCTAAATAAACTAGACTTCACTCAATTATCAATACCTAAAATGCCTTTTTGGAAAGCCATGTCTGTTATACATATATTAACTGATTCTCTGGGATTAAAATCTCAATGAAGTCATTCTTGACTGTTAAGTGAAGATCAGAGGGTAGAATTTTAATGATTAGGTGAGCTGAATTTGTGACAAATGTAAATAACGACTTTCCATTAAAGGAGACATGGAAGGAAGTTATATGTCCTATTCATTATGTACTTCCCCACCTCCAACCCTAAAATTCCTACGGCCAACTGTCTCTTTGTTTAAATCAGAACATAGGGAGCTGTGAAGGTGGTTAGTAACAGTGTGGGTATTCAGCAGAACAATTTCTTTTAAGCAAATGTTATTACTTAATGTTCCTGTTTTCTATAAACAAAGAATTCCCAAGGGAATTCTCAAGCTTCTTTATTATTTCTCACTCGCCTCTAGCAATCATCCCATAGAGGATCTCAGAGCTGGTTTCAATTTATTTGGAAATCATTTAACATTTAATTAAGAAAAAGATTTAGGGGTGAGAGGGGATGTCTCCTCATTCTTGGCTTCTTCAAATAAGAGAAATCACTTACACAACTAGAGAACGGTAAACAAAGGAACTTCATTGGTTGCCTCTAATGTCAAGACTGCATACATCAAGCCAAACAGCTAGCAAGATATTAAGAGAGTATTATGCAAGAAGGTATGGAATGAATTGTTACTTATCTTTAGAAATAAGACTCTAGTTTTTAAAAAAAGGGAAGGGGGAGAAGAAAAACAAAAATTCAGTCTTGAGACATGGAATTTCAGAATTCAAAAGGAGGTTGCCTAACATTCTAAACTGAAAAACAAGCAAAACAAGACCAAAAATAAGTATTGCAATTTGCTCCAGGCCCCAAATGAAGCCAAACCCCAGGCTCCTAGGCCCTTTCAAGCCCAAGGATTTTAGACATTTCTCAGAAATAACAATACCCCTTCTTCCCTTTGTTCCTACTCATCTGTCAACTAAATCTAGACATTTAAAAACAAACAAAAACTTGGTAATTAAGTCATGTGCAACTGGTGGGCTAGATTTAGAGTTTACTTCTGTTGCTGTTTGTAAGATATAATAAGATTGGTATTTCTAGTATTCCTTACAATGTCTTCTGTGGGTTACTAGTACATAGCGCTTGCAAAAAGGGTTCTGTGGTAATATAAACTTGGCAAACACTAAATTAAACAAAATTCCTTATATAATACTTCTCAGAAATTTTAAGTTGCTATATTTTGAGTCCCCATGGAGAGAATATAGTATATATAATGTCCCAGTCTTATTTGATTTGGGATGATCTAGAAGACTAGAAATCTGTGTAACACAATTTGGGAAAACCTAAACTACATACATTAAATTTGAAGTATGTGAACAATTACTGAACTGAAAACAGTATGGAATCCAATCTATAGTTCTCCTAGATTATTGTCCTAAATATGTAAAGGGTAGGTTAACATAAGATACAATTTATTAGCCAATAGTTTTAGATGTTCTTGAAGTCAACAGCCAGTTAATTGGAATTGTTAATGCACAGGTGACCAATGCTTTTGACTGACTTCCTTTATTTTGTTAGTTGCATGAATCTATTCATATACGTCAAGAATTAGACATCTAAGGTGGTCATTAACCAGATAACTTTACATCTACACTGCAGAACAGGGTACTCAAAATCTAATTTGAAAGTCATATTTTTAGTTTTTAGCTTCCTCATTTCCCTTTCTAAAATGTTATAAGAGGGCTTCACTGGTGGCGCAGTGGTTGGGAGTCCACCTGCCGATGCAGGGCACACGGGTTCGTGCCCCGGTCCGGGAAGATCCCACATGCCGCGGAACGGCTGGGCCCGTGAGCTGTGGCCGCTGGGCCTGCGCGTCCGGAGCCTGTGCTCCGCAAGGGGAGAGGCCGCAACAGTGAGAGGCCCACGTACCCAAAAAAAAAAAAAAAAAAAAAAAAAAAGTGTTATAAGACAATTACAAACAGAACCAACCAGTGTCACAAAATTAGGTAAAATTGAAGGTTTAAAAAATTTTTCTCATAAAACACAGGACACTTTAAAAACTTAATTACTGTGTTGTTCACTGTTAATTACATAAAAATAGAAAAATTTTATATAACAAAATATATAACTTCATAGCTTTAAAAAATTATAAGCAGCTGTTCTTTGTTGGCATGGGGTATCTTAATAATATTTACTGTAGATGAATATTAGTTTTTATTTTTTTTAAGTATGAGGACTGCAGTCACGGTTAAATTTTGATCCATAGTTTGACACCATTCAAAGGAAAAGTGTGTCTATTTATTTTAAAAGTTCAACTGTAGAGGTCAAGTACAATGTTACTTTTGGATAGCCTCTTGGGTATTTCACCATTATATCAGAAAAACTGTCTTTCCAGGTGAGGCAGCTAAGGCAAACATCTATTAATTTATTTCTTATAAAGAAATAGCAAATATAGAAATAATTTTGCAACCTAAGAAAGGTAAAATCTCTCATTTTCTTGGAGACAGGATGAACTTTAAACTCCATAGGCATATGAACGTTTCTTAATACATGTTTGGGGATTTTTCTTTCTTTTTTTTAGGATACATTAAAATGTTATTGAGCTAATTTAGAATTTATGTATATAAATTTTAAACATTGTTTTCATCCAGGAGGGTCCAGTCATTTTATTCAATAATTCAACTTTGCATCATAATCAGTGAGAAGAAAACTTTACAAATATGTGAACCAAAGCTTACTAGTACAGAATTTCTAAATTTAACAATAGCAACAGAAAACCAACGAAAGATAAAATTCATTTTCTGATTTCCCTGAAGCTCTTGAACATTCCTTCACAGTGAAATTTGGTGTAAAATACCTATAGGCTAGAAGAGATTGTCTCATTACAATATATAATGTGCAATGCCCCATTTAAAGCCACATCAAATTATAAGTAGTAATGTTTTAAAAGCCCATCCCATATAGTTCTCTTTATACCAGAGTCGTAATGGAAAAATTATTTATTAATGAGTTTGATTTATAAAATTGTACCCATTGCAATTTTTGCCTGTGGGCATCAGAACAAAGTTTAAAACATTCAGTGAGCTACAGAACACTTAACAATTATAAAAGCAGTCAGCAGCACCATAAATCACAATTATTCCGAAACAATACACCAAAAATGCAATTTAAACTGATAATGTATCACTTAATTATATTTTGATGTAGAGCAACATTTGTCTAAATGACCTGGAAAAATATGGCGTATTGGAAGATTGTTATTATTAAGGAATACATTGGAGAGCTGGCTTTTGTGTGTGTGGGGGGGGGGGTGCGTGTGTATGAAACAAAAGGGCTGTCTCTTTGGGTGTTACCATTTACAGCTTAAAGAGAAGCCAAGCTCTGAACATTTGTAGATTTTATGATGTAATGAGTAAGGGGACACTACTAGGTAACAGCTGTTGCTGAGTTTTAATAAACCTCTTTGACACATCAGACAGCCATAATTACTAAGAGCTCACCTAATCACCGTATTTTCACCAGAATTGATACAGAGGGCAGAACAACCAAATCAGCACCATTTCCTGTGAAGATAAGTTGCTGATCATCCTGGATGGAAGAGGTAACACATGATATTTTTTTCTTAAATACCTACGTAAATCAATATTAATCTCTGCTTTCAGATTCCTCAAGATAGAAATTCCCTCACAAATCAGCAACTTTTAAGAGTTCAGATGAGTAGTAAACCCTTGATACACGCAAATATGTTACACAATATACTTAATTCTTGGCATGAAAGTCAATTAAGTAAAAGTCCTTTCAAAAAATATTTCTTTGTAATTAATAAATCTGTTTTTATTTAAATAGACAACTTGCAGATTAGTAACTTTATTTCAGAAAGCATTATATAAGTCAAGCGTTTTTGGTACCAATGTTCTGAATACAATCTAAGCTTATAAATGAGAAGCCCCATGGATAAATGGATCTACTGAGGAAAAAGTAGTCCACATTTAAATTAAAGAAACAATGGGTATTTAAAGCAAACAAGCTCCTAAAATGTCCACCAAGATTAGCCATGCAACAGCCTTTCAGTTTGTCTGATGAGATTGAAATGCATTTTCTACAGACCCTATTCATAAAATAAAGAGGAATATCTGCAGGTTAGTTAGATCACTTGCATATTTGGCTATCATGAGAATCATGTTATAGCTTCAATATGTTGTTTATAACCAGTGAAACTAAAAAGCATTAGGGGTAAGTGTTCACATTCCTTACTTGGAAGTGTTTCAGGTTTTGTATTCAAACATATCTTTCCACTAGTAGCTACAGATGTCATACATGTGCCTACGGTTTTTAAATGGTTTCCTGTTTTAATAGTTGGTGTGAATCTAAACAAAGTATGGACTATCCTTGCCCTTTTAGGGAAAAGGGAAAAAAGCAACAAAGAAACCTAGTCAGGTCTAAAAATGAGTTTATCCTATTTTGTACAAAGAAAACAGAAAGAGTCTGGGGAAGATAAACTAATTTCTACCAGTTTCTGCCTACCACATATACACTAACTCAATTTAGATTGATCTGATAATGTCTACAGAATTACTACCAAGACACAAGGTTGCTATATACATTTGGGGTTTTTTTCCCCCGCTCAAAAATAGCATGAGATGAAATGTTGTCTAAGCGTCTTTTAATTTTATTTTAGTTTTATCTTAATCTCTTACTTCAAAGTAAATAACACAAGTTTTTTGACATCTTTTCAAAATTTACCACAGTAGGACAATGCCAGAACCCATCTTTTTTACACAGAACAACACAACTTTAAATCATAAGATGATGATTTTTTAGGAGAACACATCCTGATTTACTTAAAAACATGTGTACACAGGAGGGGAATGAAACCGTAGCTTTATTTCACACTTTAAATTTGTTTTTAAAAGCAGCCAATTTTCATGTATAAAAATAACCATTTATTCAACTCTGGGGCAATGAGAGATAGTTGGAATAGTATCCAAGAAAACTAAATCTTAATTTTTGATTTTCAACTAATTAGCTTTTTGCTAATAATATCTGTATTAAATTTCAAGGACAAAGTCTAAAATATTCAGAAGATATAACTTCACATTTATAAAAGTGCTCAGGACTTGGTAAAAGCATTTAATTCCTCTGAAACTTACTATCTGCAATTCAATATTTCCTAAGAAGTTACTATATACCATTTATTAAGCAAATCAAAGAACAGGACAACATTTCTATCCTCAGTGAACTAAGTTTAATTCCATACATAAATTCTAATTTTGATATATCTGATTTGATATTGTTTTTCAAGACTATATCATCAATGTTATCAAATATAATTAATATAATTAAACTAAGAAATGTGGCCATAGCAAGTAATGTTATTTTTTAAACAGTAAATAAATACAGTTACAGAGAAGAATGTTATTTTCTTCATATGTTCAATTCTATTTAAAATATTTTTTTAATGAGCAAATGTTATTTAGAATGTAAAATATCTAGACTGTAAACTATATTATGGTTGTGAGCCAGTGATAGGAAATAGAATTTGGATATCTCTTCTTATCCCTTAATAAGTAGCCTGGATTATTTTACTTATTAAATTCAAATGAAGTTTACAAAAATATAGGCATTTTTAAATATAGAATTCTTGAACATATCATTCAATGTGCATGATTTACTAATGGTAGAAACAGTCTTCAAACTATATCTTATTTATAAAAAAATAAAAGTGCAAAGTTTATTATTATGCATGAGGATATGTTCATAAGAAGAAATATAAAAAAGAGCTCACTCAACTTATGTCTAAAATTTTAATAAAGGTCAAAAGTATGGATACCCTGGGGAATTCCCTGGCAGTCCCATGGTTAGGACTCCACGCTTCCAAAGCAGGGGCATAGGTTTGATCCCTGGTCAGGGAATGATGATCCCACAGCCATGTGACACACACACACACACACACACACACACACACACACACAAAGAGTATGGATGCCCTACACAATGAAAAATATTTTGCTTGAAGGTCTAATATTCCATTAATAATGCACAGTACTCATTCCACAGTAAAGAAGAAACTTGATTATTTTTCATTTCTCTCAATTAAAAAATATTATTAGTGCCTTCCAGCAAAAAAAAGTAACAAAACAGCAAGGATTTGCTAGCACCTCTTCTTAAAACACACAGAAAAAAAGACTAAATATAAAAAAGAATAAATCCTAAAAGGTAAGCTTGACTCAACAAGATAAACACCATAGTATCCCTGAAACTGAATAAAAACCAAGTGGTAAGTGGGGCCCAAGCCATGGACTTGCTGGACTCTAGAAGAAAATGTTGAGAGATCCCAACGATTGTCTAAAAAGCATGCATGAACAAAATGGAGCAAATGGTGAAGAATCACTACAGTTTGAGATAATAGCTGATACATTTTCTGAATAGAAGGAAAACATTAGCCCTCAGAGGTTGACATTGTACTTAAAATGAATAAGAAAACATACTGAAAATGGAAAAACACCAAGAACAAAGAGAAAGTGCATACCATCCAGCAAAGAATGACAATTAAACTTTTATCAGCAACAATAGTTGCCAGCAATGAATACGAACTCTAAAGCTTTAAAGAAAAATAACTGCAACCTAGAATTTTATACCCAACTAAGCTATTATCCAAGAGTTAGGGCAAATTAAAGGTATCTTGAAAATTCAAAGTTTATGTTTCATATATCCTCTCATAGAAATAGTCATAAAGTACTTCAGCATTAAAAAAAAAAAAAAAAGCAAATTCATGAGGAAGTATGAATCAGACAAGTGTAACAACTGCTGAAACAGGTTGCTAAATCTAATGAATTATTGACTTTAAAATGTTAATGACCAGTGTTTTGAGCTTAAAGATAAAACTTAAATCTATAGACAAAAATAACAAGAATCATGAGGGTACTATCAGTAAATGGAGTGTGTAAAAGTGACAATCATGTTTACAAGACAAATTCTGAATAACAAAAATACATTTTAAAGAATACTATGTGTATATATGTGAGTACCTCTCTATATACACATGCATATGATAAACTACAGAATGAAATAATTTATTTCAAATGATTTTAGATCAACACTTTGATAGTACATCTTTTGCTGTTACTGGAATTTTTTTTTTAATTGTAGGATAAATCAAATGAGGAATTATGTTAAAGTTAACAGCAACTAAGACTTTCAGAATGAAAAAGAAGCAATTAGAAAATCAAAGAAATTAAACTCAATGATAAAACTAAATTAGAGATATTGATTTGAACTCAAGATTTTAAAAACATATTTATCATATTTTCTAACTCTGGCCAGAAAATGATGTAGAAGTAATGTACTCTCAGGAAAAAGTACATACCTAGGACCTGGATTTTGGTCCCTGTCCATACCATTCTCTACAGATCTTTGGAGAGAAGACTTGGGCCAAGTCTGCGGCAAGAAATGTATAAGGTTATCTTGGGAAGTCTGGCTGTTCCAAAAAGCAAGGAAGCTTGATGTCAAAACACAGAAGTTAGCCTGAAGGGACTTCCCACTCACCAAAGCTGAGGTAGCAGAAAGAATGATTGTAATTGATTGAAATACACTATCTATGAAATTCTGAGTCCCTAAGTGATATTCAAGAAAGACAAAGCCAGAGAAAACTTCTTTGTCATCATTTGGCACTTCTATGAATCAAATTATTTACTTTGAAAATTAGTCATTTAAAGCACAAAATAAGCATTTTTCTACATTAATAGTATGAACTGTATTTCAGGGTAATAAGATATCCCTATCTGAAAGTCGGGGAAATCACTATATTATAAAAGAATGCCAGAAAGTGTAGGAAAAACATGAAAACATTTAAAAAGCATCACATTGTACTACTTAAAAAACTTACTGTTTCAGGACAAAATCATCAAGTATTGTAAAAACTACTGACAGTAACTGGACATAGTTACTAACTATGGGTTAGTAACTAACCAAGTTAGTAACTTGGGTTACTAACTAACCCAAGTTAGTCCATAAATGATTATTTCTGGTTGCAAGTGAAACAAATTCATGTTTGCAGTGAGGGATGAGGTTATCACCTTAATCCAATAAACAAATTTAGGTCACTAATGGTGAAAAACAAAACAAAATAGATACTGTGTGTTTTTTGACCTGATACATAAGAAGTACATGTCACCTATGATGTAATCTTGCTAAAAATGTTTAACTTAAATTTAATCAAGCCTTTGGATCCAACTTCCAGTTATTAGAACCTACAGGGACTAGAGAAGTCAAATTACTTCACAAGAAAGCAATCACGTCCATAAAAAATGACCTACTACAGGACAACTGGTTGGTTTTTCTGCAAGTCAGTATAACAAATAATTAGAGATTATTCTAAATTATAGAGATATTCAACATGCTTAGCAATCAGATGTGTGGTTCTGGATTAAATCATAACTTAAAAGAATATTTGGAGGACCATTAAAGAAATTTTAACATGGATTAGGTTTATGATATTAAAATGATTAATTTCACGAGGCATGATCATGCTATATTTATAATGTAGGAAAAGATTTCTGCTTTTTAGGATACACGTGTACATTTTTGGAGATTGTATGTCATGGTTTCAGTTTTACAAGCAGATACTTTAGCAGTCACCACCTCCTGGGCAATAGGGCTCAGGTTGACTTCACAACCTCACACAGAACGGGTTAAGGAACAGGGTTGAGGAAAGGGAAGTAGGGATGGGTGGGGATGGAGGATAGCAGGAAGGCAAGAGATAGCACAGGTTCCTTGATCATTCCACTGACCCCAAGGAAGGTTGAGCAGAGACCAGGGTGTTCTGCTGGACATGCCATGGGTAGGCATCACAGAACATCCCCTATTACTCTTACTTTTTACAGGATGAGTATGAGAGTAGCCTTGTCCGTGGCAGAAATAAATAAGGGGCTTGGTACCAGGCAGTGCAGTGTGTGGATACCAGCTGTTTACTGAGGTGCTCTGCAGAGGCTAGCTGCCTTGAACCTAGAGATCTTGACACATGTGGGAATTTGCTGTAGCTTCTGCTGGTGCCAGGGAGCCACTGGCCTCACTGAAGATGAGTTCAAGCGCAGCCCTTTCCTCTCAGGGTAAGGGTGAGGGCCCTGGCCCTAGCCAGCTTATTTTTCAGGTAACCCAGGGCAAGCCCCCACTGTCATTTCAGCTAATTCTCCCTGTTGTATCACAGTGCTTAAAATCTACTTCAAAATTTTTTAGCATGAGATATTAAAATTTACATATTAAAACTTATGAGTAATGAGTAAAGAACACAAAAAACTTATAGATTTGAAACAAAGAAAAGAGAGGGGGACTATTAGTCCAATGGTAGTCAGAAATAAGACCAAACAGATTCCAAATCTCAATAATTGGAAATGTATTGGACTAATCTATCAAATGCACAGATTAGATTTTAAGACACTATCTATATGCCCCTTATGCCCCCCACCCCCACCGCCATCTACATGTCTAAGGTAAAAACCACACAGAGATTGAAAATAAAGGAATGGAAAATACATCAGGAAGACTGGAACCAAAATAAGCTGGTGGTTGCAAATATATCACATAAAATAGCACTTAATGTAAAATTACTAATGTGGATAAAGAGAGAAACTTCAAACAAAAGGAAGAACTCATCAACAAGATGTAACAATCATGAATTGTAAATAGCCTGAGCATACATAAGACAGAATCTCACAAAGTTAGAAGTACAATTTGACAAATCTATAACCATACTGGGAAATTTTAGCACACTTCTATCAGAAGCTGGCAGGGGGAAAATACAACAACAACAACAAACATATACAGGGTATTTGAACAACAAAGCAAACCATCTTGAGGTAACAGAGAAACAAGGAGGTGATAAGCATTTTAATAACATGTTAAATTTTTACAAAAATTAACCATACACTAGATTACAAAATATCACCACAAAATTCAAGAAATCAGCACCATATAAATCTCTTTATAAACACCGTGATTAAATTAGCAATGGGTCTAGAGTGATATGTTCATCAACTTTAAAATGTACTACTGTTACATATCTCAAAGAGTAAAGAGGAAATCACAATGGAAATCAAAGTGCTCTGAAATGAATGACGAATGAAGGTACTGTGAATCAAAAATTAAGGGAGGCTGCTACATTCGTAGCTGTACTTTGAGAAGAAGCAAATTTATTTTGTAAGTGCATTTATTTAAAGCAAGAAAGTGAAATAGATAACCATATAAAAAACTAGGAAAGAACTTAGAGTTATTGTTTCTCTACTTTTACTTTCCTTAAAACTAAAGCAGAATAAAGGAAATAAGAGAAGTCAATAAAACAGAAAAAGAATAGATGGACAAAACCAAAAGTTGTTTCTTTGAAAACAATTATAAAAATAATAATACAGACAGATCTCCATAAGATTGATCAAGGAAAAAAAATAGAAAATGTAAAAATTAACAATATTAGAGATGATGGAAAACATAACTACACGAAGAGCAGAGATTATTTAAAAATTCTAAGACTACACCAATAAATTTGGAAACCTAAGACAATGTAGATAATATTCTGGACATTTTAAAAATTGGAAACATGTCAGAACACATGTAGACGAAACAAAAAATCTGAATAAGCCACCTCCTTCTACGCCCCACCCTACCCACAAACAGACAACACACACATACGCAGTCGCAGACTGAACAGATGACTTACAAAAACATAATTCCAATAGTAAACACAAATTGTTTCAGATAATGGGGGGAAAACACAGTGAAAACTTGTCTACTCATTTAGTGAAGCTTACATAAGGTATGGAAGGCATAGTGCCAAAACCAAACAATGCAAAAAATAAAGAACTATCTCAGTTACATAGATGATAACATCCTAACTAAAACATTAGCAAGATGAATTCAGCAATATAGAAAACACAACACATCATGGCCAATGAGGCTTTATCATGAGGCTGTACTGACGGAATACATTACTTTCAGGGAATAAAGGAAAAAAATTATCATCTGAAAAAACAGAAATAACACTTGATAATCAACATTCATTAATTATTTTAAGTGGCACTTACAATACCAAAAAAGTAAAATAAAACTAGATCCCTACTCACACCACTTAAAAACTTACAGGTGAATTAAAGGTTTAAATGTGAAAACGTAAAAACCCTCAGAAAAGGTAATATTGGAAAATATTGTGAGTCAGGGTAAAAAAATATTTCTTAAACACACACAGAGCACAACACTAAAACTAATAAATATATTAAAATTTAAAGCTTGTCTATAATAAAAAAAATCAAGGTAAAAAGACAGGTCACAGACTGGGAAAGATATTTCTAATGCCTAAAATCAAAAAAAGCCCAGTATTCAGAATAAGAAAACAGAATAGAAAAAAATGAATGCAAAGAAATATTTGGTGACCAGAGAGGGGAGTACCGGTTTGCCGCTAAGATCATTGCATCTTATTTCCCTTCCAGTTAGAACTGCCAGTTTTGCTCAGGTAAGTAACTTCAAGCACTGCATGGGGTTTAGAGAAATGCTATCCCAAGCCAATTACAACTCTTTCAGTGTCTTCTTGGCTACTTAAGAGAGATAATGAAAAAGTGAAAATAAAAGACACACTTCTTGAAATCAGATAATTTAAGAACTAAAGAAAAGCTGTAAAAGTAAACAAAAAAAAGGGGGGGTTAGAAAAACGTTCCCTCATTACAAATTCTTAAACTGAGAATTAAGATCAGGTAATTTCCTCATGTATTATACCAATTTATGTTCCTACCAGTGTTATACGAGACTTCCCATTTTAATAATTTCTCATTTTACATTTAATCTTTCTCATTTTACAGATGAAAAAACGGTTCCCAGGAAGTTAAGTAGCTTCTCCAAGGCCACGCAATTCAGTCTCTCAGCTGAGACCAGAAGGTGGGTCTCCCAATTCCTCGTCCACAACACATTTGCTGGTATTGTGTAACTTGAACTTGTATTATTAATTCAGGTAGAAAAACCACAATTATCGACTTCACCGGTCCCTCCATCAGCATAGCCTTCCATGAGTCAGAAAACCTATCTTAAAACTGCTTTACCAGAAACCACTTTCTCTTCATGCTTGATGTTAACCATGCAACCAAATATCAGAAATCCTGCCAGACAGAGAAATGCTAAAAGGGCAGAGGCTCTTCTGTTCAACACATCAGATTAGATTAGTGTCTCAGTCAAAAGGCAGCAGAAAAATGTGCACAGGATCTTTGGGGGAAACTTTATCTGCTCTTACATTTGGTGAACGTCAGTTAGTTACTTGAGATACATTAACTTTTCCAGACCCACAGGAGTCGATGTCCTAAATTATTGCTTCTGTGACCTGAGACAAAACTCTTCTTTTTAGGGAGATAGGTGTTTTCTTTTTTTTTTCCCTTGCCTGCTGTTCAATGAGGCTGATGATACTAATTATGATTTATTAAATGGGGACAATCAAACTACACGCTTGTG